>NW_025408631.1:1200000-1667464 GCF_020137385.1 Morchella sextelata
TTAAATCGCAATACCCGTCCCGCGCCTCGAAATTGACTATAATCGTTTGCCCACAGTGGTGTGCTCTGATAGCCTCTGTTCCGGTGTTGGTGCCCTTCCCGGCGACGGCAAAATCAGCAGCTTGCGCATTTCTTGCCCTTTTCGACGCATATCAGCTGCTGTTACCCCGCAGTGTCATGATATAGTACTATCATTGCACTGTGCCTATATCAGCACCATCCTCTAGTTAAAACTCTAGCTACTCTTTCTTGGACGTACGGTGCGAGGTTCTCCGCCCTGGTTAGTGCAGCTATCATTGCAATTGACATCAACACCACACTCAAGTATAGATGCGGCCAATAAGAGATATCATTCACGTATCACTACAGCTGCAGCTCTTCATAGTAAAACTACTCCATGATTAGCACCTCTCAAGGGATGTACCCTGCTCTTGGTCAATCGTGCGGTTTGTATTCGGATAAAAATGACAACCGATCTTCGTGCTGGAGGCCACCATTCGGTATATCGATTGAAAGATATGTCAAACAGTCGTTGGCGAGTCTCAATCCGTATCTTAGGGTCGCCTGGCGCCCCCTATACGATACTACTGGAGTGTGAAGTGTGCTAACCTCTTGTAGCCGGATAGTGTCGCTATTTTCTTCAATCGTCACCAAACCACGACAAGCGTCGAGTAAATAGTTATAGTTATCTGATAGGTTCAAAAGGCCAATCTCGTATTCATTTGACTTGATGAAGACTGCCCAGAAATTAAGATGGTGGGAGGATGGAGGTACGCGCATCACGCTCAACCACTCGCTACATACATCCTCCTGACACTCCAGTCACTCATAAGACCGTCGGGAATGTTCATACCACCTAGCGCTATAGCCTAATGGTTATGGTGTCGCCCAGAGGGGCCGAGGTCATTCGTTCGAATCACCTCCCAGGCTTGGTTGAAAGACTGTGTGACTGGGTTGAAGGAGCAGAGCGGGATGCCTCTCCTTTTGCTGCTCTGAGACTCAGAGGGTTGGTCGCGGCTAGGTGAATGTATTACATTTATTTTGCTGTTCTGTTCTACACTCTGCTGATTAGTGTCCGTTGCACCTTGACGAGCCGGGAAGTATCAGTGTTTCTAGGTTTACATCTTGAGCGCTGCTACGATCTCCCTTGTGGTTGTTTGTTGGCAATTGTACTCGATAGTGGAAGTGTCAGGCTATGGGGTGTCAAAGAGTTCCTGACGCTCTATTATCAACATAACTCCTCCCGTGGGAGTTGAGTGGGTAACTTTAGCAATTATATGTTGGGCGATTGAGCGGGGTGGATATCTATGCATGTAGATCGATGTAGCACAGTCCCTTCCGGCTTCTACTACAACCCAAGATCTGAACGCGCCGCCTGCACCCTGATGTTCGCTTCCTGCGCCAAAATATTGATTCAGATCACTGTTAACTAAGTATCTCGTAACACGAAAACATACACAAAACTTCTAGATAAAGATAAGTATCTTCACTCGTGAGTGGTAAAAGATTGAAAGGAATTCCTGTGGAGATCAGGATTACTGGATCTAAAGCACATGTAGTATTAAGACGCTCCCTCTGTAGACTGATTACAGTGCAGATACTGCGATCAGTAGTGCTACCTATCGTCAATACATGTAGTATATCAATTTCTCCGTAAAATAGTGTTGGTCTATCCAAAGATCTATGCCTAAACCCTTCATAGAAGACATTTTTGCATCGAGTGATGACTCATGATGCGAACACAAAATTTTCTATTCCGTACATGTACTCCGCTCATTGCTGAGATATCATATCAGAAAAATCTCCAAAACAAAAGTCGTAAGATTCCATAATCATAATTACAACTTCATTTCTCATCACCATCCCACACCCTAACCTACTATCATGGGTATAAGCACGAAAAGGGAAAAAAGAAAAACCCTAATTATATAAAAGTCTCCCTAAACACCACTCCTGAACACACTTCCACCACCATTTCTAAACTGTATGGTTTCTCTCCTACTCATGACTACCAATGCTCTTCCAAGTGCGTTTTCACTGTATCCTCTGCCCGCGCACAGCTCTCTCTTCAATGTAGCCAAACTTGTACTCCATCCAATAGGCAACCTCCTTCTCAGTTCAGCCTCCACTTTCCCAACCTCTTCTAGCAACTCTGCACTTGTACCAGCACCCTGTCCAACCGCGTCCATTGTACTCGCCAAGAACAGTCTGATCGCCTCATCAACGTGCTCCTCCGTTGCGATGGGCTGCAATGACAGTTTTGCGAGTGCTTCGGTGATACGGATGATAGCCTCCAGCTGTCTCACAGTGATCGGGATAGAGGAGCGCTCGTTCGCATCGACTTCGACCTGGTGTACCTTCTTCCGGATTCCAACAAAGTGGGATGAAAGCTTTTCAGCAGCATCGGGGGAAAGACGGGGCGCACATCGTGTCTTGCAGTATGTGATATAGCGCTTCATACGTTCTATGCTAATGTCTGCTGCCGCATCTTCGGGGGCGACACCTGCAGGAGTACGGTTCATGTGCAATGACATTACGTGGCGCGCCATGGTTTCATCGCGAGCTGCATTGTGCTCGTCTTTAACAATGAAGATCATATCGAATCTGGAAAGAATTGTTGTCTGGAAATCAATGTTCTCGCCAGGTGACTTCATGTCATCGTAACGGCCAAAGATAGGGTTTGCAGCAGCAAGTACAGAGGTCCTCGCATTAAGGATAGTAGTGATACCGGCTTTTGCAATAGAGATAGTTTGCTGTTCCATTGCTTCGTGGATGGCGACTCGGTCTTCATCTCGCATCTTGTCGAATTCATCGATACATACGACACCACCATCAGCGAGCACCATGGCCCCCCCTTCAAGGTAGAATTCACGGGATTGGGAGTCACGCTGGACAGATGCTGTGAGACCGGCGGCGGATGAACCCTTTCCAGAGGTATAGATGGCGATGGGAGCAACCTTCTCAACGAATTTGAGAAGTTGAGATTTGGCAGTTCCGGGGTCACCAAGGAGGAGGACGTTGATGTCACCACGAAGCTTCATGCCATCGGGAAGAATCTTCTTAGAGCCACCGAAAAGGAGAAGGGCAATTGATTTTTTGATATCTTGGAAGCCGAAAATGGATGGTGCGATACTCCGGGAGAATTTCTCATATAGCTGAGGGTCACGGGACATTTCAAGAAATTCCTGTTCCTCGGCTTCAGAAAATGTCATTCCGCCTTTGGAAGAGTGATCAACACTCGACTGTATACCGGTAAGGCGGATATAAGGGTTTCGAATTGCAACGGCACTCCCGGGGCCCTTTGCACCCTTAGATTGATAGATACTGAAAACACCCATCACCGTGCAACGGGAACCAGGGACTACCTTGTTTGTAAGGTAGCGATCGGCGGATACAAGAATATGACGGGGAAGTTCACCCACTGGAACCATATCCGGCGCTTCTTGAAGTTTGAGGACTTGCTGGTCGATAAATGTGCACTTTTCGTGGACTACAAAGTATGGATCCATCGGACAGCGCTCGCCTTCATCAGCAGGGTTTGAGGGGCGATCGCAGGTACGAGGTAGAGAGACACCAGCGAAACCGCCAGCAACTGGGATAGTTTTCGAAGAGCGGCAGTTGCGACACATTATTGACATAAGTGTGACTTTTGAAGATAGAGTAGAGGCGCCAATGACAATTCCGGGGATGCGGACAAGCTTGGAAATGTATGAGGCATTGAGATCTCGAATTGAAATGAGGTTTGCGGACGAATGAAGAATAAGTTGGCATTCGGGGAAACTACGGGAATTATCGGCGCCGGGGAAGAACATGCGGCGGGCGCAGTCTTTGATGGCCATTTCGAACTGGAGAGCATTAGTGATTCGGTAAAGATAAGAAGATCTTAGCTAAGGTGGGAGAGCCTACAATGGGGATAATGTCTGCTGGCTCGTTGGAAAGCTTGTGAGCGAGCTCTTCATTGAAAGAAATTAGATGGCCAATGTCGACATCGAGCATGTATAGCTTCACGAGAATGTTTGTTCGTAAGGCATCTCTTGTAAACACATTCTGTGTCAGCAACTTGAGTCGACAATAAGCGGAACGTCTTGTAACGCAATTGAACTTCGATGCTCACCGGTATATAAATGTGTTGTCAAGGCGAAACTCTAGAATAAATGACCTGAAGGCCTTTTGGATTTCACCTGGCTGATCATCGGGTTGGCTGTCATCTTTGGGTAGACCAGTGTCGATTGTGAACACAGAAGCACGATCCATGGCGACCAAACAGCCTTAGAAAGAACTCTTCCTTTATCAAAGTTTGACGACCAAAATTGTTACTTGTGAAAAGGTGTATCGGTGGTTGTAGATAGAGAACAAGTGTCTTGGTTGAGGGTGGAGGGGGGACAAAGCGATTGACCAGGGGTAGAGAAAGAAGCAGTTGTCGTTTCTTTGGTAGCTAAAATCTCTGGGGTGGGAGGTTTCGCGTTTGGACGCGTTCCAATTACTGTCCCGAAAGGGTCCAGCCTACGCACCGCCATAGTCTCTCCTTACGTAATCAAGAGCCTTGGCCGGACTGGGAACTGTGGCAGCGTGGCTTAAAAGGCTTAGCGCTCAGGATTTCCGTTAGCGCTCAGGATTTCCGTTAGCGCACAAGGATATGTAGCTTCGTTCACATCTCACTCGCAGCTTCAGCACTCAGCCTCTAAATATCCGCTAGGTAGGGTCCGTTCGTTGTAGGAGGTGTACTCTAAGTTGACTACACCTCTCCCGACCTCCCCTCCAAATATAATACCATCCCTCAATATATATCCTGTCACTCATTATCTTTAACCAAACCTCCCCCCACCCTCCAGATATAATATCTCCCAGCGTTTTCTTTATCCCATAAACGCCACGATGGCCTCCCCGTCTCCTTCCCGTGGTCGACCTTCTTTGGACTCGGTCGGACTTCTCTCGCCGATTCTCTCGCCATCCGCTTCAATGACGGACCTTTCTGCAGCCTTTGGTCCTCCTCGCTCAGCTCGCTCTCCCAGGGATCGCCGCGGCTCCACAGCAAGCTCCATAATCTCCCTTGGCTCGACCATAGGTACTGTAGTCGACTGGCGGGCCACAAAGGACTATCTCGGGGGTGGTGCCAACAGCTCATGTATGTGTCAAGCTGCTTCTCCTCTTCTTCCATGCGTAAATCCCGTGTTAGCTGAATGATTCCTCCCAGCGATTGCCGCTCTTCTTGACCACCCCGTTGCCCGTACGAGTAGCTCCGTTCGACCAAGACCTGGAGACATACCTCCGGTTACACTTGCCTCTATTCCAAAGGTAAAGCCGAGTGAATTCACGCCTTACTTAGCTATATCGACAGAGTACGAAAAATACCGGCGTGCGAAAGATCTGGGGCTGGAGGAGCATATTCGACTGAGCAGTGTTCCACAGCGACAACTGTCTGGGGATTCTGGGATATCACCGGCTCCAAGTGTTGTAGAGTCTGCGGCAGGGCTTGGAGAAGGTACGGGATCAAAGGATGCTTCGCCGAACGGATCCCCAAAGAAGCCGGGGAGGACTAGGAGGGCATCGCTAGCAGTGACACCATTGTCTACAGTTCCGCCGGTCTATTTTGAAGAAAACTTCCATCTCGAAAACCCACGGACATTTGATGTGGTTAGTGAGCGCTCCGATGTAGTCCGTCCTACCGCCTCCACAGAAAGTCAAGCAGAGTCTTCGGCCGCTTCCACTTCTTCTTTGTCTCAGCGTAGGGCCCTCGCTACAAATGCAATCCTACAAGAGAAGCTATCCTGGTACATGGACACTGTTGAAGTCCACCTTATATCCTCAATTTCTACTGCCTCATCCTCTTTCTTCGCCGCCCTCGGCGATCTCAGAGAACTCCACAGTGAGGCTACAGCATCTGTTCACAAGATTCAAGGTCTCCGGAAACAACTAGTTCAGCTCGATGAAGAACAAGCTGTTAAAGGTTTAGAAATTATCCGGCTGCGACGACGTCGTGATAATATAGCTCGCCTTGAACGCGCCGCAAAACAAATGGAACGGGTACTTGCATCCTGCCAGGGGGTCGAGCGTTCCCTTGAACAGTCGGAAATAGAAGCTGCACTTGCAGGGGTCGTCGAGACTGAGCGCCTCATCTCCGGTGAAGGTGAAGCGGATGCAATTGACCTTCGCCCCGTTAAATCTCTTGAGGCGGTTAATTCGGACCTCCACCATCTCCGCTGGCGTATCGGAAAGGCTTTTGAAGCCCGATTTGTTGAATCTCTCCTCTCCGATATACGGAAGCACGTTGATCGTGTACCTTCTGCTGAAACTCTCCGCCGTTTCGCGCAATCCTTTCAGCGCGATCAGTACCAGCGGTTTGTATCAGCCAAACAACAAAACAATCTTCAGCCCCCACCACGTTCTTCGTCGCTACCTCCCGAATACACACAGCTCTCTGATAATCTCCGTGCATTGTTAATGCGACACCTCAATGGATTGCAGCGTGCTAAGCATGTCAATGAAGCTGTACAAGCGTATCGCGACTCCGTTATAAAAGAAGCAAAGTCACTCATACGGCGTAACATGCCCAGCGATGATGACAATGAGTCTATAATGTCCTCAATGACCAATTCTCGCTCAGGGGGCGTTCGGAGCTCGCAAGATAAATCTATGCTCCTTGCGCGCTCTTTACGAAGTCTTGGCCCAGCGGATGCAGAGGATCTGTTAGTAAGAATCTACACTGGAGTGTCTGAGTTGATACGCAGACTTGGAACACAGCAGAAGATGTTACTGGATGTGACAATGCGAATGGGGGAGACAGGAGTTGGGGGCATGTTGAGTCCTCGATTAGAGCAAAATGGATTTGGGGCTGTCACAAATGGTGACTCGAGGGCTACCTCGCCCGGTTTAGACCGTAGCAACGGCTTCCCACATCATCCTGGCCCCGTGGGTGGGGATGCAATCAATATGGATATTTCCGATCTCATCTCCTCCGCTGTGGAAATCGCGCAGTCACAAATCGTCAAGATCGTAAAAGTCCGAACTGAGCAAGTGACATCCTACTCACCCGAATGGTTCCTGCGATATTTTATGCTCAATAGACTATTTACGCAGGAGTGTGAGGCTGTGTCAGTCAGGGTTGGGAGCGGATTGCAGAATGCAGTGAGTAACCAGATTAGGGAATTTCTTGAGAAATGGCAGAAAGAAAGGATTCGGACTTTGGCAGAAGGGCTTGAAAAGGATCGATGGGCGCCAAAAGAATGGGATGAATCCCGACAAGCGGGTGTGAATCGGATTTGTGAGAGCGCGACCAGGGACCCAGAAGAGTGGGTAAAGAGCGGGAGGATTTGGGAATTGCGGGAAGAGGAGAATACCCCAACTGCTCCTATAACAAATGGGAATGGTCCCTCAATCACAAATGGTCCCTCAATCACAAATGGCCCCTCGACCACAAACGGTACTCCCGTTGTGCCTGTGGAAAACGGTAATCCGCAAACAAATGGCGAGCCCCCAAAGAAGGCATACGCAACGGTTGATGAATCGTCTTTCATCCTTCCAGAGTCCGGTCTTATGGTATTAAGAGAGCTTGAAATGTACTTGAGGCTAGTAGTAGTGATGCCTGGTATGGCGGCCGAGATTGCACAAAACCTACTGAACTTTCTAAAAGTTCATAATAGCCGCACCTATCAATTGATCCTTGGGGCAGGGGCAACAAAGACAGCGGGGCTCAAGAGTATCACCACGAAACATCTAGCAATGGCAAGCCAAGGGTTGAGCGTTGTAGTTGCGCTGATTCCATATATAAGAGAATGTGTCCGAAGACGAGCAGGCACTAACGCTGGCGGGGTGTTAGCTGATTTTGATAAAGTAAAACGGGTATGTACTCTATCTTCATCATAGTTTATCATCCGCTCACTAAACCCATCAGACATATCAACAATACCAGACTGAGATACACTCCAAACTCACCTCTATCATGTCAGATCGCGCTAGGGTGCATGTTAATAATTTGATCAAAATGGACTGGGAGCGTGACTGGATAGACCAGGGAGGAGACCCAGAAAAATACTACATGGATACGTTGTGCCGCGAGACAACAGTACTACATAAGGTATTGAGCAAACATTTGCCGAATGAGACTCTATTGAGTATCATGGAGCCAGTGTTTCAAGATTACAAGTGGCGACTACGAGAGGGGTGGGCAGAGGTTGTGGTCAGGAGCGAGGCGGGCAAGCAGAGGTATGAGCTTCCTCTTCTAATATGCGTTGTAAATACTAACTTTCCGTAGGATTTTGAGGGATGCGCAGACTTTCAATGATCGCTTGAGCAAGTTGGATGGGTTCGGGGATTCTGGAGGAGCGCTACTGGAGGCCGCAAGAGGGAAGGTAGTGAGGCCAAATGGTTTGACTAGCAGAAGTGGGACACCGATATTGAGATAAGGACATTGCAGCAAGGTTAATTATTTCCGGGCTCCCTTTTTTCTCTTTTCTTTTTCTCTCTATTCTCGGGGTTCTTTTTTGACATACGAATTGATGTGGTCGTTGTGTGGGTTGGCCGGTTGGTTGTAATTTGTTGGGTTTGCTTGCTTGGTGTGTAATTGTTTATTTTTTCTTATCCTTTTCTCTTGCGCGGTTTGCATGTTTGGGGAATATTCTTTTTGAGGCCGGTTGGTTTGGCGAGCTGTTTACCTTGAATTAACTGTAGGGGGTGTAATAAGGGTTAGGGATCCAAAAGTAATTACTTTTTTCTGTGGATGTTTATATTAGAGGAGTTTCCTTTTGTTCAGTTTTGGAATAGGGTGTAGAGTTTTAATATATATAGGGACTGTGATTGAAGCGTCTGGGATTTCGCTTCATAGTCCAGCACCGAGGTGCGAATCGATAATGCGAGTGATATTTTGTGCTTCAAGCCTAGTTGGGGCAATGGCAGGAAACCAGAACTTAGGACGCACCACCTTTTTTGCACATAGGTGACAATTCGTCCTAATAGGCACACTACCCGCGTACCTCATAAAGGCATTTTATGTGCAAGGGTTCAATAGTTGGATGCCTGATAGGATGCCTGAATGTAAGAAAATGACATATAAACCTTTGATCCTGCTATTAAGTCTATGCCGTTCTCCTCTTCCTTTCTTTCTTTTCCTCATTACCTATCTGCTTGCGATTGCTGCCTGTTCATTGTGCCTCTTTGCCTTTTCAATTTTATTGGTGGTAGTACGGCTAAGCTAACGACACATATATTTATAGCTAGCTGGTTATACCTTTTGTTTATGGGAACTTGGGGGGCGGAGGATTGAAGATATTCTGGCTAGCTAGCTATCGGTGTTCATTGTTACTCCAATATACACGATCACGTCGATCAATACATTCCGAGGTCTCCTGCTGTGTGGGAGATGGAGGAACGACTTCAACCCATGCATTCCCCATCCCGAAAGTTCCACAAATTCCGGGATGAACCTCGATTACTTATGGTCGGAGCCTGAACCAACCAAAAAAGAAGAAAAGAAAAGTTTGTACTTCAATGCATCCCCGATCCTGCTATTCTATCGGTACATGTCTTCTGATATTGATGCTAATAATATGGTACCATATGCAGAAAAAAATGAACAGTTTGGATACTTTATATCTTTCTTGCACAACCGCGTTGAGCTGGAATTATTAGCTAAGTAGCGATTTCATGGCAAGGGCTTTTAAGGATAGCTAGTAAGTTCTCACTATTCCTTTTCCTTTTGAGCTTTTTTTATTTGGAACGGCCCGAGCAGATAGTGTTAGAGCATGCGTGGATAAGGTATATAGATGTGAATAGTCGAATGGAAGTTCTTTAAATACTTGTTTCTTTTATGGACTCAGACGTGATTTCTTTAGTCAATCGAGGATTCCTCCCTTCTTTCTATAATCTCGGCGTGATCGTTCCGATCTATTCTGGATATAGTACTCGATACTAGCTAGAAGTTCTATTTAGAAGTAAGATCCTGTTTAAAAGCGATGTACATATCCAGCAAGGCCGTTGATCCCTTTACAGATAGGTGAAATAGAGACGAGGGGTGTACTACTACATATAATTATACAGAGACACATGATAATTAAGCCTGTTTTCTATCGCTCAGTATAAAATACTTAATCTAAGACCCTATCCCCATGCCAATGTTCACCGAACTCCATCCTCCCGCTACTCTCTTTCCTACTCTACTTTATATATGGAGGTTTGTGGCGCGAGGAGTAAGTTTCCGTACTCCCTTCTCAATCTTCCATAGACTCTCGCCCACTCTCTAAACCAGTCAATCAAGCAATCCTCCATTTCCTGTACCTAGTTCAGTATCTCCATAGGCGAGTGAGAATCCATGACTACAAACGTTTCCGTCCTCAACAAGACAAATATTGATAGACGAGGCGTCCCAGTTCAATAGTACACATACCGTCATAATACAAAAACTTCACTCTCAAAGTTTGTTCGTTCCCTGTCTTGATGCTTAAAATTTAGATACCGAGATGTATGTTATAGTGATTAACACATTTACAAAGAGATAAATAAAGCCTAGATATCCAGAAATCTCTTCCCGATTACTCTCAGGTCTTTTGCTTTTCATTCTTCTCCCTGTCATGGGGATCGCGTGAATCTCCTGTACTTGTTTTTTTGCTTCTTTCCCCTCTTTATTATCTTTGTGCATATGGGGAGGGAGAGAAGTTATACATACGTGATACGGACTTTTGCAAGTGTCACTTATGAATCCACAACAAAAAGCGGCCATCTTATATGATAATCTACTAGACATGCAGGTACGGACACCGCATATTGTATAACACGAGGATAATGGCGCATCTAAATGACTGCACGCTGTAAAAACGTCTCTACCAGAAGATAGTATACTTCAAAGACAACACTCATAGAGAGGGCTCCAAAGTATCTTCCATCAACCCTTGTCCATCACGTCACCGCTCACCTCTCCTGCCGAACCTGCAAACAGATACAGTATAGCGCAAACCTTATTCTCTATCAAAACGTAACACTCGAACTTACTGCTAAACCGAATATGTCTACCAACGAAGACTCTTCTCTCATCCTCAAAAACCACCTGTCCAGGATCGACGAGCTAAAAACTCGAATCAAAACGACCCAGGAACTCTATGCAGACCTTGAAGGCCGGTATAAAGACCTAAATCAAAAGATCTTCAGAACCGGCGCTCGAGGCCACGCTTTAAAAGCACTCCCACAGTTCTATAGGATCGTCGTCACTGACGAGAAGAAATGGGAGAAGCTAATGTACGAGAAGGCTGAAGTCGCAGGAGGCCTGGAGGACCTGGAAGAGGTCCTGAGTGTCTTACAGGCAAAGATGGATGAGCTACTAGTGTCCTTACCAGCACGGTAAGAACCTACTCTCATGATTCGCCGGAATCCGGTATAGCTATTGAGTGGATCGTATTTAGATAGTTCGGTAGCTAATAGATTCTGGTGCTTTGCAGAAAAGATATGCTCATTCATATGCCGAAAAAGGTGTCGCTCCTTGACATCAGAAAATCGGGGATTGGTGGGTGATTGGGTCAACGGTAAGTTCGTATTCCTAGAGCCAGCCTTATTAAACAATCTAGACACCTAACTAAAACAATCTCCAGTTAATAACTGCTAACGAACCGCCCTCATAAAATTTCGCTGGGGTGAGATTAGTCTTCTAAAGCTGTAATGACCATGTATTCATATCAAAACAGCAATAAAGGTGCTTATTGAGATATAGCGAAGCCCCTAATAGCAATTTATAATCCCACCTTTTGCGCCAGGGTCGACAAAGCCTGCCCAGGAACTCTGACTACTATTTAGCCAAAGAGTTATCTTTTTCGTACTATGTATGTAGTTAGCTGGGTTGTAAAATAATATGCTGGAGTATACTCTCGGCTTTCCAATTTGGTGATTTAAACAATAATAGCTATAGGTGGTTGATCATGATTCTCTTAATCGTCCCTACATCAAGTAGGCGGTGAGGTGAGACTTCTAGAATTTCAATTTTATTTAGTCTTACTTACCCAACGAAACTCCAGCCCTCTAGTTGTGTTCGTTCCCAGATCCGTACCTGCAGAAGGTGCAACGAAATGTCTAGTGACAAATCCACCCATTCCCTCAGGTTTAGCTTGCTGTGTTGGAAGCTCCAAGCTCAAATTTAATTCATACCGGGACTAGCTTTTATTACAGATGGTACATGTATTCAAATCAGATTTTACCATATATACAGTACGCAAGTTAGTAGCTACATATATACGTGTTCATATATATGTGTACAAACGTTAGCGTAACGTTGACCTGTACACTACGCTCTTATAGAGACATGTTTAAAAACACATGGGTACACATATATATATCTTTGATTTAGTATGTACGTAGGGACATATGTCACCAACTCAGTATTAAGACGTGGTCACAATCGAGTTCACGACGTGGCCCGTTTAGACATAATTCTCTGCCTATAAATTGAACCTAAACCTCTATTTAATCAACCATCATGCTCTCCTCTCGTCTTTATCGATTGGCTCCAATCGTTGGGACAGTACTATGGATCTAGATCTATGCCATCGCTGCATTGTCACTGCTTTCTCTGCTTCCATATCTTGCCTGCTGCCTCAAATTATTTTTATTATTTCTGTTTTCTTGCTTCTGTTCGATCCCAATGGCTGACAAGATCTCTTCGTATAGCTTCATATTCGGAAAATCGTAAATACCGGAATCATCGGAGAGTTGAGAGACTTCGATGGTTTGACGTGAATCGAGTTTGACAAGGATCGGTTATTGGGAGGTTCTTGATTGCCAGTAAAACTCACAGACAACCCCTCTTGGGGAAGGGGGAATGACACCCCGCTACGCGCAGCATAAGATCATATCCCAAAAGTTGAGTTCTCTCCTTGTCTTCCAATAGCTTTGTTTCTAATGTGTTGGACTTGCAGACAATTGAAAGTATGGATGCACACGATCGTGGCGACGTCGACTGGATTGGTGAGAGCGACTCGATGGCCCATTGTGGTGCAGCGAGATGAGTACAGTTGAAGTTCTGTTGAAAGTAGGTTTGAAATTTTCTTATCTCCTTTTTTTTATTTGAGGTGGCAGGCAATTTTGTTTGTATTTAGTTATATTGGATCAAATTTGAGAACTTCATTTTTATAATATACTGTTCTACGTATACGACCTGCGATTGTGCAATTGGTACTACTGTTCAGATACATTTTGGCCTAGTCTATCCAGTGAATTATCCAATTAAGGGACTTCGTGTAGAAGATACAGTCCCATGATCACTTTGTTGTGAAAAAATCTTTCTAGAAAATCGTTCCTATACTTTTAGGTACAGCTGTACAGGCAAACCCCGCTGGTGCTGGCTAGGACTTGAACCGACGGTTCCAGTAGGTTTACCAGTTCTCACAACCGTTGTAACGAAAAAAAAAACCGCGCGCTACATATTAATATGTTTCCCTATTAACTACATGTATATGTAGTACCCCTCCCGCTCTCCAACTTTCTACCAAAATCGATATGTGAACCTAGCCGACCTACATCTATACAATTAAATAGACTTAGTACATGTACAAGGACTAATCATCAAACTTAACCTTTATGCCTCGAGTGTACATACACTCAAGAAATTAATACCACAGGCCGGTGATTCTAGATATTTTTTTGTACTGTATTAATCCTCCCCTGTAGATAGCTTCTTTTTATATACGAACAACGTTTTTGATCAAACTAATAAAGTAAAATACATATAAAAATTAGCATTAGTTTGGCTGACTCAACCCATAAGTACCTAGTACCTCCAAACAGCAGTGAAAGGTACAAATATATGTACCCATCGTTGGTCAACACTATTATACTTCATACCTCTGTGTCAGATCGTCCTGTGCCTAAGGTACAAATATAGATGTCGCGTTTAAATAGATTCTCTCTGTATAGAAGTAATTGTGGTGAAGATGGCAACATGCACTTCCTAGGATCTGGGACGCAACTTGCGCGGCTAATCCACTAGTACCGAGTGACTGCGTATGATGGGTACATTCATGAATCATCACTCGACCAGGATATGCGGTGGGTTAAGTAGCTCCTGGGTCGGGTTAGATATGCATGTTGAGCCTTGACACATAGTAAGAAGATAGACAGGAAATTCTTGAAAAAAAACTCTATAAACTTCTCTAACGGGAATAACATCGCGGGGAGTGGGTGAAGAACAAATACAGACGTCTATGTAGCTAATTTGAAGAACTGGGACTGGCTCCTGAACCTATACCATCCGAGAATAAGGGGAGCTTGATCAATTGGGTTGAACTCAAAGCTCCACTCATGCTAGCCACTGTGCGAAAAGTGTTAACTGTTCAATATAGCACCTTCACTCGCTGAATGAAGTGATTAATTTCGACTCCAGAAACCAGACAACGGTGCCGGTGGTAACTGCCAGAATATATCAATTCGAGAATCAAATACACGCGAAAACCGCTTTACTAGGTCTAATTATAGTAAACACTACACCCTTCACGCCCAATGATTACCAAAATAACTAACCGAGTCCAAATAATAGACGATATCACGATGACCTCATTACAGGATCTCAATCCCGTAAGGCAATGTGTCCCAAACTCACTCCCCACCTCCCACATATACCTTTCTCATCAAGAACGCCATTGAACCTTCATCTCCACCAAAAAAACAAAATGGCCCTCCTCCGCCGCCTCTTCAAGCCGAAAAAGCCCCAGACCTCCCCCGAGCTCTCCTCCCCAGAGGAATCCAAATCTGCGGCCGTGGATGCCAAACCCCCACCAGCCGAGAAACCAGCCGAGAAGCCAGCCGAAAAACCAGTCGAAAAACTAAACCAAACAGAAGAGAACCCACTAAAATATACCTTCCCCGCCCCCTGGGTCCACAAAGGGGCCGGGGGAGACCAAGAGACCGCCGTCGTCCTCCACACCCCGCAGGCAGCAGAACCCCCAGCCTGCACCAAGTGCGGCGAGGCCTACAACCCGCAGTACGCTGTAGGGCTCTCCGCATTTTTAGATGTCAGTAAAATGCTGCTGTCAATGCTGTGCGTGGTCCTCGGCGTGGTCGTGATGGTGCTGATGTCGGCGACATGGGTGCTGACACGGGCGTCGACGCTTCTCGAGGGCGTGCATGCCGGGCGGGAGGAGAAGGAGGAGAAGAAGAAGGAGAAGGAGGAGGAGAAAGCGCTCATTGGTGTTGAGAATGAGGAGGGCGGGAGTGAGGTGGTGTTACTTCGCCGCGATAGTCAGGGAGAGCTGTATGAGCTGGATAATTATGGTGCTCACCAGCCGGAGGAGGGGTATGAGTTTGTGCCGGAGATTCGGCCGGTGATTGTGTTTAGGGAGGAGAGGTTGGCGTTTGCGGCGGCGAGGAGGGCGTGGGTAGGGGGTAGGGGGAGGGGGAGGGGGAGGGCGGCGAGTTGTGATAGGTGATGGTGTAGGTGGTGGTGTAGGGTAGCGCTGTGGGTTGCAATTGAATAGAGTATGAGCTTGCAATGGCAGGACTGGCTTGGGTGAATTAGATTCGATTTATTAACTAAGTGTCTGTTATTGTCAATTGCTATGAAACCGACGCCTAAAATCTAATGCTATGAAAATAATGCCTATGAAACTAATGCCTGAAAGCCAATGCCTAAAAAAAAAAAAACCAATTGAACACTGAAACTCCTTCCCATGCATCCAAAATGCTACATAACTACATCATGGGTATCAAACTCCCCGAAATAAACCAAAATAAAACAAACTCCCTACACCAACATCCCCGAATGTTCCACAGCAGCCATAATAGCAGCAGATCCACTCGTACCATCCAGTATTTCAACAATCCTATGCAGCCCCCTCAGCACCGCAATATCCCTCGCCGTATACCCATCATTCGAGCGCAGACTCGTATCCGCCCCGCTCTTCAGCAGCAGCTCCAGCAGCGCCGCCGAGTTCCTATTAAACCCCGCCAAGTGTCCCTGATGCATCATACAGTGCAGCGCCGTCCTCCCGTCCAGATTGCGCATATTCACGTCGGCGCCCCTCTGCAGCAAGAACCTGACCATCCCCGGCGACGCCACATACGCCGCAATGTAGAGCACCGTGTGGCCGCCCGCGTCGCGGGTATCGACCCTGGCGCCGTGCTCGACGAGCATCTGCGCGGTCTGCATGTGGCCGTGGCGGATTGCGACGTGCAGCGCGTCGCGCCCGCTGACGGTGCGGTAGTTGACGTCGGCGCCGAGGTCGACGAGGAGCTTGGGGACGGAGAAGGAGACGCGCGGGGAGATGGCGTGGTGCAGCGGCGGCTGGCCGAGGAGGGCGTCGGGCGTGTTGATGCCGAAGTGTTTGTGCAGGACGAGAAGCTTGATGAGCGCTTTGTGGCCGCGCGAGGAGGCCCAGTGGAGGGCGCTGAGGCCCGAGTAGGGTTGGGTTGCACGGTGGTGGAGGTGTGGGGTTAGGAGGGAGGCGAGGCGGCGGGAGGTGAGGAGGAAGGAAGCGGCGTCTTTGGCGAACCGGAGCTTTTCGGCGATGATGAGGAGGAGCTCGTTGGGGAGGGCGAGGAGGGGCATTTTGGTGGTGGTGGAGGTAATTGTGGTGGTGAGGAGGTGGGGTAGCTGGAGAGGAGCTGGTTATAGCTGGTTGATAGGTATCGAGAGCTCGGGATAGAGC
Organism: Morchella sextelata; assembly: GCF_020137385.1. Taxonomy (NCBI): domain Eukaryota; kingdom Fungi; phylum Ascomycota; class Pezizomycetes; order Pezizales; family Morchellaceae; genus Morchella; species Morchella sextelata. Next base: position 1,216,613 of record NW_025408631.1, read on the forward strand.
TCGGAGCTGCGAGATAACGATATGCTAATTATAGATATTAACCGGGGGTGCCGGGAACTCTTCAATTCAGTACTGCGATAAACAAAATGGATATGGAGAAACTCGGGGGATTGAGAGGTTGTAGAGAGCTTCATATACTAGCCATGGGGGGGGGGGGAAGGGGAAGGCAGCAAGATCAAGATATCCAGGCTGTGTTTCCTCCAGTCACGCATGGTGTCACGAGGCTGCCAGCTCGATCACTCAGACACGAGACTATCGTAAGAGTTACTCTGGCACCGAGCACCAATGGGCAGGGCAGGGTAACCCGATGCCTCACCAGAGCACAGCTGCAGCACGATACAGACAGCAGACAGACAGACATCTTGGCCCCCTGTCTCATGGAGTGATCATGACAGACGGATAGACCGTACCTGAATAGTGATGGGACAGCCAGTAATCCACGCATCGATCCAACGCCTCGCGATGTTGGTATGTACAACCCCGTGGAAAAGATGTCTCACATCACTCGTCTACCCGGGTACCTCCCCAGCCCAGCTGTTTCCAACGGCCCTGGTGCAAAACAGCCAAACACCTCCCCAACGCGTCCGCCGAAGCTCTCTCAACGGCACCGAGAGAGGCCTTATCAGCGTCAGACTATAGCCTCGAGTGATAATCCATGAGCGGGATTAACAAACACCCGGTTACCCTGCGCTGGGACTATCCCTACCGATGCAGGCCAATCAGAGTGTGAGGCTGATACGAGAACGAGCCAATCGAATCCGCGCAGGCTGTAGAGTACGACTTATACGAGTACGGACGGTATGGATTGATCCGGGGGGTGACTACAGCGGCAGCATGGTCTCTACTATTCTGGAAAACCGAGGCAAATCCCTGCTGCCTGCCCCACGATCATCAATCACGATTCGATTTACTAAGAACAGTCAAAAAAAGTAAAAAGCAGGAAAATATATACATATATATTATGAAAACGCGCAGCTGAGGCTAGAGAATTAGGTAGGCGGTGACGTGTTAAAAGTTCCAGCCCCATTCTAATCTCCTGAAAGAGGCAAAAGGGAGTAAAATGTTACGGGACCGCTTCCGCCGCTCAGGCCAGGGGGGGGGGTGGTTTTCGAGAAGGGAGACACAAGAAAGAAAAATGTAGTCTCGTGTAGGTGTGTGTGTTAGTTGTTAGGATCGTTGTTTTGGTTTTGGACTCAAGGTTGATTGGTTGGTTGGTTGATTTCGGCGGCAGATGTGGAAATGAGCCAGAAGATTGATTGACACGGCCAGAATAGTAATGATGCCGAGAGAGGGAGGAGGTCTCTTGACTTGCTTGCGCTCGCTAGAGTATCTACATAGAGTAGTTAGTTGCTCTACATATTCTACGGACAGACATTGTCACGTCACGTCACGTCACGTCACTTTGTTGGTTGGGTCATGGACTTCACCTCTGGATCTTGTCTTGTCTTTCGTTTATGGCACTGGATCGAGGTCTCTAAAGGCACAACCGCTGTTTTATAGCGATACACACGTGTTCGCGCAAGATACATGATCGAGGTCGAGAGGAGATGATTACCATCAGCCAGCTCGGGGTTATGCCTGTTACTATTTGCACTTTAACGAGATTATGGTTTTCACTTCCTTGGACGCCCATACCATACCACCAACCTTAGGCTCTCGACATGTCTTAGCACCCAGACCAGACGTTGAAAGAAAGTTGATAATGCCAAGAAAATATACCACCGTCCCTACGGCAGGGAAGACAGACCGGTAACGGCTGAATCGGGCGGAGAGAAATCGTTATTTAACAGTAGGGTTGTAGGGAAACCTGGATTTCGTTTTTCTTGGGTAACGGTAGGTATGTATATGGGAGAATAATATCGGTTGTTTCAAATAAAACCCCTCGGGATGTGCCGTTCGGCATCGGGGTAAGTGACACTCGAATTTCTGTTTCTGGTGGTTACATCTACATACCGGTCAACCTACAGTTCACTGCTATTTCTGACCAACAGCCTTTCTTTAGACAAACGAGGAGGGCAAGAGTCAATATGAAGCAAGCAATCATCAATCGCGGAACCGCACCAAATATGAATATAAAATGAAAAAACCTGGAATCCCCTATTACTACAAGAAATCGTGCACATCGTTCTTTCCACCGCCTCTCCCCTTCCGACCAGCCTTGCCTGCATTTTGTGTTGTCGTTGACATGATGGATGATATCTATGTCACATTGGTTTCCATCTTTACTCAACTTTCAACACCTCTAATTCAAAAACCCCGCCCTTTCCTTTCCTTTCCCCACCCCGCTTCGCCCCTCGCTCTTTAAATGGATGCGTGAAAATATTTATATTTATAATGCAGGTTTTTTTTTTGTGCGGTCATTCGAGGCGCGCGCGAGGTCATCGGAAGATCTCTATTTGTTCTCGGGGTAGAGATCCTCGACGAGGGAGATGCCCAACTCCTCGCGGAGATCCTTGAGCTCATCGAGGTACTGGTGGTACTGTTGCTTGTTCTCAACTTTGGCCTTGACGCCTATTTAACCGGTTTGGGTTAGTTCGTTTCGGACTTAAGGATAATTAAGCAGTGAGACATGGGTCTCATAACAGGGCAAATACCCTCGAAGATCCTCACGGCGGTGGGGAAATCATTAACACGTCTGGCGGCCTTGAGGGCGGCAATGATGACGGAGGGGGAGGGTACGAGATCGTAGGCGAAAGCGTTGTTGAGGTTGCGCTATATATCGGTTTCGTTAATATTCAAGAGGCATCGGATGAACATGCGACAAGGCTTATTTTTTTTTTTCTCCGAGAAAATAGGACTACGAACCTGAAGTTCAAAGACATCGTTGACATTCTCAAATTCCTTCTCGTACCTAGCGGGGTGGAAAATCAGACGTTAGCTGGGCTGACCGGTTGTTGCGCCTGACATCACCCCACACCACGAGAAAAATGGCCGAAAAACCAACGGTTCCCTCGGTTTATTGGCCAACAAACAATTGAAGTCCCGACGAGGTAGTTGACCAAATCGTCTTAGATATAAGGCTGAAGATCAGGAACCCTACCTAGCGGTGAACTCCTCGAAGCTCTCCTCGTGGGAATCGCTGTAGAATCTGATAGCGGAAGCCTTCGACGCAACAGTGGGAACCACAACTCTCGGAACCTGGGTCGAGGTTCTCAAGATTGGCCTAGCGGCAGAGGAAGCGATACGGAGGAAAGAGGCCATCGGAAAGTCGTGGTCGGGGAGGAACAAGACGAAAAATGGAATTGGGGCGGAGGGGAGGGTGTGCAATTGAGCGGATACGGGGTCTGTGATGGATTCGGCTGTCGTGGGGAGATGGAAAGGCGGGATTATGCAGTGGGCTGAGGTGAGAGGTTGCACTATCGGGGTGGGCTTTGTGAGGGGTGATACGCCGAGAGGGGGTCTTTCGAGGAACGGGTAAACTGCACTTGCTTGGTTGGCTTGGGTTAGACCGTGAGGAGTTTTGACGAGGATCTTCAAGGCTCACGTGACCCCACGCTGCTCTAACAGATTTCCCTCTTCGGACTCTTTTTCATGTCATGCAGGCTCCAGAGAAACAAGTCGGGATAGACACCGACCTTTAAGGAATGGCTCGGCAGAGGCGCATGGTTCTGGGCAAACGCGTAACTCTGGCTGGCATCTTGGTAAATGTCACGTATGTGTTCTCGAACCTCTACTAACGCAGGAGGCACTTTGCGATCCAAAACAACTGAACCCTCCCCAATCAAATCAACTACCTATCGTGTTGAAATTCCGGGGGAAGGAGATTTTTTTCAATTCCTCAATCGATGTACCCAGAGAGATCGCCCAAAATCAGATGTGTACATGTATCTAGATAACCTTTTTTTTAAACTCCCGCAATCAGTGAGGTAGTCTGCCTTGTGATAGGTAAATAGACGCAACCCTAGGGTCACTGTCGGGGTTTCGCATGCGCGGTATGCCGAGTACCAATGGTTTTTGAATGAAATTTCTGGTATTTAGAGTGATTTTCACATGCTTATTTCATGGACGGAAGAGCAGATGTAATTCAAATCTCACTCTGCCTACTTTCGGATGCGGAGGAGCTTTTTAGGTGGGCGAATGAACGAGTCTACGCCGAATGAGCACGTGTGAGACCTTCCCCCTTTCCAGCCGCAGATTCGTGCTCTTTTTCCTCTCTCCCCCTTCGCAACCCAGGCAATTGGCTACGATAATATCTTCCACCGCTCCCTTCTCTTCTCCTTCTTTCCCTTCCATCTTCCTTCGCTCTTCACTTCCAGCCTCCTTCTTTCCCCTTTCCTCATCAACACCGAGGGTACCCCAAGGGACTCGACGCTTTTAATCAACGGCTTTCCCCCCCTTACGTTCTTTCGTTCCTTATCCACTACCACCTTTTTCTGCTCTTGCAATCCTTCGACCATAGTAATTAATATACAAATATCACACTCCTTACGCCATGCCAGTATCAGTGGACAGCCTCATGAAGGCCATAGACATCCAGTCACCTAGCATTGACAGGCCATTTGGTATCCACCTATGGCCCCTATTTGATCAGCTATACACGGCGGCCACCGGAACATCCGCGAATGATTTCGTATTCCAGCCTGGCGTGAACCCGATCTCGACATTCAAGGATAGTGTATGCATAATCGCGGCTTACTATGCAATCCTCGCCGGTGGATCGTTCATCATGAAGGGGCTACCCGCCTTTAAACTCCAGTTTTTGTTCCAGATTCACAATCTGGCTTTGACAATTGTATCCGGAGGACTATTAGTGCTCTTCATTGAGCAGATTATTCCTACGCTGTACAATAACGGGCTGTTCTACACGATCTGCAATGTCGGGGGTGGTTGGACTCAGCCATTGGTCCTTCTGTACTACGTATGTTATACGCGTCCAACTATTTTAGGGTACTTGTTGTGGCAGTGGCTAACAGACGCGTGGATGCTCAGTTGAACTATCTTACCAAATATGTTGAGCTATTGGATACCGTCTTCCTTGTCGTTAAGAAGAAGCCTCTCAGTATGATCCCCTTATCAAAACCCACTCAATGCTCCAATGCTGACCGGATATAGCCTTCTTGCACTGCTACCACCACGGAGCCACCGCTCTTCTTTGCTTCACTCAGCTCGTCGGTAGCACTTCAGTGGTGAGTAACCCGAAAATTGCGATAAAATTCTCCCCGGGGGTCCTGAACTAACGATTATCGCAGTCATGGGTTCCTATCTCTCTCAACTTGATGGTCCATGTCGTCATGTACTGGTACTACTTCCAGTCTGCCCGTGGTGTCCGCGTTTGGTGGAAGCAGTGGATCACTCGTCTCCAGATTGCGCAGTTCGTCATTGACCTTGGTATGTCTTATCTGCGCTTTGCCGAACTTGGGTTTCCGACAGTACTAACATCATAATGTAATAGGCTTCATCTACTTCGCGTCGTACACTTACTTCACCTCCACCTACTGGCCCCACATCCCCAATGCAGGAAAGTGCGCCGGCGAGGAATACGCTGCGTACTCAGGAATGGGAATCATCTCATCTTACCTTGTTCTGTTCATCTCTTTCTACCTTGCCACCTACAAGAAGGGCGGAAAGCCCTCCGTTAAGAAGACCGTCCAGAACGGCACTGCCGCGATCAACGGTAACGGCAATGGAGTCAGCAACGGAAAGGCCGTTAACGGCACCGCCAAGAAGGCAAATGGAAACGGAGCTGTCCGATCCCGCAAGGCTTAAAGAACGAAAAGCAAGGACAGATTTTTTGATGATGTCGATGGGGGAAAGGATTTATATGTCTGAATTTGTGGGGAGTTGGGTTGCGAATATATAATATTGTTGAACGGATTTTGGTGGTGAACTGGGAGCCTGGGGTAGGCTGGCAAAACTAATGGGTAGTTCATGTCTTGATCTGATTATGAATTCGTGGGAGGTGGGTGGGGTTACATCTCATTGGGAAAGGTCTTACAATTTCACTCGGTCAAACTGTAGGGTTTTTGTGTTTTATTTTTACCTCTTCTTTACGGCCCCCTTTTTTGTTTCATGTAGGTATATTTCTCACCTTTCTGATTTTGTTGCATTCTTCTTTTCTATTTTTCTCAGGAAGGATTTTATGCGCGGCGATCTGATACAAATTTGTCTTCTTTTTTTTCTGTTTGACCGAGAAATAATCATTATAGAGCGAGGAAGGACGTTTTGTTCCTCTCTACAAAGGGGATTTGGACACCCCCGAAATATAAAGTACTGCTTAATCAAGAAAGAAAAAAAAGAAACCTGGTTTTTTCAGTTTAATCGTTAATGCATTCCATTCATCCGAGCTTCTTCTGCCTTGCTTTTTTGTGCTCATGTATGCGCTGTAAAATGAGATTGTCACGGATGCATATGCTGCAGGGCCGACTCACTCACAAGCTCTCACTCATCACGCACATGCACACACATATACTCATTTCCATCGCACTAACATACAAACCATTACCGACTTTATGTCAAACTAACAAGTAATTTTCCTAAAAGGCGAAAATTAATTACAATGCACAAAAGCGCGCATCTCGGGGGTATTAAAACTAATGGATGATAGAGGAGTATATAAAGAAAAGTAAAAGAACAATAAAAAAAATGAAAGAAATAACAAGAAACCTCACCAAATTGCCGGGAAAGAAATATAAAAAAAAAGAAAAAAAAAGAAAACCCTGTATTGGCCCCCACAAAGTTACCAACCACTTAAACTCAACCAACTTACTGCCCTGTTAAAAACTCACTACAAGTTGAATTCCTTAGTTCCCACCCAGCCGGGGTTCCCAATGTTTTCCATACAAAAAAATCAGCTTTCCTTATAAATTACTCACAACAGCGTTAACAAAAAAGGAAGAGGAAATAGCGTCTGATACACACAAAAAAGGAAACCAAAGGAAAAGGAAAATAAAGAGAAAAATAAAGAATCGCGATAAACGGAGATATAAAATAACACAAAAAGGCCACCCATAGACTGAAGGAAAAATAGGTTTGAGCAAAAATAAAAAAAAGAAAAAAAAAAAAAAAGGGGGGGGGGGGGTTTGTGCGTGGTGTGCTGTGGCAAGGTGGACAATAGCTCCTCAAAGCTCGCCGCAGCCTCTCCGGTACACCCGTATCTCCTTCTCTAGCCAGGCGTCCCTGACCATGCCCTTCTTCATGGCGACGAACATCTTGGCCTTTAGTTCGGACTCGAATATGGAGAGACAGGCAACCAGATCCTCGACTGACATCTTCTTGTCGTAGTCGTTCTGGAGTGTGGTGATCGCGCACTGGATGTTATCTACGCTGTTGTATAATACCGGACTGGGCACGACAGGTGTCGGCGGCGTCTGTCGCTGGGCTGTTGTAGGCGACAAGCCCAGTGTCTGCGTGAATGTCGTAAGGGCATTCGCGATGCTCTGGTGGTTGTGGACCTCACCGGCGAAGCTGCGCTTCATCCGCTTCATCGTCTGGTGGTTTCCAGCACATACACCGGAACCTACACCCACCCCAGCACCTACACTGACACCACCTCCTCCGACAATCGGCGCTGGTGTCGCAAGAATAGCGGGGGGTCGATTAGGGGCGACGGCTTCATCGTCGTTCTCGGAACCGGAGGTGCCGTGCTCTTCGGCATCGTCGAACTTGTCGGTGCCGTCGTTGCTAGAATCGTCAGAGTCGTCGCGGGAGCGCTTGGTGGGAAGCGACTCGGGAGTGAGGGCAAGGGCGAGAGTAGTTGGTGAGAGGGGCGCAGTAGATACAAGTTGGCTGAGGAGAGCGTAGTTGGACAGGGCACGGCCGCGGTACTTTTTGGCTATGGGGTTGGACTGGAGAGATTGTTAGGACGGCCAGCGGGGGATGAAGAAGGGGATAGAGGTACTTGCCTCGACATAGCGGTCCCAGATTTCGTTGTTGGCTGTGGGGGTGCCAGTGGCTTCGTCCCAAGCGAATTCACCAGATTCTTTCATGGCGCTGAAGACGGCGTATTCCTTCTTGAGCTATAGCATCCCGTAGAGTCAATCCCGCCCTTTCGTAAAGTTCAATTGATGAATCTTTTCTCCTGCTGTCTCTTCCCCCACCTCCAACCCCGATCTCAAAGATGGTCCCTTAGGATCAGATCGGGGGTTCCAGATCTAAGTCGGAGTCGGGAGGTCGGAAAGAGATGCAAATATAAGGAGAACAACAATAATAAAGCCATCAGGAACCAAGCCAGATGCATGCAGGGAAACCACTCACAGCATTCGCTTTATTCTTGATCTGCATGAGCTCCAACGGCTGCTTCGAATGCTTATTGAAAGCAGAATGCGCGTTCTGCCATCCCTCCTTTGTCATGCCATGTCCATTCTCAGCTTTTCGGCCGTTGTGGATCTCGACGAGGAGTGCTTTGATCAGGAGCCGCTCCATCTCGGGGGTCCATGTTGCGCGGTCGGGTTTCGAAGGGTCTTTTTCCTTTCCTTTACGGGTCATGTTGTGCGGCGGCGGCGACAGCGAGTTGGGGGTGTTGGCTACTGTAGGTTGTGGTATGAGTAGTTGTGGCTGATGATGCTGCTGCTGCTGCTGCTTGTGTGTGGGGAGGAGGAGGGACGTGTTGAAGGGTTGGGGACTGGACTGGACTGACTTTGAGGTCAAGTCAAGTCAAGATTAGGTCAACTCACGGGCTTTTGCTGGGATGGGGATGGACAGGATGACGCGACTTGCTCACGCGCTAGGTGGTGGTGATGATTGGGGGAGAGGAGGGGAGGGAAGGAGGGGGGTGAGTTGGAGCTTAGGTTAGGGTGACGTTCGGTCGTTGAGGGGGGAAGAGAGAAGGAGCGTGGTTTGGACGGTCGAGAAACGGTCGTGCGGAAAAGAGGGAAAAGTGCACACAGTGGTATGAAAACAAAAATGTACAGCACCGAGGGAGAGCGAGAGAGCTGAGAAGGGAGGAAATAGGGAACCCAAAAAATAAAAATAAAAGTGAACAAAACGACGAGCTGGAAAAAAGAGGCTTCCATCGTTTCGTCTTAGGCGGTGGACCCGGCGATCATAGTATAACAATGTTTCATGTTGAATCAAGTCCTTACCGCACGGCCTGCTGGCGGGGGGGGTTCCAAAGTGAATGAGAAAGGAGGATCAAACGAACGTCGCAGCGGCGCCGGCGGCGTACGTTGGATTTGATTGTAAACTAGATTCTAATATCATATCTTTTCTCCTCAGATCATTGCGCTCTTCGAATCGCATGGAGAAGGGGTTTGAGAGGGGGAGGATCGAAGAAGAGGGATTGGGAGGAGGTGTCGTCAGAATATATTAAAGCCGGTGCATGGTGGAGTTGGATGGGGGTGTTGGAATTATTATATACTACTACCTACTCTACATGTATGTACTGCTTTGAGCGTCTCACATGCGTGCTGTACATGTAGGAATATGTACCTCTGCGTCCATGTACAGGTTCCTAAATATAAACAGTGACCCCCATACATTGCGAGTGAGAGGCCGTGACAGGTGTGGCGTAGGTATATGGTGTAGCTACTTCGTTAGCTCTACATACCTATGGTTGGGAGTTCTGTGTATTTGGCTGGCTGGTCTGGCTCTGTCACGCAACAGTGTCTGTCGTGTGCTCTCGACTATTATTTCTGTCTGTACCCAGAAGATATACATACGCATTCTAGCTCCCCTGTAGCCACGGCAAGGAAGTTCGATATGTCCACAGGGAATAGGCATCTTAATAGACGGTAATATACGCCGGGAATACTCTACAGGGCCACAGGGGAAGGAAGGAAGGGGTTTAAGAAGGAAGGTGACCTCTTGACCCCGACGGGGAAGGTGTCCGGGTAACAATTCGTCGACATGGAAGGAAGCATGTGCGTTGCCAAAATGCCAATACTTTTTACTGCATCCACCGGCCGGGTGATAGCACCGGGAATTGTTTTGTGTTTGATGCGGCTCAGTGACAGGTGTTGCAGCTTACGACTTACCGAACCCTTTTCCCACCTCACCTCTATTTTGTCCGCTGGTCCTGGAACATTCCTCACAGACGACAGACAGACAGACACACATACCCACAGCTTACGACGACAAATCAACAAAAGGGAACCGTGAGAGGAGGAGAGGAAGATCTCAGACATACAGGAGAAGGAGGATTACTTACTCTTCCCAACGGTCAACCACATAATCATCATCCTCTATCCTCCACCCACCACCATTCCATACCTGCTTTCTTACTGCTACTACCACCATCCACTACATACTTCCTCAATCCATCCCCCCCTCCCCCCCACAATATATAATAGCAATTCAATCAGGGATCGAAGAAGCTCCACAGATCTCCTCTACAACCTTTCCCCTCCTTCCTTCGAGTTTCACCATCTATCCATCCATCCCCATTGGCTGTTAATTTATCCCTACCTGCAGCACAATGGTCGTCACGCAATCCAAAGGGATTGCCCGGATTGTGCTTTCTCTGGCCGCTCTCTCCGCACTGCTGATAGTTTTCTACAACTACTCGACCGCCATCCCCGGTGCCTCTTCTCTCCTCCCTACCGGCGACAAATTCGTGCGACCAAAGACCGGAGGTTCACTGAAAGGAATAGACCCGCTTCTGAATCCTGAAAAGGGGCCCCCAGGGAAACTATGGGCCCCCGGCGAGACGAACCGAACATCCGCGACGCTGCTATCGCTAGTAAGGAACAACGAGTTGGAGGGTATGATCAGCGCCATGAGGGACCTGGAGCGCACCTTTAATCACAAATTTAATTACCCGTGGACATTCTTCAACGACGAGCCCTTCTCGGCGGAGTTCAAGGAGCGGACAAGGAAAGAGACAAAGGCAGAGGTTCGATATGGTAAGAGCGCGCCCGCATATCCGCTGATAATTGAATTGTGCTGATAGCAGTATACAGAGATTATTCCCAAGGAGCATTGGGAGATCCCATCATGGATTAGCAGGGATTTGATGAGGGAGTCTGCCGAGATCTTGACCGAGAAGAAGGTCCAATACTCAAAGCTCGAGAGTTACCACCAAATGTGCCGCTGGAACTCTGGGAAATTCTACGAGCACCCCGCTCTTGCCGATGTGCGGTGGTACTGGCGTGTTGAGCCGAAAGTCCAGTAAGGCTCCAAGCGCCCAACAAATTGGCACGTGACACTAATTAATCCCCCTGCAGCTTCTTCTGTGACGTTGACTACGATGTCTTCCGTTACATGGAGGACAACGATAAGACCTACGGCTTTGTCATCAACATCTACGACTCCCCCGAATCCATTGAAACACTCTGGCCCCAGACCCTCGAGTTCATTGCAGAACATCCCGAGTATATCCACCCCAACAATGCTCTCAAGTGGCTCACAGACTCGAAGAACCGTCCCAACCACAACCACAAGGCAAATGGATACTCGACATGTCATTTCTGGAGCAATTTCGAGATTGCCGATATGAACTTCTGGCGAAGCAAGAAATACAAGGACTACTTTGACCACCTTGACCGCGCCGGTGGCTTTTTCTATGAACGATGGGGTGATGCCCCAGTCCACAGTATTGCCCTGGGTCTCTTTGAAGACAAGAGCAAGATCCACTGGTTTGTACCCCACCTCATTCCTCCAAGGGCAAGTAAGCTAATAGTGGGAATAGGTTCCGTGACATCGGCTACCAACACATCCCCTACTTCAACTGCCCTTCATCACCAAAGTGTCGCGGCTGCATGGCGGGCCGCTTCACGGACGGTACAGGCCTCGACCAGGAGGACTGCAGAGCAAATTGGTTTGAATTTGCGCACATGGATTAAGTGCTGGTTTGGGAAGGGGGCGTTATTGTCATTGTCGTTTCTTTCCTATACAAAAGAAAGTTCTATAGGACATTTGAGGGTTAGATGTGTGTGGCATAGTTCGTGGTGAATGTTATGTTAGGGTCGGAGCATGTAGATTAGGACAGGGCTGGACTGGGTACCCTCCATTCTTTCATGTTGTAATATCGTTGTCTTTTTTTAGTTTTATTTTCGGTCGCCGTAAATGGTGGATAAATGACATTTTATGATTATTTAAAGATGTCAGTTCACCATACTGAATATTTGACTATAGCCAAGAGCCTGTAACCGTTCTCAACAAGAAGATTTGTGGGCGTTAGTGGAAACTTACCCCGCCACAATGGAGCGATGCAATCAGCACACACTGCTCTGGCACTAGAGAGCTCTGATTTGATCCAAGCCAAGTGGGTGCTTAATTCAAAGCCATTGACGATCCAGGAAAATGACCCACATCCTGTAAGCTCTCTTCTGATGATTGTGGTTATGCAACAGCAGGGCCCACCCACCCCACGCCGTTAATGTACCCGTAGGTGGGGTACGGTACTTACATTCCAGGACCGAGCACCAGGGATGTCAGGTTTGGATACGTGCGTGTGCGTGGAGTGCACGTACTTGCGGGCCGGTACCGTATCTAACCAATCGAGCCCCCCGTTTCCGCAAGGTACTATTATGGTAACTACATAACGCCAAGGACCGGTGAGGTTAACCTTCGACATGTCACGCTTGTATTCCATCGTCAGTAGTGGTGTGGTTAACATATCGAAACTCAGTAAGTAGGTCTTGGTGCTGTGAGGAGATCTGGGGTTGTCGACATCATCAATTCTTTTTTTATTTTTGTGAGGGGGCTGTTACATGACCGGGGTCTTATTTATATACACCATGTAGGTACGTGTACTAAGGTACTTGAATTATGAGCTTTGCCTGGCCTTATAATACCAATACGTAAATCTATGCATTTGTTACGTCCACATGTGGCCTTCGTATACAAGACCCTACCAGATGTACTTCTTCTCTCTTTGTCGAGGAAGAAGCCTCCGAGAACTTGAGTGGTGTAGTCTATGAGCCGAGCCGGCTCGAGTGTTGGGTTCGAGCTTTCGGCTCTTTAGGAGTGAGCCTCACCTTCCAGCGAGCCTGAGTCTGCTTGAGCCGTTTTCTCTAAGGCTCGAGCTTGGGCTCGAGCTCAGTTCATTTGCTTCGAGCTAGGCTCAGAAGCTATAAAAGCGGTAAAAAAAGACAGAGTCATACCTACTTGAATGCTCAAACAATTATTGCCTTCTCACAGTATTAATCCATGAAATGAAGCCTATATCTGCCATTTTACTACACTTAGTGCAAGGATAACCTGTTTTTTGTATCATTGACCACCGGCTCGAGCCATTTTATGAGCCTGCCACCAAAACTCGAACCTTGCGAGCTTCTGTTTCCTAGGAGCCGAGCCAGCACGAGCTTATATGTCGGCTCGACTTGAGCCGGCTCATGGACCACACTAAGCTTGAGAGCTGTGTTCACCGGAGCATGCAAGTGTTATTAATCGATAGAGGAGGAATGGGCCCTTTCTGTATATATAGTGCATACATAGCGTGGGATGTAGGTCGATCACTACTTGTGTAACCAACACGCTTGGAGAATGCCTGCACAGGTAGACCTTAGGGTGCGTCATGGGATGTCACTCGGGTAGATTCTGCCAAGCCCCCGCTGTAGCTTTTGGGGGAACGTTGCGTTGGGGTGCACGTGGGGTTAGGACTTTTGTATTGAGATCAGGTCAATGAAGCTGGACGTCTCGGTGCCGGTTATGTGACGACCTAGATACGTCGTACATGTAGCCTAACAGCTTACCGGATAGGACTGGAATAACAAAAAGTACTGCAGAGTATAGAATATTTTAAATATTCCACACTCTGCACCGGAATTGGATCTGGCCATGGAGTTCTCAACACTCGGTGTTCCTCCAGGACGAGCCGTCTACCACTAGACCGACCCGCCCACACGGTTTTCAGTGCACCGGAAGTAGTACTTGAGGCAAGAGGCGGATAGGGGCAGATATCTAACCCTGGAAATCTATGTACCCCGACGTCTTTGAAGCACATCATGATCCATCAACTTCGCGTGCTGCTACTCGCACTACAGATAACCTCAGTAGGATATACGCATGCACACATCTGACCTTGTTCTAACCTTACCCGACGTACCACTACTACATTACGAACGGGACTGACATCTCTACATCACCCCTCCGGTAAAACAAAAACAGAGGCCATACTCACACTGGATAGAAGCCGAAGTCTATACACTACGCGGAGACTACACCAGGCTCGTCATTATGGTAACTATGAAAAGCCCGGGAATCACAAAGTCCACGCATCTCCCGCGGTCTATCCCAAGCTGTACGGGGCGGACAAGATCAAGCACAGCCCGGCTTGTTTGGCCGTGGAATTAATTAGGAGTTCTGTTTCGTTTGGCTTTGGAGTCTGGTTGGGAGTATAGTCTTGACGTGGTGTTCCGGTGGGGTAGCAGGTGTAGAAGTATGCGTAACTACTATTGGGGGTCCTTTACTGGTGCCTTTTGCTTGGGCGCGGGGGGTGGTGGGGTGGTGGGTGTGAATTTACTTCATGGCAGGTCAGTCGACGGTAGTTCCTTGCATGCATGATGTTGGATATGTGTCATTCAAAGCAGTAAGGTCACGGTGTCGAACAGTAAAGGACCCGCTGTCAAGAGGAATAGTGTCCTGTCCAGGCTTCTATAAGATAACTTGTATTGGCCTTGGACATCTATACCAATTGAAAAACTCTAAGACTCGTCCTACTTTAAACACATGAGAGAAAGTACTTCGGCGGTGTTTCCACTCCAAGTAATGGGCTTACGGATAGCTACTTAAATCTTTACGCTATTCACCCTATTATTTATGGCAAGTAGCGGAGTGCTCTGCTACAGGTGATTCCAAAAGCCACAAGTGATACCAGAGCCATCCGGTGTCTTGAGCGGGGTGCACAAAGCGCATATTTACGGTCAAAGGAAGCCGAGGTAGATGGAGGATATTATTGGTATCACTATGATCCTAATTGAGACTGGCAACACATCATTGGATTCAACACTTCTAACCTCACTAGCTGGTACAGAAATATCACGATATCAATCCACTCCTGCTGCCAACTCTGCGTATATTTAGTCGCCTACCCTGACCTCTATCCCCGAACTTACAAAAAAAAAAAAAAAAAATCCCAACCGGAAAAAACACAAGAAGGAAAAAAGAGATCGCGAGAAAAAAAAGAAAAAAAAGAGAAGAAACCTACTGCCACTATCACTCTGGTCCAAGCCGTTGTCCGCTGCGCTGTCTCAGGTCCCGTTTGGCCCTTCAACATCCATACTTTTGATTTTTTTTTTCTATCTCTCCCCAATCGCGGGATCGCATTAGCCATCCTACACTCAGCAAACCAAGAGATTGTGATGGGAGATATACTTTTTTTTATTTTTTTTTTTTATTTTTTCATCGGGCAGCTCCCCCCCGGGGAAGAGCCGCAAGCTTTGAAAACCTCTCAATAAAGAGAAGTACCTAAACATCCCTTGGATGTCTACAAGATCCGCCCGCCAGTCCGTGACCGTTGGGCTTCCAAAAAAAAGCCTGCAATGAAGCCGGCCTTTACTCTGTATCATAAAAAACCAGCAATGAAGCCAGCCTTCCTGTGTATCATAAAAAAACCAGCAATGAAGCCAGCCTTTCCTATATATCATAAAACAAGCCAGCAATGAAGCCGGCCTGCTGTCTAGCCCCTATAGCCCTCCCCCTCGGGTTGCTATAGCATACTAGTGTTTCGCACGTGCTGGGATGGTTCGTCCTGCATACATGGTTCGTCCTGCATACATGGTTCGTCCTGCATACATGGTTCGTCCTGCATACATGGTGTCTCTGTTGCTGCTTCTGCTTTGCTACTATAAACTCGATCCGTTGTGCCCCTGCCGGGTCACTTGGATTCTAGGCATTCCCTTAGGCTCCTGGGGGGGGGGGGCTGTTAGCATGGGGACTGGACTAGGGTTGACAGCGTAGCTAGCATGAAAATACAGGAACATAGAAACAAGAAGCAGATATGCAGGCAGGCAGATAGGTAGGCAGGTAGGTAGATAGGCAGGCAGGCAAGCAAACAGGTACACAGGCAAAGCGATCAAGAACAAAACATAAGAAACAGCGAAGCGGGGGATGAGGATCCAGGAGGATAATATGTGGTGGTTTGGGAGGGGGGTGGGGGATTATATACCTCGCCTTTGTTGTCTTTGGATGGTCTGCCGTAAAGGCTTGGCGGTGCTTCAGGCATCCAACGTACCCCCCCTGCGTATGTGATATGTACCGTGTTCACGTGTCCAGTCTGCGTTTGTCTGCTGGGAGAGGGGCTTTTTTTTTTTTTTTTTACAGGATCTAGATCTACATGATCTGCCCCTCTCCCAGTAGGTATGGTGGCTGCAGTGATATGGTTCAGCTAATCACCATCGAGTGCGATCTCATGACGCAGCTGAAACACCTGCTTTGTTTTTACGTACATGCGGTCTCTAGCTTACGACCTTGGGAATAGAAATAGTGGTGAATCTAGGATGGTGCGTTGGCCGTTCGGAGCGTGGGGGGACGGCGGGCGGTAAGTGGGTGTTTGATCATTGACCCTTTCTTGGCATCTATCCATTGAGGGCCAAGAGAGAAGCCAAGATTCTCCAAGCTGCTATTATATATGGGGCCAGCTCACAGGGAGCATGCGGGCTCGGAATTAATACACAGGCTCTATAGCTCTAGATCTAGCTATAGAATTAGAAAGGGCCCTAGCTACATAGCTACCCCGGGGGGCGCCGGCCCTACCCTGGTAAATACGCTCTAGTTATATAGAAAAGAGCGCTTCGAAGCTGGTAAGTACATGTATTTCCTATCGCCATAGGCCTATCGATCAATACATGTAGGCAAAGGGCAACGGCAAAACTGCTGCGGAGTGTTTCACGGTAACGGGTGGGCTGGAAGTGGGTGTTGGCGGTCATCAGGTTCGGCTCTGTATCAGATGGGGTGGGGTTGGTTTTGGCCTGGAATGAAAGGAAGGTGCGCATGTGGTGTGTACCACTGGTAGGGAAGTAAAGTAAAGCAAGCAGCAGCAGCAGCAGAGGCTGCATATCTTTCTGATATGTACCTACTGTCTCTGCACTTTTCGGATTTTTTTTTAAACCCTGACCCTGCATAGCAGCAACCTGCCCAAGGTTAAAGTAAAGGTCTGGCTCATTGAGTTTTTCTACAGCTGAAAGCTCTGGACCTCCCAATGGCCTAGGTAGCGGTATTGGGGGTACGGTTCCCGAGGTAGTCCAACTGGGTGACCCCGAGCCGGTTCGGCTCACTTCCTGGGCAGGAGGGTTATGTAAGACGTAGAGCTAGGCTTATAAACTTGTCTTGGGCCACTAGGTTTTTGTTTTTGTAACTCTGTGGAGTTTGGGGTGTGGAATTGATCTGTTTCTTGTGCTTTGCAGTAAGTACTGCATGTAAGTGCGGTGTATGCTGCGCTATATTGTTCTGCCAGCCATTTTCTAGTCCGATCTTCGTTTCCCCAGCCAGCCAGCCAGCCAGAATCATTACCAACACACATATACACCCGCATTGCAAAGAGAGAAAGAGAATCAAAGGTATTACTATAAAAAGGCCAACCACAACAAGAAAAAACAAGAAGCCCGAAAAAAAACAGGAACCAAAAAGAAGTCTATCTACTCCTCCTCCCCGTCCTCCTCCTCCTCCTCCTCCTGCTCCTCCTCCTCCTTCTCCTGCTCGCCCTCCTCATACCGCCCCTCCTCCTCCCTCCCATCCAACAATACAGTCGCCACCGTCCCCCCCCACTCGCTCCCTTCTCCCTCCTCATCATCCTCCGCGGGGGCAATAACAGTGTCCTCCGCTGCTGCAGCAAGATCACCGACTATCTTGCCGAGCGAGACTTCAAGCTTGTTCAGCGCGTTGCGCGACGGCGCGTCCACCGCGACGTTCTCTTCGATGGCGCGCGCGACGAGCTCGTAGAGGGTGCGGAGGCGCTCGGGGGTGGCGTCGGCGGGGATGTAGAGCTTGGCGAGGGTTGAGAGGAGGCATTTCTTCTCTTCGCCTGTTCATCCCGTGTTGTTAGTTTTCTTCTTCTGTTTTCTGTGGGGTTAGAGTTGGGGGGGAGGGGGTAGAACTCACGGCCACAGCCACCCGCAAACACCCTCTCCAGCATCTCCGCCGCCATAACCACCTGCACGTCGGGATCTACTATTTTTTCTGCGATGCCGCCCTTGCCCGCGCTCACGCCGCCGCCCACATTCTTCCTCGGATCCGTCCAGTCGGCGAGCTGCGCACACACCACGCCCAGCCCCACCATCTCCTCCTCCTCGCCCATGCCCTCGCGCATCACCACGAGCGCATGCAGGATGCCCACCACGCCGCGCGCCATGCGCCCCTGGTTCGCCGGCCGCGAGTGGCAGTACACGGGGAAGAAGTACGTCAGTATCTGCCTGAGCGCGTGGTTGTCGACCGTGGCCGGGTCGAAGTAGGCGACGACGAGGAACTTGAGCAGCTCGTCGTCTTGGATCACTTGCGCGAGCATGAGCTTGCAGACGACTTCGGCGGCCGTGGACTGCACGTCGGTGTGGTCGTCGAGTTTGAGCGCCTTTGCGAGCAGGCGGTAGAGGCTGCGTTGGTCGACGGCGCAGCTGGGGGAGGTGAAGAGGGTCGACCCGTGGATGGTGAGGATGTCGGAGATGATGTGGAGGGCGGAGATTTGGAGGGCTTCGTGGCCTTTGTTGAAGCAGTGGGCGAAGAGGGTGAGGTTTTCTTCGGCGAGGGTCTGCGGGTGTTAGTATGTCTGATATCTGAATAGAGGGGGTTATAGAGGAAGAGGGGGAGGGGGAGGCGGAGGCGGAGGGGGAGGGGGAGGTTTGATATTGGAAGAAAACTCACTCTGTCCAGCAGACACGACAGGCCCAGACAGTGCAGCCCGCGCTCCCGCACCGGCGCCTCGTGCGAGCGCACCGCCGGCACAATCAGGCCGTTCAGCATGCTCACCAGATGCGTGTTCTGCTTCAGGCTGCCCTCGACGTTCTCCAGCATGCACTGCGCAATGTGCAGGCACTTGAGGTTGATCATCATCTCCTTGATCGCGCGCGCCTCCTCCTCGTCCTCCTCGTCGTCGTCTTCAGCTTCCTCTTCTTCCTCGGCGTCGTCAACGTCCATCATGTCGACGTCCATCATGTCCGCGTCTTCGTCCTGCTGCTGCTGCTGCTGCTGGGAGGCCTTCTTCTTCTTCTTCTTCTTCCTGCTGTCCGCGGCCGCCTTCTTGCGCTTCTTCTCCGCGGTCTCGCGCTCCCGCTCCCGCTCCTTCTCCTTCCGCACGGTGATGCTCTCGTTCACGCCGTCCTCAATGTCGCTCTGCGCCGAGTGGAAGCTCTCCGACGCCGCATCGTCGCCCACCGTCTCGTCGCCCTCCTGCTGCTCGTCCTCGATGGCATCGTGCACCTCCGCAATGACCTCGAGGATCAGCATGCAGAAGTCGCCCTCGCCCATGCTCAGCTTGCCCAGGCACTCGACCACCAGCTTCGTCACGCCCTCCGTCAGCTGCGGGATGCTCAGGCTCTCGCGCAGCAGCGTGAACATCCTGCGCCGCCCAATCTCGTCGCCGTAGTCCGTCTTGAGCGCGATCATCAGCATCTGCTCGACGATGAACTCGAGCTCGCCGGCCTCCTCGTCCTCGGCCTCGACGGCCGCGATCAGCTTGTTGATGTAGCGCTGCAGCCAGAACGCCAGCTTTGTCACCTCGGGCATCTTCTCCTCCAGCTCTGCCGCTGCCCCACCTGCTCCGCCGCCCTCACCGCCGCCGCCGCCGCCGCCGCCGCCGCCGCCCCCGCTGCCTCCGCCGCTCTTGACATAGTCGTTGAACGACCTGGCCAGGAACGCGCTCTCGGCCGTCAGGTTCTCCCAAAACTCGTCATCCAGCACAACCTGCTCCACCACGTCCTTCCGCTCACTCCAGAACCCGCGCATCGCAACCTCCTTCACCCCGCCCTGCGACCCGTCCCCGACAACATCCAGCCTTTCCAGCACCGACAGCAGGTCCCCGCCCACGTCCTCGACCCACCGGTAATTAAACATCTTCCGCGCCGCCACACGCACGCTCTCGTCGCGGTCGTTCAGCCCCCACCGCAACAGCTTCTCCCGCATCCCGATCGACAGATGCCGGAAGTCCCCCAGCGTCGGCAGCAGCCGCGTAAACACGCTGCGCCGCGTCGCGCTGTCCACGTCGCGCGTGCGCGCGAGCAGATACGGCAGCGTGTGTGGCGTCGGCGAGACGTTGTAGAGGATGGTCCTGCGGACGTCCGCGCTGGGGTCCTTCTCGATCGCGTCGAGGAGCAGTGCGAGGGCGCCGCCGGGGGCGGGGGCGGCCGCAGCCGTCGATTCGTCCTCGCTGGCGCCGTCGTCGGCGTCCGTGCCGTCGACGCCCATCTCGAGGAGGCGGACGAGCGCCACGACGGCCTGCACGCGCACGGGGGCTTCGCGGTCCTTGAGGCGCTTGCTGAGCTCCGTGAGCGTCTTTGTGAAGATGCGCTTTTGAGACGGTGGAGAAGGCGGTGGGGAAGGGGGGGAGCGTGTTGGAGAGGAGGAGGGAGAGGAGCTGGGTTGTGCGGTAGCGGGCGGCCTTTTCTTTGCTGGAGAGGAGGGGGGTGAGGTGTTGGAGGAGGGCGAGGACGAAGCGGTGCGGGGGCTGCGGGGTGAAGGTGGCGGGGTCGAAGGGGGGTTCGTCGTCGTCGTCGGAGGAGGCGTCTTCTTCGGCGGGTGGGGGGTCGCCTTCTGCGCCGTCTGCGGCGGGGGTAGGTTTTGGTTTCTTGTTCTTGGGCTTCGGTTTATCTTCGCCCACAATATCAGCACTCCCTCACTCCTCGAACTCGCCCAGAACACAGATATCGCACAAAACATACCCTTCTCCAACAGCCCCCTCACAAACACATCCACAAACCTCAAACACCGGTCCGCCACCACCTCCCCCTTCTTCACCACCAGCACACGATCCAAGAAGCGGAAAAACTCCTTCACAAACGCCTTCTCGCCCCTCTGCCCCCCGCCACCCGGGACCGTAGCGCCGATGGCGCCAGTGCCGGCGATGCACTGCTCGTAGGTCGCGCGCAGCGTCACGGCCAGCTTGCGGTGGCCCGCGGTCGTCTTTTGCGCGCTGTCGAAGACGGTGGCCAGGGTCGTGGAGAGGGGTGTGTAGGGCGGGGGGGGCGAGGGGGGCGAGGGGGAGCGTGGGGGGGAGGCGGCGGGGGGCGTGGGGCGTGGGGCGCGTTTGCGGGGGGGGGCGCGCGGGGCGCGGGGGGGTTTGGCGGGGGGCATTGTAGTTGTGTGGTTATAGGAATTGGTGTGGGCGGTGGTTGGGGTTGTGGTTGTGGTTGTGGTTGTGGTTGTGGTTCTGTGTTTCTGTTTCTGTGTTTCTGTGTTGTGCTGTGCTGTGGGAGGTGAATAGAGACAGACGGGGTTGTCAAGGGTGTGTTTATCGAGCCCGGTGGCTGTGATTAGATGGGCGTTATCTTATCCGTATCTAATCTATCACCATCTAATCTGCGGTGTCTAATCTAATCTCCCCACCCCCAATCTAATCCATCGATGCCGCTCTCCACAATCTAATCTCCCGCTGTCGCCTCATGCAGGGCCCGCAAACACGCACACAACCTGCCGCCCACGCAAACACCAAACACGCCCAGCCAATCACAGCGCCGCTGATTGCGCTGCATGACACGATCTACGCCACCGCCACCACCACCACCACCACCCACTCCCGCGCCCGCGCCCGCCTACTTGCAAATTAAACCTGTGATCTTGAACACTCCACTCCTCCTCCCCTTCTCGCGTGCCCGCTTCTTCCCCTCTCTTTCTCTTCCACTGTACTCGTTTTCACTCCTCTTCTCTCGTCGTAATATAGTAGACATAGACCCCATAGACTCGACTGTACATACGCCCCACCCCACACAATGTTCCGCCTAGGTCTCCGCCGCGCCTACGCGACCGCCTCGGAGTGCGCCAGCCCCTACTGCGTAAAGGTGTCGAAGGCACAGCGCACCGTGAACGGCTTTGTCGGAGGTTCTTCCCCCCCTCTCTTGCCCTGTAGAGTGTAGGGTGTAGGGCGAAGGAGTGTGTACTGACGCCGCAAGTGTGATACAGCGATCGGAAACACGCCCTTGATCCGCCTCAACAGGGTAAGCGAGGAGACGGGATGCGACATCTATGGCAAGGCGGAGTTTATGAACCCGGGGGGGTCTGTCAAAGGTTCTCCTCTCTCTCTCTCCCTCTTCCTGCTCTTTTCTCTGCTGTGCTGTGCTGCTTGGGGTTGTGGTTGCTGACGCCGTGTGTTGTGTTGTAGACAGAGCCGCGCTGTACCTCGTCAAGGAGGCGGAAGAGAAGGGCCTTCTCGCGCCCGGCGGGACCGTCGTTGAGGGCACGGCGGGCAACACGGGGATTGGGCTGGCGCATGTGTGTCGCTCTAAAGGTCTGCTCTGCTCTGCCCTGCCCTGTTTTTTCCTGTTCTGCTGTGCTGTGCTGTGGGGGGAAGGTGCTGATTGTGCGGTGGGGGCGCAGGGTACAAGTGCGTCATCTATATGCCGGACACGCAGTCGCAGGGGAAGATTGATCTGCTGAGGTTGTTGGGCGCGGAGGTGTATCCGGTGCCGGCTGGTGAGTTTTGAGTTTTTTCTTTTTCTTTTCGTTGTTGTGGTGCGGGTGCGGGCGGTGGGTTTCTTCTTCTCTTCGTGGGCTTTGTGGGCGCGGGCCTGGTGTGCCTGAGTACTCTTGTAGAGCAGGTGTGAGTTCGCTACCCCCGACGCTCCCAGAGCTCGCGGGAGTCTACTCCATGCCCAGCACCACACTCCCGAAAGAAGAGACCGCACCCACCCCTATTCTCCCCTCTTCCGGCCACAGCTAACCCCCCCCCCCCCCCCTCTCCCCCCCCCAGTCGCCTTCGAGAACCCCCAAAACTACAACCACCAAGCCCAGCGCCACGCCGCCTCCCTCCCCAACGCCGTCTGGACCAACCAATTCGACAACACCGCCAACCGGCGCGCCCACATCGAGACCACCGGCCCGGAGATCTGGTCGCAGCTCGCTGGCCGCGTCGACGCCTTCACCTGCGCCACCGGCACCGGCGGCACCCTCGCCGGCGTCACCCGCTACCTCAAAGAAGTCTCGGACGGGCGCACCGAGTGCGTCCTCGCGGACCCGCCCGGCAGCGTGCTGCACAGCTACATCCAGTCCGGCGGGAAGCTGGTCGAGCGCTCAGGTTCGTCAATCACCGAGGGCATCGGCCAGGGGCGGGTTACGGATAACCTGCGGCCCGAGGTGAAGCTGCTGAACGGGAGCGTGAAGGTGAGTGATGAGAGCAGCGTGGAGATGGTGTATAGGCTGCTGGATGAGGAGGGGCTGTATATGGGTGCGAGTAGCGCGCTGAATGTGGTTGCGGCGGTGGAGGTGGCGAGGAGGATTGGGCCGGGGAAGACGGTGGCGACGGTGTTGTGTGATGGCGCGTATAGGTATGCGGATAGGCTGTTTAGTAGGTCGTGGTTGGAGGGGAAGGGGCTGTGGGGGGCGGTGCCGGAGCGGTTGAGGAAGTATGCCGTGCTGGCGTAGTGGGTGCTGGCGTAGTGGTGGTGGTGGGTGGGAGAAAAGGGGGGGGGGGGGGGACTGGATAGGATGGGGGTGACATCGTGTTGTGGAGCTCCAGGTGGGGAGAATGGCCGGTGGTAGAGCCAGTGTCAATAGCGGTAAACTAGCCAAACATAAGCAAGGTAGTGGGCCTGTTCCGTAACCCATCATGCGCAACACCGGATATCCTGCAGTGCGATCATTGGCCCTCTGAGAGGGTGATATATACCCAGTCCCTGCGCCCGTTTGTGCGGAGGCTCGTCCCGGGTTATGTGCGGTGCATGCAGTAGGTACTCTACTCGTAAATGCACTCCGTTCCCGCGCGCAGCTGTTATTGCATACATAGAAAAAAATGGCCAAGTCCGCGGTATGCAATAGCGGTCGTGTTCGGAAACCTGGGTGTGGGGTGTAACACCGCTGGGGGTAGATGATGGCCGAGTGATGGGCTGTGATGCAGGGTGGATAGTAATCCTTCCCTTTGTTTTCCGTCCTCTGGGGAATTGTGGGATTGCTACCGCCCCGGAGGAGATACTTGTAGAGCTGCATATAGCTCGGTCCCTAGGCTCCCATAGTCAATAGTGGATTCACCGAGAATAGGTAGCTAAAGCGAAAGCTGAACCTCCCGGCCATGGATGGCCTGTGGGTAAGGATTTAGGCACATAACTCTCTGAGTATGGAGGCGTGCATGGTGTGTTGTAAGTACATACCTACATACAGCGCCATCCGCCCATTTGCTATATTCCTGCCCCATGTTGAGTAGAGGTACCGATCCCGCGCACAGCACACCGGGCTCAGGTATTCCGGCATCGCGACCCTTGACGTTACACAGCGTCTGTTTATAGCCATGATCATCTGCCTTGGCACGCAAGGGGCGGGTTGCCTGACTGTTATAAAGACCACCTCACGTCACCTCACCTCACCTCGCCCCCCCCCCCCCCCCTTCCTCTCTTTCTTCTTCTTCTCCTTCTCCAGACACATGCACACCACACGCTCGTAACTGTTCTTTTTTTCTTTCTTTGTTTTGATTTTTTCTCTCTTTCTTTTTTTTTTTTTTTTTTCCCGTTTGGCGGCCAGGGGAAGTGGTGGTGAACTTAGCGGGAATGGTTCTGTTTGCTAACGCGATGGTTACAGGTGGTTGCTAGACTATCAATTCTGTAGAACCGTACTCAAACCCTCCTCCCTGGTCTAACCGGGTAGCTGGGTAATCATGGATAGGGATAATCCCTCACTGTCTCACAAGATTCTCAAGTCTCTCAAAGGGCGATATGCCTTCAGATTCTCAAGTCTCTCGACTCTAAGCACATGCTGCTCAAGCCTCACCGCTCAAGCAACTCTGCTCGAACTCCAAGCAACTCTGCTTTATTGACCATTGGTGTTAATATTTGACTTAGCTTGAATGGATCCGAACCTGCCTCACAGCAAGCTCCACGATCTACAAACGGAAACTGCCTCACAGCAAGTTCCACAACTACCTGCGAATAGCGGGCATTGAAAAGAAACATAACACTTGGACAG
This sequence comes from Morchella sextelata, assembly GCF_020137385.1. NCBI lineage: Eukaryota > Fungi > Ascomycota > Pezizomycetes > Pezizales > Morchellaceae > Morchella > Morchella sextelata. Next base: position 1,241,522 of record NW_025408631.1, read on the forward strand.
AAGATTTCTATCCTTTTTTTCTGAAAAGAAAAATGGATCAACATGGCACATACTGTTATACATGTGTAGCCAAATGCCGGATACTCCTCGGACAGAAGATTTCTATCCTTTTTTCTGAAAAAAAAAAAGGATCAACATGGCACATACTGTTATACATGTGTAGCCAAATGCCGGATACTCCTCGGATGGGCTTTTTTCGAATTGCGCGTCGATTCTTGGTATTTCCGTGAAAAGGTGTCCCCCCCGTGGCGCCCCCGAGAAAAATAAAAATAAAATATAAAAAAAAAAAAGTTAGTATTAAGCTAAGCACCTGCTCTGCTACCTCTTCCTAATCGATGGGTCAGACGGGATAACTAACCGATTTGTGGTGAACAGAAAAAAAAAATGCAAAGTATGGATGCCCCCTTCACCTCTGAAGCGGCAGCGATATTGTGTTCACGGATGTTGGTAGGTTTGCGATTTTTCCTTTGCTGTCTTTGTTCCCTGGCTGGCTGCCTCTCGTTTTTCGATGGTTGTGTGTGTCTGTGTGTGTGTGTGTGTGTGTGTGTGTGTTAGTGTGCGGGGGATGGGGCGCGATTCGGGGTAGATAGCTAAATTTATTACTGTTTGTGCTGGATGGATTCGAACGCATAGCAAGCTTGGCTCTTTGAAAATAAACTCTCTCTTAAACAATTTTTTCCTGGCAAACCACTCCAGAAACAAGAACCGCTAGCAATTTAAATTCATGATGGATGCGAGTGATAAGCTGTGACACAAGTTAACCCCCGCCAGGCTCCCGCATGCGCAGTAGGGTGGGGGGTACTTGTGTGAATATTTACTAGATATCAAAGGTGCTCTAAACATGTAATCATGAACACTTTTGTAAAGTGCCCGTACTTCTAAGGCCTACAGTATTGTAAGCCTTGTCCTATTTGAGAGTGTCGAACTAGCTCCGCCGGGGATACCGTGCGTAGAGTACAGGAGCTGTACCACACCGACGTGCTGCCAAATGTTAGCAATTCCAGCCACCTCTTAAGAAGCTGCATATGTACATAGCTTATCTCACTCACCGCCACTTGGAGATTTTCCGTAATATGTATACTAGCAGGATTCAAGGTCCCCCTTGGGGTTTCTGGCCCGTGGCTCTTGATACTTGGTCATCGATAGCTAGAGGTGTTGCTGGATTGACCGTGGGGATTTCATTGTGATGTATCTATTTTTTCCCAAAGGACAGTGTTTACTTCTTTCCCAAAGGACAATTTAGAGTTTTGCTAGCGTATACCATGTGGATTGCTGCACTAGACTAGTGAAAGTCATAAAAGCCCCCCCTTCGACTCCGGCCAATCCAATACATTCCATCCATCATATCTCCAACCATATAAATTGCCAGACCTTCCAATGGACCGCCATGAAAGGAATCCCCCTAAACCCTGACTATTGTTATAAGGCCTAGGCTTGACTTATTGAGTTTGCGCCGCTGTTGGGGATTTCTTTCAAGACACCAACCATTGTTGGTAGTCTACAGAGTAAACGGATTTACGTCCCTCACTAAAGTAAGATGTGTCTCCTCCAAGCAATCCTCCTTTAGCTCTTAGGAGATTGATATTGATAGTTATGGTGCCTCATAATGCGTACCAGTCTGGCCCCGGCCTAGACACACGATAGCCGCCTATAACAGTAGAGAACCGGGATTGCTAACGACTGGATCAAGCGTCGTTCAAGTCTACGGTTGCCAAGAAACAACTACAGGGCACAAACGATAAATATCCTCTTGGCAACCGTCTGAGAAAAGTGCAATTATGGTACCTTTATCAGCCCGGTCCGACCCGAATGGGACCCGGAAAAGCCTACTGGTTATTCTTTAGCTCTTGCGGTCATCATACCAACCACAAATTTATATAACATCAAGTTCATTGGAGCGATGGTTCTATCATACTGGTACGTGTAGTAGTGGTTTGCAGTACATGAGGTTTAGTCACACCGGAAAGAGTAGATGATAATGGCCACGCAGAAAGTAAGCCTTCGCCTTGCTGTTATGTTGGGGAATGTGTCAGCTACAACTAGCAGGATTACTTCGGTTACCAAGCAGAATGCGGTGACCTAAACTCTGTATATGCTATGCAAGATGTCTGATATTTTGATATCATCAGTACTTCAAAGCTTAGCACATTTACGACTTCATGGTACATACACAGTAGAACGTCTAGACCGGGGTTTACGCAACCATTGAGGTTATGAACCGGTTATGTACGATCTAGACATATTATGGACTTGTTCTGGGTAGCAGCTATACATATCGCGCGCTTACTCACGGTCTGGGGGCTCAACACGAGTGATCGCCCATGCACCACCACGTGCTTTCCTCCCAAGACCTCGACAATCGGGTCTGTTCCTATAATTTGGACCCCGTTCTTTGCAAAGCTTGCATCACAATTACGCCTACGGCTTTCCAGATGTATTTACAGCAGTCCAAATCTCAATATCTGAATCCCACCCACACTGACCGACCTGGCCGCCGCCGCGGATTTTGCTCGGCGACCGCAACGTCGATGAAAAAAAGAGGTCTAGACCTTCAAAAAGCAATAACAGATTGTAACTGTTACCGTTAACCAATTATGCAGGCTGCTAACTAACTGTCACAACCCCCCCCCCCCCCCCTTCACCTTCACTCCCACAAAAATTGTCAAAGCGTAGACAGCAGGATCTACTTTGCACCAAGGCTGAAGAACATGGATTCTTCCTTCACAACAGCGCTTACGTAAAATAGGGAATAGTTCCATACGTACGCACGGCGAGATAGCCTGGGTTACGAACGGGAGTAACCGTTCGAGGCTTCTGCAAAGAATAAAGAAGTAAAAACGAAGCGGGGGGTACGTGAGGTGGGTGAGGGAAGAGGAGGAGGAGCGAACACCGATTAATGGTGGGCTAGATTCACTGGTCTTGCATCAACCTACCAATTGCAAATGAGACTAGAATAACACGTGTGTTATCACATTGTGCCACGGTTCCGCGTTCAGGGGCAGTTTTTTTTTTTCCCGGAGTTCGGAGTACATGATGTCAGACGTCAATGTGGTGGATACCGAAGAACTCTGCATGCATCTATGCACATGTAGATGTGGTGCTGATACTCAAAGGAGAGAGGAATGTTGTTACTGACTGGACTCTTTAAGCATAAAAATTAAATTTCATGCCCTCTACGAAACACCTTTGTCGCACGCCAGCGTCACCCTCGAAATCTGCATCAACAGGGCAACGCCACGAGTGACAGGTCATGTTTCAAATGCCTCACCGCAGGAAATTCCCCTCGGTGGCCTGATATGTACATAAGGTCTAACAAAAAGAGTTGTTTTGTTGTTGTTGATTAATGATCCTCTTTAAGTAACCAAACTCACATTATAAAGTTATATCCAGAGTTGCAAAGTACTTATTTTCAAGAGAAACAAAGGCCCAGTGGAAAAGAAAAAGAAAAAGAAAAAAATGGAATAGGAACTGTAGTAATAAAAATATACTGGCCACAGTATATCCAAATAATGATGACTCCCGGCTCCCCATGCAACCCCCAATCCCGCCAGCCAGCCAGCAAATGTTCAATCACCAGTACACTCCCGCTCCATACAGAACCGAAAAGAAAGAAGGAGGAAAAAAAGACTTTTAAACTCTCCCCGAGTTACCCAACCAACCGACGCACCCCCCCTCCCGCAAGATATCCATAGAATGCAAATAAAAATATATGAAAAGAGAAAGAGGAAGAAAGGAAAAGGACAAACAAGTAGACATAATGATAAATTCAACCCACAATATTCACTCCCCTTTCCCACCCCATCCCCGCCAAAAAAATGCCCCCAGACAAAAATCCCAGAAAACCTATTCGATCGAGTTTGCCAAGATAAGAGAAAAAGTTCAAGGAAAACGACGAGCCCCCACCGGTATACCCCACCAAACCAACTACAAAGAATACAAAATAAAGACAAATTCCCATTCTAACCACTTTTTATATCCGCGCAACCCATGCCACTCCTTCCCGCAATGACAAGACATGAAATAGAAGGAATAAAAGGGGAGAAAAAATATATTCGTTTCCACATGGAGAATCTCCGGCCAGCATTTTATGATAGATATTTGTTTCCCTTTCTCTTTTGGATATAGAGAAAGGGAAGGGGAGGGAGAACTTGATAGAGAAAAGATACTCATTTTTTTTGTTTTTGTTTTTGCCTATAGCCACCAACACCACCCAAATGCCCAACCAACCGGTTTCGCTCGTTTGTTCGTTCCAGTACAGCCGTTTAATCCCGTTGTGAACAAATTAATTTTTGAGGAGGAATTCCCCATGTATCATCCCACTCGCACACCAACCCAACTCCAGATATTTCCGTTTAACCCACCCAATTCCCATTGTACAGACAGCCTTTTAATTTAAGCACCAGGAGACCTTCCCCCACCATTAATTTCCTTCCTTCTGGAATCATCAAGTCCAAGCCCGCCCAAGCCTCCCGAGAGGAAAGAAAACGCCGCATCATCATTGCCCATACCGCCATACATCCCGTTGGGTCCATTACCCCCGGCGGAGAAAGCCTGTTCAGCTCTTTGATCGAATGGTCCGGCTGAGCTTGGCCCGACTCCAGGGCCCATCGAAGTGTTGAGAGGTGGGAACGCACCGTTACCGCCACCAAGACCGGAGGGTAACCCAAAGTTACTCTGACCTCCAAACTGCTGGCCAGGGAAACCCCCACCTCCACTGAATTGTCCACCAACTGGTCCAGATCCGCCGCCCAGCCCCTGAGGACCGCCCAACCCTACTCCCCCATATGGCGAGGGTCCATCTATAGGCGAGGAAAATGCAGTGTCCGCAACTACTGCAGCTCCTGCGCGACTGGCCCCACACCTCAAACAGCTAACGTTTTTGGCAAAATTGTGGTAGCCGCATCCATCAGAGCCGCACTTCCAATCTCCTGCTCTGAAAGGAACCATCCCCCCACTATTCGGCATAGTCCTAGTTGGCAATCCATGGCCAGCACCGTGTCCCATTGATGGGGGTTGGGATGGGATTAGAGAGGTTTGCGGGTATCCTGAATAGCCATAGACATCGGGGTTAGGGCCAGCTGGAACCGCTGGGAAAGAGCAACGGAAACACGCGGTCCTGCGCTGGAAATTCGAAAAACCGCAAGATGGGCAGGTCCAATCACCCGGCCTTGGCCTGTTCTTACTAGGTGGGAAAGGTGTTAGGATTTCGGCAGCTCTGTCCAAGACCCTACTACTGCTGGGAGAGACTTCAATTGCCTTCTCATTAAGAGCGCGTCCATTCATGCACAGTGACTCGGCGGCCTACGAAAGTAAGCGTATGAAACGTTGAAAGTATGAGGTTTATGAAATTACCTCCTCGTGGGATGAGAATACGGCAAACCCAGTCCCGGTCGGCTTATGCTGATCAGGGGTCCTAAGAGTCCAAAATGCAATTGGACGCCCACCATACTGTGTAAACCAACTTTCCAACTCAGATTGTGTTGTATCATGGGGAAGCCCACTCATGTGAAGGACTTTACTCCGTTCGCTCAAAAAGGCCCTGACGTCTGCTCGTGCATCCATCGGCCTGGCTAAAACATCAGGGTGACCCTCTGGAGGTTGAGATTTCTTGATTAAACCACGAAGAACCCTTGCTAAGGTGATCGCCTCCTCCATAGCTCTACGGGGGGAGGCCGGAGCCAATGCCTGTAGGTGAAAGGGTAGGTTATGTTTTATGGGCGCTGAGGATTGAACGGGCTCAACTTCGAGAGCTGCACAGATATTTGCCAAGGATGAAGGTCCAAAGGGAAGTGATTCCGGGTGGTGAGATTGCCAACGGGTATATTCAGTACGAAGGTCAAAAGTCCGGGAATGTTGAAGATAGGGGGGCAGAACAACGGCTTTGTCTCTGGCCTCGCGGGGCAGCTGGACACGAAGATCCCAAGCATCCAATGTCACAAAAGTAAAATCTAGATGCTGCGCCATTAGGAATTCCTGGGCAAAAGAGTCGAATCGATTAACAGCATCTCTGAAAGAGCCGGCAGTCCGTACATGCTCCCAAGTCAGAGTGGTCAAGCTAGCTATATTACAGATAGGGCAATGTCAGCTCGGAAACATTGAGCCACGTTGAGCACCTGAGTTTGATATTATACAAGGGGATTTTTGATAAGTTGGAGGAAGGAAGGGGAGCTTCATACTGCACAGTGGGGTGATTGGAGTATTGACAGGTCTGACAAGAACGCTTTCCCTGTGAAGCTGGTGGCTCGTCAGTGGTAGGTTTCACGATCTGGAGACTCGGAAGCCAACCTCTTCCAGTGTTTTTGCATTGAGCAGAATCCAACCAATTTCGATTACTTCTGCAGAGTCTTTCGTGACATAAACTCCATGCTCATCACAAGTAGTGGCCACGTGAATAACCACGTAACGATCCATGGCTGAATGTTCTTACTGCTAGAGTACAAGATCGCAGGGTTGAAAGCTGTTTTAAGACTCGAAATATATTCGTGAATGAATCGTCTTCAGGCCTATATATGGGTATAGTGGGTTCCTTGAGGATTCCGTGGTTGCTACCGCTGAGATGATGACTGACTGTAGTGTGATACCGATAACCCAACAAAACTCGACTATGGAAAGACGAGTGAAGGGAATCAAGCAAGCTGTGTACGTAGGCGCAACGGATAGTCACAGAGGGTGATGAAGATAGCGAGGAGTAGAAGGAAGAGAGGGAGGAAGAAGGAAGGGTGGGAGGAGGGGGGGGTGGGATGGGCGATAGATACAGGGTAGGGAGGCGAAAATGCAGATGGGGGATGGGACGGATGACTGGTGGAGTTGTGGATGGGGTGGTGGTAGGTTAGATAGATAGTAGTACCAGTGTGGTAAGAGAGGTCGAAGCAGCAGATGCCAGTGCAGAAATTATGAGACGCTTCGGCCACGATGGACAGGCAGTAAAGGCAACGAGTTGAATAGAGGGGTTATTAGGTTTCTACCAACTATTCCACGTTGAGTTTCCCTTTTCTTACCTCTGTCTATGATGACTTTTCACCACTTTTTTTCTTCCTTACTTTGGTCCAATGATCTTCCTAATCGGATCTAGCTCGTCTCGGCCCACACGAGAGACAGAGGAGCCACAGAACAACGAAGTCACGAACAACATCAGCCCCTAAACCACATCCTCACAAACGCCATGCACAATTGGACCACGAGCTCAAGCATAACTTGAGGTCCCGTGCTCTTGCCGCGTTGCTAATGGTGCTTCTTTTGCTCTTCCTTCTCCTATTCTACACCGCCGTACCTGTATGTACCTGTTGTATTCTTTTTCACTAGTAATTCTATGTCCAACCAGGACACCCGTTCCGGTAACCCATCAACTTACCATAATAGTCCTACATGCATGCCCGTGTCTCAGATTGAACCCTCCCCCATCAGCATCATCGTCATCACCACCATTTGACCTTGCAGGAAGAGAGGAGAGACGACTTTCAACCCAATTTGTTTATTATATACCCTTTCATGCAGTGTGGCCATTATCTACTCCCCATTCAAAGCCCGTTTCAGACCAGGCTACATACTGAGTGGCAGTTGTCCAATCATGATTGATATATGAAGAGCCTCCTGCAATGACGTGAACGCCGAAACAAATTTTCGTTCTCTACAATCCAATGGGAATATAGTTGAACAAACAGACCATTCATTCATTGCTCTAGCTTCTCGCCATCACCATCGTGTTCATCACCAGATTAGAGTACTGGAGCCGAAGCCCTGGGCCCTTCTGAATCTGCTGCTTTTGAAGCGATGGTGGCAGGCCGAGCGGTAGATTCTCCCGCCACCTTCTATGGATCCTAAAATGCCCTTTCCGAGAGGAAAACCGAGGCGTTATTTGTGCAGAGAGCATTATGTACGTCCAATGTCATGTACATACCCGTGTCTGATACGTTTCTTACAGGGTATGTATTAGGTCAGTAATAGAGTAGGTACATACAAGTACAAGTAAAGTACATATGTAAATAGATACTTTGTATGTACTTGACACTGTCATCGTAGAGATAAATAAGAAGGGACCGGCGCGTCACGTCACCTGCCCTGCACCACTTGCACCTTGCAAGAAGAAAATAATATGCCGAAATTGATCAATTTTATTGGAGTTTTTGCTAAAACCCCTGATAAATTGAACCGGTGCTTAAGGCGGCTCCGAAATCTTTAAAGTTGGTTACTAGCTGGTGGTGATTGACCAACCCCTCGTCCGATAACGATAAAGGCTGCTTCGCAAAGAAGTCCAATCCCGACTGTCGGGCTAGTAGAGTAGCGGTGAGTCGGCAAGAACCAGGGTTTGGTTTCTCCGGCAATCATACCGAAAATCTGCAGAGGCATCTTTTTCGGTATGGCCCCGCAAGGACTGGTTATCTTATCGGCCACGAGAAATAACAGTGATCCCGGCCCCCAATTCGCTTCTTAAACTTCCGAAGCCACAACCGTTGATACCCCGATAATCCAGGCCCAAGTCCCGACCCAAGCCCGCAGAAAGGTATAAAACACAGAACTATTGTACCTTTTTTTGCTTCTCCGGTTCTTGTAAACATCCATGCCGTAGCTAGGTACATACGTGTATGTATGTAGTTTCTTGTTAGCGTACGAGGCATCGCACGCGTCCATTCCATGGGACGATGGATAAATAGATGTCCCATCGAAATCTCGAAGTATATCGATAACGGGGGTCTCTGATAGGTGTGTTGCGTGGTAAGTGGAGTTGTAACACAGCAATCCGCCTGAAGTGTAGAGTTACTCCGAAATCTGGGCGTTGCTGAGCAATGCGGTTTATGCAAACAAAGATTAAAGAATTCAAGAAACGGGGCCCAATATGAGGGGATCGATATCGATGTAAGGGCCTTAGAAGGAAGGGGGTGTTGGGGTCGTTTATGTCAATTGCCCTACATGAATACCCATCCAGAACATGCTTCCCCACATGAAGATCGCTAAGCTGCTGCAGTCTCGACCTGGCGGCCGTTACATATCCTTCCAGAATCTCATGTGGTTCATGGAACAAGGCTTAATAATAGCCACACGAATTTTGTAAAAAGGTTATTTTGGAGGTCTGCCAAAAGCCGGCAAGATATCTAAATTTATTTGAGAACAAAGACCGGCTGGCCGCTTCTTGCTGCTGAGGTAATGAAGTCTAGCCAAATTCGCTTAGCAGAGACAGGAGGAGGCGAAGGTGGCATTCGGTGAGACTTACCGAGAAGCCATTTAGCGAGTTGACGTCAAGCTAACAGCTAGCATCTACTTTGTATTCATGTTGAAATCTCAATAAGGTTGAGAGCTGCAAGTGTTGGCGGCTCTACTCTCTACCCTGAAGTGAGAACTAGAAGAGAGAAGGGCACCACTGACTGCCTAGAGAGATTAACAAGGGAGAAGTCGCACCAGTTAATGTTTTCTAGCTGTTGTGCTAGGGACGCTTGATATTGTTGTAAGCGCAGTCCCCTCCTTCGTCCAATCCCTCCCACCCCCCAGAGCTCATCCCAGACTGATAATCACCATCTAGGCAAGTGCCAGACGGTGGTGCTGCTAACAAATCTATTTACATACGATCTTCCATTCACGCTGTATTCATCAAACAGTACCTCCCCTCATGCCCTCGTTCCCTCTTTAAACATCTCTCCTTCCCCCTCATCTTCGGAAGCTTCCTCATCTCAATTCTGGCATTCGCTACACCTGCAGCGTCTATTTCACGGTCCATCCTTAAATCACTCTTTGTCTTCACTTCTCATCATCGATCCCTACGAGTCTAGTTTTCTCTTCTGTCTCTCCACAATGAAGTCCGAGCGTAACAGAGGCCGATCGCCATCGGGCGAGACAAACTTCTTCAAACGCCTCTTGGTGATGCTCAAGCCTCAAAAATCGCGTCAGCGACATGGGCATTCTCAATCAGTCCCAAATACTCTTGCTCCTCCAGCTTACTCGAGCAATTATGCTGCATCGTCTACATCACTCTATTATAATCGTGGTGGTGCTATGAAACAAACATCTCTTGCTGCAAGGCCGCCCCCAGAGGTGTTGCTCGCTATATTTTCTTACATCTGCCCGCATGCCCTTGACTACACCTACGAATCTGCAGAAGATAGCGTTACCGAGACTGGATGCATGCTCTGCAACATGCGGGACCTTGCGCGAGTAGGTCTCGTCTGCAAGGAATGGCATCGAGCGGCTCAGCTACTGCAGTACCGCAGCATTCGACTCGACAGTGTCCATTACTGTGGGATGGAGGGCGAGCTTTCGGAGAGGCGCAAAAGGAGTTCATTTTTCCAGAAGCAGAGTTCCCCGCTGGAAATTCCCGAGCAACGAATGCGATTGTTGTACCGAACATTCCAGGAGAGCGAGTCGATCCCAGCATTGGTGTGGCTACTGAAGCTTCCTTACATGACACGGGAAACGTGCAAGCAGGACTTGGCTCGACTTGTGTCTCTGCTACCGAATCTGCGTTATGTTGATCTACCCGACGGTATCTATTCTGACGATTCTTCATGTGCATCATTGAAGGCCATCCTTTACACAAGGTGCTCTGACCTACGCAAAATGACCTGGATGCCTGGATCCGAGAAGAACTTTGTGGATTTGTGGTATGAACCACCGTGGGTATCACTCGAAGTAGTTGAGTTATCGAACATGAAAATCGAAAATGGAGATTTGGTGCAGGCTCTCTCATCAATGCCGTATTTAAGACATCTTAAATTGAAAGATATGCAGTGGGCCACTGACGAAGTCTTTGACCCGGCATTTGAATTCGGTCAGTTCCGGGCCATCAAAAGCCTGGAACTAGAAGGGAGCACCAATATCACTATTGACGGCTTATGCACATACCTCTCTCGACCTGAAGTTCAAAAAACCCTCGAATCCCTTACCCTCACAAACACCTCGATCCCTGTCCACCTCATCTATCGTATTTTACCTTTGGCAACATCCCTCACATCCCTCTCGGTCAATCAAACTATTTCTCGAGTTATCCCTAGAGCCGAAGTTCAACTACTCTCATCGTCAACGCTTACTCACCTCTCTTACGAGATCATCGGTGAGGATACCAGGTTGACTAGGCCAGCCCCGAGTTACTATGCATACCTTTCCGAATCACTATGGGCCGGCGCTCTTCCCTCGCTCACAGACCTCTATGTCCGCGAGATGTCCTTCCACAAGCGTCTCCAAAACGAGCCTAATGGTGCCAACGCCGGTGTCTTTGCGGCGGGCGGATGGACGCAGAAAATGACTGTTTTCGAAAAGAATCTCGATCATATGAACTGGACAAAGTACAGGGTCGGCGCACTCGGTAATGGAAAACTCCTTGTCAGTCCAATATACGAGAGGCCCACGACCTCGGCCTTCAATTCAGACTTCGAAACCGAAAATAGGGCAAGCCTATTGACCGTCCCTGGTTCCAACATGGGAATCAAAGAAAAGAGGTCAAGCAGACAGGATCTGTGGAGATGATGCCCCGGTTCCCTTTAATCTTACCCATCTTTACTCTATTTCTTTTTACTTTTTCATATCATTGGAGTAGTTGGGCCTTTCATCTGGGAGTTATCTTTTTCCTCAACATTTTCGCCATTGATATCATTGTTGTCAGGAAAGGTTTTTTTTTTTTGATGCATTTTATGTATTGATTTGTGGGGTGTTTTTGAACCTCTAAATATCATTAATCATTCCTATCTCGCTCCTCTGCTGTGTTTCAAACACAGACATATACCATCACTCGTTGTTTCCGGCATCTGGGGATCTGGCGCGTTTTGTTTCTTTTACCTATGTAGCTGTCGTTACGCATTCGATATTCATTTTGTATAAATTTAGCGTATCAGGTACTGATATAATTCATAGTCAACGTTAACTCGGTATTCACTCACATTATGCGAATTTGAAACCAACTAGCCTGATAATCTGTCAATGATCAATACTTAACTTGAAGTACATTTACCTATTCAATCATTCAACTGAAAGAGGTGACATGTTAATTACTGTGAGACTTTTAAAATAGATAATATTAAATGAAAGGGAAAAACTCCTGAAACAGCGCATTATTGGTTATTATCCGGGGGGGAAACTCTTGCCCCGCCGCGTTCACAACACGCACGGATATTTATTTAATTTAGGCCAACATGTTTTCCCCTTAAGCTTGGTGGTACGGGGCAACAATTTTCTATGTCACCATGCCTTACGGGTAGGTCCGCAGCGGCACGGGAACAAATCGTCAAAACAATAAATTGACCGTATTGCATCCGAAAAGGCGAGGGAGGCATGGGATGAAAAGCAGTGGTTTGTTTCATGAGATGCAGAAAGCCGGAGTCTTCAAGCGGGGGGAAGAGCCCAGTGGTACAATAAGTCCTTGGCTTGCGGCGCGGTTCCGATGCCTAGTCTATTCCATCGGGGTTCCGAAAACCGTCATTTTGAAGGTGCCTGCCTACATATAAATATGCAAAATATTGTTCGTCAGCAACTTCGGCGTTTAAAAAGTATCATTTACCTAAGGGGCAAACCTGGTTTTTGGTAATTTTGTCTTGCGCGATACGCTCCGCCGGAGTATCGATGAGCATGAAGTGTTCACGGGTTCTTGCAGCACAGTACCTACATGTCGGTATGTACACTACATACATGTACAGCAGATGGTTGCTCTCATTCCATGCAGCTACCATTTTTTGCTTTGTTGGGTAAGTAAATACTATCTATGTATTCCCAACGAAATACACTACCTCTGTGGTAGGCTATGTGAAACTCGAACGATGGATATGATTTCTACTGGCAGGGCATGGTTATTATTTACCTTCAGGAAGTAGGCACATAACCGCCATCGCTTGCAAGGAAGGAAACGCCATGGAGATCGATAAACGAGGAATCTAGGAAATGATCGTCAAGTTTCAGATAGGGTTAGGGTAATGTGTGGGCTTCCCTGCTTATCCTGAGTCTATTTTTATTGTTGCCCCTCTACCTGCGAGTAAAAGATGTTTTCTGATAACAAGTTTGGTTTGAGGATCGATCGGCCTGTTTTGTTTCGGCCATGTGGCAGGAAGATGTTTCTTTTGGGCGATGACTGAGATATCAAGGGGGGTTTTTTTTTGGTCCTGTCATGTATGTACCTCGATAGGTACGTGACCGTACGTCAAGGTACTTGCCAAGCCCTTTTGAACCACTATCAACCAACCAACCAACTGGCATTCCTTTAGAAGTTCGTCGGCCCTGTCTAGACTGCCATTGAAAAACTTCTCCGATTGCGAGTCTCCCTGATGGATAAACACATTTTTTCGCTGCATCGTCGTTGTTCATTCACTGGCGAAGTGAGTAACAATGAATAAGCACGTATTCTACTATGATACAGTCATCGTAGTACCTATTACCAGCGAAGTGACGGTTTTTTTCTTCTCTCTTTCATGCGCTAAGAATAATATGTGGCTACCCATTGGGCCTCGATGCTGTATCTACTGAGGCAATTTATGCAGAATCAAGTCAGACTTCAGAAATAATTTGTCCAACGTCCAACGTCCGCCTCGAAGTCTTTGGAGGAATAAGACTGTGAAAAGTAAGATGCCGGTTTTTAAGGGGACTCTAGCTGCCGTGCAATAATTTACTCTCATATGGATTAATTTTCAATTGGAAATACTTAAAAGTGCAAAAGTTCTTTCATGGTCAACGAAGGGGTTTTTTTCTTTTATTTCTGAGACATATAATTGGTCAGGTTCCTCTTTCCTCTTTAGTATTCTCTAGTTTTTTTTGTTGTTTACGCCCTGAGCGCTGACCGGCCAGTCATATGAAGATTGGCAGAGGACATATCGTACTTTCTGCAATTGGCTAACGAAATAAATTTTGGGGATGTAAAAATTCTGCCAAAGCTGCAGTAGCAAGATCACAACCAGACCAGACTGGGATCACGCATATGTGCTCTACTACTGCGGAAGAAAGTTTCCAATCCAGTAGAAGGGTCTATTACGTACATACGTACCGGGTGGATGAGCTTGTGGCTTATGTAAGAGCCAAGCGTTGCGAACCGAGTGCTTAGCTGTGATAGAGCTTGATATTGACGTCGGGTCTTTTGACGTCGTTCAACTCCAATACATCCTAGAACGCAGGCCGGAATTTTTTTCAACGAGCGACTCCCACTTCGTTTTTACGTCAACCCGGGAGATTGGCATTCTCGATTTCAGCTGAAGCTATATCATGCAGCCATATAAATGTGGTATTACAATTGAGCCTAGACGCAGGCCATATGGGTAGGCTTGAATAGGACGAAAGCTACGTATTGAGGATCTTCATACATCCCCAGCCGTTTTTGTTACCGGGCGAACACAGCATAAGCATATTTGCCAAGCGACTTACCTCTAGATGTCTTAGAACCACACAACCAAAATCAGTAATCACCACACATTGCAATGATAATTTCTGAAGTTGTTGATAAATCCTTTTCCGGGGGGCAAAATCGATCGGTGGAGGTGCCGGTGGTTGGGCATTCAACGAACCAGAATTGCCAATGCAACGGAATAAACCACAAAAACAACACCGACCGTCCTTGCAGATCCAGCGCTAAAAATCTTTACCAGTGCCTGGAACTTCTATATACCGTTTCCCTGAGTGATCACGAGTACTCTATCCCTGCGGCAGTCTGTCGAAGTGTCACCTGGGTCGGAGAAGGAGAATTTGCCGCGCCTGTTAATGTGGCGATGGTTATGCGCGCAGGGCGGATCTATACATCATCTCTTCTTCCTTGTTATCTTGATGTGGCGTAATGATTAGTAGTTCGATCATAATTCCCCCTTAATCGTACTTCATTGGCGTGCTAATTGATATATTAGCTCCATCTCCCGACTTTCGATCCTACAGGCCAAGGGTATAAATCCCTTAAACAGACCAGACACCTTGAGAGAATTAAGATGCATGTTTGGTCTCTGATGAGCATGAGTATCACCCTAACTTTTGTTACTGTGGGGTCCCGTATATGCATGCCATCAATGGCGATTCGTTCATCAGATAGGTTTTAAGTTGCCAAGAACCTATATAACCTGCATATAACCTGCAGCAAGCATAAATAACACTGAGGCGCACTGTTCAGCTAACCAATAAAAGAGGTCCATTCACGCCTTAACGTTTTAACTACTTGTAGAAATTGTGGCTTTATGCGGTGAAAAAAACCCTTGCTTTTATGCAAGTGTGGCCTGAAATTTGGAGCATTTTCGGCAAGCAGGGACCGAGTGGTCTCTCTTATCGACTTAACCTCACCTTCTACTCGTCTTCCATGAGAGAAGCTAGAAATCAAGGGGATACGCACGGAGATGTCTTGAAAGTACCTACAATTTGCATAGATAACTGCAAGTATGGCGATAACGAGACCATTGAGGGGGTTCGGGAAGCTTCCACCAGTAAAGCCAGACTAGCTAGCATATGTGCTTCTACCGTCGGATTCCCCTTTCATTTGTCTGTGCGCCTGCGTTTGATATTCTGGCTGATCCCCTTATCCTAGAAGATGAGCAGAACTTAATCTTCATACCGCATGTCCAGCCTTTAATTTACCTTGTAATTGGGATTTATGATGGGGGGGTTTCTACAGGTATTTATCTTTTGAAGTTATTCTCTGAATAGTAACTATATGCCGTTAAAACCTATGTTAAAATGTGGCCCCTCTTGGTTCTTGTTATTTTGTTCACACAATATCACTCGATACGCTCTCGATTTACATTTTAATGGTATTCGCGACACTCCCAAAATTCAGATTGTCCAGCTCGATCAACGCTCTAATCTTTTGATTATTTATGATAACAGCTATAAGCGCACGTGGAGATGCCTTACATATATAGGTGTGATAATATCTTCTGTCCGTGTTTTGATACATCGAAAGAATTATGTATATACATTGATGAACCTGACTTACGACATTAACACTTTACATCTGACAAATAAAAATTGACAATTAAAATAAATATGGTCTATGATGTCCTTCCGGTCGTTCCAGAAAAGGAATGGGGGTGCACTGACCTCGATGCCGCTCGGCCTCGTTCATCTTAGGTCTTGAACGGCTTCCGTTTAATTGCCAAGCAGCAATACATCTTGTTTAAATGAAGAATTAAAATTGTTATCCAAGTTATAGTACCAATATTGCGGATAAAGTCTTATTTCGGCGAACAATGCCGGCCAGTATTTGACTTGCATGTCCACAATGGGATTATATTTGACCCTTTTATGGGACAACTTATGAAGAACATAGCTACTACTTAACAGCCTCGAAGTATAGCTGCTTGAGTTTCTTCGATGTCTCATGTTGGCCTTAAGAGAGTTGGAACTAGGGATTGTATTTGATGTGGCCCACGGGCCCGGGGCCACCAAAGCTTGTATTTTTGTTAAGGTCGAGGGGAATGGTTAATTTGCAGCGAGTTTGATAGCGCTACATGTATAGTTATATGATACACTCCATCGTTTTCAAAAGAGCAAAGGTATAGAATACACTGGTGGATATTCTTTTAGGGGTAGAATACCATGATACGCATGCGAATTTTAACGTATAGATCGTCTAAATTTTGGTGTTTGAAGCAGGCAGGAGAGAAATGCTTATGACTCATTAAAATGAAAGTAAAGGGTACTCAATACCAACCACCGGCAAGGTACCAGGCCAGTAATCCTTTCCTAGATGATGTTAGTAGGGGTTGAACAATCCCAACGGTGCTAGAGCTAATAAAATATACCAATTAATTGGCCATCCAGACCCATGCTGACAGTGGGCGCTTTGGCGGGTTTAGCTAAGCTCCTATCTCTAAGCTATAGGTTGAAAACGGGTAATAACCTGATTCTAAACTCGAAATCAATCGCAAGGTATTCTAGTCCTTCGTTCTTAATTATCAAAAGGATATCATTGCTTGAAGGCCTCGAAACATCTTAAAAGAACTCAGAGCCAGTGCCTTGTACGTAGTCTCGAGATATCTCAGCCTTGTGGCCACCCCCATATATGCACTTTCAAGCTACTTAGGCTCATATATGTATAGTAGATGTACTTACTCACCGTAATCTTCGATAGATTCTACTTCCGTGTCACTTTAGAAAGAGTATAGGTCTTGAGATGTATGTCCGAGCGATCCAAGCAGGTTTTATATCATCACTAGTTCGAAAGGCTTGTTTAAGTATACCCAGTTACTGCAAGGACAGGTTTTAGTAGTAAGACAATAAGCGCCGAAAAGGAATGCAATAAGGTAGAAAGATTATAGACTAAACCGTGGCTTAGGTTGAAGAACTATGTATGTACTTAATGGATTCCAATTAATGAATTAAACAAAAACAAAAACAAAAAACTTAATGGATTATAATATGATATTAACCGAGTGATAATCTATGAATAACCCCCCAGATCAGATATTCCGTGCACAATGGAGTTAAGATAATAGCTTAGAGGCTATACTTCCATACAATATTCTAGTGTCATTATTCACATTTGAGGGAGCTCTTCAATAATAAAACTACTTATACCATTCAATATAGGTTGAACCTAACACCCAAAAATACCGATTTAGGGTGTTTTTCTTGGTGTTTAAGACGCTAAATAGGTCCTATAGTACCCTCATAGAGCATGCCTCTTTTCCAAATAGCGAATTGTCATATTTTATGTATCTTCAAATCTTACAAAAACACAAAAGTAGTGTTTCTATCAATGTCAAATAAGAATTACTATTATATGTACAATCGCTTTTGGGGCAACGATGAAATTCGAAACTGGCTGAACAACAAGTAGGGACTGTAATTGTCAGTCAAGCAAGGTTGCACTAGGGGACCGATCCTAATAGCGACCAAAATAAAACCGTCTTGGCAAGTCTTTATATAATTACCGCTACAAATTTGTAGTTTCCCATCTCTTTAAAACTCCATATAGTGCTGCTTCCAGGCTAGTCGCCAGCCAGGAGTACTATATACCCCTCAGCAGCACACCACTCCTCCGAATTCCTGTCTCCCGGCTTAGCTATTTTGAGTTGAGAACATGGCTCTTCAATCGATTTCCCCGTTCCAATTTTTGGGGACGGGAGCCGGCGAAGCTACAGTTGGAGCATTTGACGGTGGGTTAGGGTTTCTTTTTTTATATACGTATTTTTGTAGGTTTCTTTTTTTATAGATTGTCTTTTTTTAATGTAGATAGATACATGAGTAATTATGAATTGTATTTTATTTTGGCCTGTGTTAGCCTTTTTAAGACTTTAAAATGTTAGAAGCTAGCGATGAAGTTGTCAAGGATAACCCACAAGTTGATAGTGAAGTCGTTGATGGCCGGCGGCCATGGTCGTGGTATATGTAGCGAACTAAGTTGGGATACCGGTCACGTTGGTCATGATGTTAATGTAAGACCAGCAGGATATATTAATTTGCTTTAAGAACACATAGTATCAAGGGTAAAAGGCAGGGCCACGATAAGCACCCTTCTTAAATCGTCAAAATATAGTGTTACTAACTAACACCGAGTAGAGTATATCCTGCTGGACCGAACTAGGGTCCAGAGGCACGGGTGGTATTATCTTATCTTGAAAGATATATCTTATTTCCCATCGTTCTCGGGTACTTATTCAAGGGCTCCTCATTTATCGGCATCTCCCAGGCTCAATATGCGAGAGGATCTAGGATCGATCCCAGTTCATGCAGGAAATACATATATGAATGTTCTAGAGAGAAAAAAAAAGCCACAATTATAGATCGAGAGGTTAGATAGTCGACTTTATCATGCCTAAATACCTAACTAAAAGTTTCATCTGAGCTCCGGCCGAAGCTATCAGTGGTGATAAAGCTTAAGACTAGCGAAGCAGATTCCGAATACAATTTTTATTCTTTAAAGCATCTTGCTTTTTCCAAACACGTGTGCATGCGGGTGATTAGACATTCAATCTTGATTGATCACCTTTAACCGAGCCAATAGAAGTCGTATAAACTATCAATCATTGATTAGCTTGCTAGGTTAGATGGGATACATTGCACATGTACCCCCCACACATATAAGAAGCTCGGAGCTCCTCTTGGTCCTGTCTCAGTCCTGGCTTCTGGTCACCGATATCGATCTTAATGGTCTATATTCTTGTGCCTTGTTTTGCTACGGTGTTGTTCTGTAAGGTCCAGATCGAAGTTTGAGTTATTTGAATCACTAAATTCCAAGGATGAGTACAGTACGGAAGGACACCCGAGGACCAAATATGCCCTATCAAACTGCAAGTATTTATGTCCTTTTCTCATAAAATACAATTTTACCTAGGGTAAATCTTTATGCGGTGACGTGACCATGAGGGGATGATGAAGACGGATGTTAGGACCGTCTTTAAGGAACTCTAGCTTGTCTAGCTCCAATGCCCGTCGGCCCGGCCTGGTCTGATTGAGGTCATTTTGAGGACCAGTCAATCTAGATATCAAAACAACTCAAGTAGTTAGGTCATCGATCTCCGTCTCCTAGAGGGCGTGCAAAGTGAGGCCAATGACAGCTTTCAAGTTTATCTTGGTCTGAAGTACTATACTTGTTTTCAGCCCACTCTGTACATAGTGCAGAATAAGTGCATAATTATATAAGTTCTCAACAATCGATATTATCGAACATATCATATAATGGCCCTGAGAGATGACTCCTGATCAGTTCTCACTGGTCAATCGGAGGGATATCAGAACGAAGATCTTTAGTCTGCACACAACCCAATCGGCGATATTTCCGAATCCTTCGCTTCTTGCAATTAATTGCCTTGAAGTTTATCTAGATAGAACAATCGGATTCTTTATACCAGGAAAGAGTTCTATTGGTTAGCTTTATTGGATACTCGTCTGCCATATGCGCGCAGTCGAAGAATCAGCGCACACTGCGCAACGGAAGGCTGGCCAGGCCCGTTTCTATTGGCGAGTGATAGTCTGTGATCAGAATCATCTCGATTACATCGTCAGCCTTGGCTCAAGGATGTCATATTTTCAACACTTTGCAAGCTCAGACATTGTATATGTGCACCAAGCTCAAGAGGAAAAAAGAAGGAAAGGAAGAAAATCAAGGAATAAACAACTTAAATCCCAAGTGTAGTTTTGATAATAGCCCTTACTGCCCCGGCTAGATCTTTCTATCCAGCCTATGAGGATATATATGTGCGTAGGAGCACTAACTACAATGACCACTTATGAAAATCCATCTGGCAGTACAGAAGCCTTATCACAAGTTAGCAAAGACTTGTTTTCCCACACGCTGCGCGTCTTCACAGTCTATCACTCGACCGCTTTCCTCCTAATTATAGAAATTCCCAGCCGAGAATCCCCGTAGCCCTGATGTTTCACCTCCGATATGGGGCCATCAAAGCCCAGCTCCCCAATTCCGCAGCATTCAGTCCAACTCACAAGCTCAACAAGAAGTGTTCTTTCCTGCAAACCGAATCCAAACGGAGGCCAGCCTACACACACAGTCTTGGACGCGCATAAATATACTTCTGCACTTCAACACGTATGTATATCTGTACCTCGAATATATATACTCCATATTTCCACGTGCACCACCAGCACATGCGCCACCACCACCAGCCCTCGAGTCTAAAACCTTCAAGTACTTCCTTCTATCGATATCGATACCGCCTTTCATTCGCCCGTACACGTCCACATCGCTCTGCATCACACCGGCACACGCACGATCTTACCCACGCCGCCCATCGCCAGCCAACATGTAGGTACCGCAAAACCTCGAGAAATTCGCTAGCTCCGTCCAGGGATTACCTCTCGAGTGGTTGGTTGGATGGCATCGATCTACGTCAGATGTTTCCCATAGAAGTAATTTTGATCTCACGGAGCTAGCGAATTCTTCGAGTTTTTGTGGTACACTACAGACCACGATGTCCTCCTCCTCTTCCACTTACCCAATCGTCCAAGACCCACGGTAGCGTCCCGACGATCCACTGGCGCCCAGCCAGGCGCGCTGGGTATGTGTGTGTGAGACATGGAGTGAACAAATCACCAGGAGCCGCATGGTTGGGTTGTGTGTGTGTCTTGGTCGGCCAAAACCAAACAAGACCAATTGCCCCGGCTGAAGGCTGCTGCTGGGGTTTTTGCGTGGAAACTTGGATCGTGCAGGTGTGGGGGGAGGAGGGAGTGTCTGAGACATTGGCAGGGTTCTGGGTGGTTCGGGCCCGTTATCGTTTTGGTACCGCGATGCGGTAGGGTACACAGTAAGCGGTGTGTTAAAGTTGTTGGGTCTTGTGAGATCTGGTGCAGTAGTCTGGCTAGCAGCGGTGGGAATGTGGGGCGAGTGAGAAGTCGTGACTGGTCATGTTTTGACTAAATATTTACTGTACTGACGAGGAATTTGGGCAGTGTAATATGTAGATAAGACATACTAGGTATTTACAATATAAAACTAAAAAAAGGAAATTTACAAAACTCCGATTTGCAAACCAGAAAACAAAAAACACTTTTTCCCTTCATTATACTTTTTTTTTAGGAAAAGAAAAAAAAAATGGACCCATAATCTACACCATCGAGAAAGTTCTCTATTTCTCCGGCGCGTCGGGGAGGCGCTCGATAACATATCTGTCACAACCAAACCGTCAGTAAACTAGAACATCCACATCAACCACAGAACCAGATGCACATACTTCCCCGTCCCACACGTCATGATAGGCACACCTGGAATCTTTCTTATCCTCCTCTTCAAATCCTTATCGTTCGTCGCCACAATATAGATCCTACTCCCCATTAGCACCACACCCCCCACGCCCATCGCCTTCCGGAGAAAAACTCACTTATGCTGCATGACCCGATTCACAATGCAGTCATCTGCATAGGTACCCTTATGGTCACACTTGACCCTCTCAAACCTCGGGTCCCTCGCAATCCTGAGCGCAATCCGATACCGCGGCCCCAACTTCTCCAGCTCCGCCATGACACAGTCAGTAATGACCGGCGTCGCCTTGGCATACAGACAGTCCATCATGGCCTGAATAAGCTCCAGCTTCTTCTGGATGCTGAAGTTGATGAAATTGGTATCGACCAGGACCGAGTATGGCGGGCGGAGGGCCTCGTTGAACTGGAAGAAGAGCGACGATGCAACTTGTGGACTGTAGAGATGGTATAATTAGCAAGACGTGCAGGTGGAATGGGGGGAAGAGTGGCGGTGAATAATACATTTCGCGGACGACTTCGGCGGACTTGTCTTTTTTGGGCATGGCGGTGGCTTGCTTGAGCTGGTTCTTTTTGAGGCGCGAGTCGCGGGACGAGATGACGCGCTTGACTTGGGCGAACTTGCGGGTTTTCTTGTTGACTCCCATTGTGATGTTTGTGCCTGTGTAGTGGTAGTGGTGTGTCTGTGTGTGGTTGTGGGGGAGCTTGTGGGCGAGGTAACGTGCTTGTGCAGGTAATTTTCTGGAGCGTGAAAAAGTTCGAGTCGTGGGTGCGGCGGGTAGGGTAACAGTTCTACGCTATTAATTGGTTATCACGTGAGGGGCGCACTAGTACTCGTTCTACTGAATTACTGACTACCAATATTGTAATAAGATGGCAGGGTTGTAGCCTTATGATTATGGTTGGATAAGGATAATCTAGAGATCCTACTAGTCGGAGAGGCTGGGGACGGGCCCAAAGTTTGGACGAGGAAGTGCGACTTCTTACGTATGTACCATGAGTGGTCCTAATTGGTCTAGAATTGCATATTGGGCCACAAATACTACGACTGAATCATTGTGTGACGGACAGAGCATATATCACACAATTAAGACTTGATGATGAGCTCGAGGGAAAGACTGGTTCTCGGATCTGGTGGCTATTTATATGGCTATCTTGTCATACCACATATCTCTTTATCTCATCTCTCCTCTTGCATGGTCCAGTTATAATTATGCACCTCATCATATACATTATTTTAATAACAGCACTGGCTAGCTATAGAGCGCCTAGCACTACTACATATTCATGCAATATTTGCCGGAGTTTTTATTCTGTCTGGCTAGAGTGTATATATCGCAAGGCTGTAAAACAAAATATCCCATAATCTGGCAAACAGTGGCATGTTTGACGACCCTATCCATTACTCGCGCGCTGAAAGCCAATGCCCAGATGCAGAGCCAAAAACATCATAGATCGTGATATCAACCATTTTATCAATCTGCCAAGACCGCTTCAGTGGCTACCGGCCCACCAGCACAAGAAACAATACACGCCCCATCGTGTCATGATCATGCAATAATTATCATTACTAAGAACGCTCAAGCTAGGTACAAGTGTACTCTTGGATAGAACACACTCCTATACTATAATCTATTTCTCCGGCCGGCCCCCCGCACCCCACCTCCTATCTCACGCTAGACAGGTCTCGAATAAAACCACGCCTCCCAATATCAGAAACCCAGACGATAAAGAGATAGTAAATAATAATACATGCCAAAAGCCCAGAAGAAAAACGGACGAATAATAAAATAAAAAACGGCAAGAAATTGGGTGACGACCAGGTACCCCCCAGTCATAATCTTAATAATAATGAAAAAAGAAAGAGTAAAAAAGGAAAAACGACCCCTGAGGTAAGTAGTACAGCCATGATATCAAATGCAACCGAACCCAGTGTACCAAGCGCTGTGCGGAACACAGAACTAAAGTAGCAAATAATAATGATACAAGAAAAGCAAACAAAAAAGGGGAAACAAAAAAGCAAGCAATGCACTATGAAAAAGAAAAGCCAGTAAACAATAAAAAAAGAAAAAAGCCGTGAACAAAAAAAATGACAGCTGATTGCTAAAGACCCCCGAACTTTTGTGCGTCAGAACAATCGACATTCATTAAACGTTTACAAACTTTTGCGAACCCGTTGATCGTTAATCACGTCAGTTCAGAGTCAATCAATGACAACAGAACATTTCCAGCGCGCACTCATTATTCATCATCCGACGAGTGCGTATCTCTGTCGATAATTGGTCTCGCAGGACCCAACTCTCTTTCTCTCTTTTCCAGCAGACTCCCGGGAGCAAACATGCTTTTCTGACCAGCACCCAGCAATGGTGTAATCTCCCCATTCTTTCCAATGGCATCCCGCCCGTTCGCAACCCCATGACCCATCGTTGTAGCTCCAGCGCTGTGATAACCATGTGACAATAGCCCTGTACCAGTGAACGCTGTTTGCTCATCATCACTTTCCCCACGATGACCCCTTCCCTTCCCTGTGTTGGGCCTCTTGGTATGGCTGCTCATCTGGTAGGTTGGAATTGGTGGTAGGTCAGACTTTACGAGCGAAATCAGCCCGCCTTTCGCTTTTGTGTCCTGTCCCGACACAGTGTGGCCTCTTCCTCGCCGGCTGTGATGAGGGAGCGCTGGAACCGGCTCATCTTGGTGGAAATTTAGAAGGGTACCCGCTTGTTTGTGCGCAGTTGATGGCCTAGAAACAACAGTTCCAGCCCTCTGTAGGGGCTTAGATGATGAGGATGATGTATCCACCAAGGGCTGACGGTGGCCTGGAGGCGGCGGCGCCTGTGCCTGTGCATTTAGAGCAAATTCATTATGCGGTTGCGATCGCTCTTCCTTGAAAGCCATCTGTGCAAGGCGCCTCTTGTCCTCATAGTCTGAACCCAGTAAACCCCCCGGAGAAAATACCTTTCCGTCATCCGAGTGGCTTTCTGGCGCCTTTGGCGATCTTGCCGAAGGGCTCCTATTCCTTCTAGTTTTCGACCTTGTAATTGATTTATCATGACGTACACTCTTCCCCCTTTGAATTTCCATCGCAGGCGGTTGTGCCAGATCCTCCGGTGATATCAGGGGTTTCTGCCGATGACGTCCACGGCCAGGGGACCCGGCAGGGGATGCCGTCTTTGCACTAGCGGACCGAGCATCTGAATCGGATTCGACGGCGGTCCACCATGCGAGATCCCTTTTCTCCGCGATCAAGCGGCTCTTGAAATCCCTAATCAAACTGAACCACTCCGCCATCTGTGCCTCGTTCTCTGCAGCAAAGTAGTGACAGTAAACGGCGCCCTCGCCAAACAAGCTTAGCTGATGTTGGGACTTGAGCGCGAAGCAGTACTTTGTCGGGCACCTCAAGCGCTCGCTGGGGTGATGCGGGTCCGAAAACGTGTAGGCGTCAAACGACTCAAGTGAAATTGTTTGCGTGAAATCCTTCTCCGTCGGCCTGTCCTTTTTGGCGATCCGAACCGAGCCGTTCCCGAGTCTGATCCACCGCCGGGACCACTTCTTTTCCGCGTTGTTGTAGTAGTGGAACTGCGCAACCCCACTGGCTGGCTCTTCCTTGGGAAACTCTTTGACATTGAGATTTGTTTGTCCCCAAGCCCACTTCTCGACCCTCAGGTGACAACGGGTGTTCTCCGGATCCCAGGTGGCAACAACATCACTAATCAGCTCGAAATGACGGACTTGTCGCTGAAGCCCCAGTGTTGGCCATGATTCAAGCAGGATGCGTTCTTTGCGAGGTCTCGCCCGCTTCAGGAACAGGTCTGCATCTGTGGTGTTGCATGTGCCCATCTGCTCCACAACTCCTGTGTCGAGGTGACAAGGAACCTTAAAATCGTAATTCTAGCACAAAGAGGGGAGAGGTCAGCACAAACTACCACGCACAAAAAAAAAGCACACATTCTGCAGCTTAAACAAAGAGCTCCACATATCAGAAATCGATTTATAGAAATAATGCATGTCCTCGAATCCGGGGAAATCAAGGGGGATTAGGGGGTAATTGTTGGCTCACCAATTCATTGTAAGGCGAGTATTTCTCTGTCGCCGAAGACCCCATCAACTTCTCCAGCGTCTGGTCGATAATCTCATCCCTCTTTGTGTAAACCTTCTTTGGCGGAGACTGTGAATGGCTCTTTGTGAGCTTATTCGGACGGGGTAGCGTAGCGGGAGCGGACTGTGGGATCGGTGCAGGGGGCGGCGAGACCTCCTTGGTGTTGAGACGGAGGATCTGTCTGAACTTTGACGGCTGCCGAGTTATTGGCTGTGAGGTAGCATTTGAGGGATGGCTGCTGTTGTTATGGTGGTTGTGGTTGCTCTCATATTTCGAGGAAGACGATTGGGCAATTGGAGCTGCCGGAGCTTCTACAGTGGCTGCTGTGGGAGTGTTGGCTAGCTTCCTGCGAATAGTGCGGTAGCGGGAGGGAGGTGCTGCTGCCACCGGTTGGCGTGTCTCAGTTTCTATCATTGTCATGGTGGCTGTTTTGTGAATTGGTCCTTGATGCTTGTTGGGTAAGGAAGGAAGGAGGAGGAAGGAAGGGTGAGGTTATTCGGAGGTAGAGGAGATGTATAATGTATACTATGGGGGGGAAGAAGGGAGTCGTAGTAGAATGATGTAGGTAGGGGTTCGTGGTAATGTCCGCAATGCAATGCAATGTATTGTATTGTAATGTACTTCAAGTATTGTATTGTATGTTATAGCGAGTGAGTACGAGTGAGCGAGCGAGCGAGTGAGTGAATGATGATGCAAAGGGAGCAAGAAGAAAGAAAGAAAGTAAAATGATACAAAAAAACAGAACCAGCGGTAACGAAACGACGGTACCGTTGGTAGCTTATATGAAGGAGGATGAATGGGGATTGAGGAAGGGAGGACCGAACTCTGCGTAGGGCAGGGACCTCAGTGTATATGTATGATGTATGTAGGGGGAGGTAGTAGGGTTGCAATTGTAGGCCCGGGGGTTAATGTGGGTGTGGGCTGCCCCGGGAGTTAAGTACTTTAGACCAGAAGGGACCCCAAGAGTTCATATTGGCCTGGTCCTAGCAGTTGATCGGTCGCGTGTGAGCTGCAGGGGACGACTCTTGCTACTACTCAAACTAGTAACATGTAGGTAAACCTACATGAGCAGTAGAGTACCGTACCTACGCTCTGCATGCGCGCGCGGGTCCTCACTCGACGACGTTACCAAAGAAAAACTCCCGCGCATGAAGGAGACGACTGACTGACTTACTGACTTACTGACTTACTGTTGCCCTTCCTTCTGCTTTTTTCTCACGAGGCGAGAGGCGAGAGGCAAGAAGCAAGAGGGAGGCGCTCAATCAATCATCCATCTATCCAACTACCTACTCCATGTCCACGATCCACCACCACCACCACCACCACCACTACCACCACCACCCCCATCACATCCGCCCCTCAATCCCCTCAATCCCCTCACCCCGGGATGTTGCGTAAACCCGCCTCCTACCTTCATCTGTCTGCATCAGCCTCGAATAAATGCATCACGAGGATAGGTACTTTGAAAACCAACGACGATGACGATGTGATGAGATGATGCGGATTGGATGCTGCCAGCAACTGGAACAGCCACCACCTCCATACCTCTCTCTCCATACTAACTAGTAAAGCAATTAGGTACGTACCTCTCCTCTCCGAAACTCCACAAAAAGTAGCAGCACAGCCTCCACTACACACAAACTAACAAACTAGTTTATTCCAAATTACAAATTATTTAATTCACAAACTAAAACAGTCCCCTCCTCCCATAAACCTTTTTTCCTGTGATCCAGCTGGGGAGCTTTGGGACTCAGGACTCAAAGACAAGACAACCAAGACAAGAAAGAAAGCAAAAAAGTCACACACCAATGGTGGTCCAATTTCCCGTTCATGGTCCTTGCGCCCCTGCCTGCCTTTCCAAGCCAACCCTTTCCCCATTCATCCATAATCCATATCCCCTCCCTCCTCCACCCCCGCCGCCGCCAGGCACCTGACACCCGCCTCCAGGTCTTCGCAAACAGGTAACGGCTTCCACTGGCCTTGTTTATTGCGCGCTCAAAGAAAGCATAAAAAACAAAACTGGTTTTTTCTTTCTTTCTCCACTCCACTCCACTCCGGGTACGTAGAGTGGTGAGCGAAATGACGACTGTTTATGATGATGTTATTTTCTCATTTCCTCTAACTTCATGATGACCGTTATTTCGTGTTACGATTACGATTACGGGGTAGTGCTTTCTTTCTTTTCTTTGCTGCACTCTCTCCCTCTCTTTGCCGGTTACACTTACCCGTCTCTGCTGCTGCTCGCTCGCGATGTGATTGATGCAAGCGACAGGAAGGGAGCGAGACGCATTTCTCTTTTGCTTTTCCCATTGGGCAGCCGACGGTTTATTGGCGTTACCGGGTTGGGCAGCATGCCAGAAGGAATTTAAATGAACGAGATGAGCATGAGCAGCCTCGTCTATTTACCTACATAGAACATCCCCTTCGATCCCTTAACTTCACTTTGCTTCCCTTTAACCTTACGTGAGCCCCCAACCACAAACTTTGATCGTGAAATTGAAATGGGCAATATAGAAAGAAGAGGGTTATATGAACACCGAGCTCGTAAAGCTCTCAGTCATAATTTCGAGAAGATGGTATTAGTATTACGAGTAAGCCAAATCTCAACCCTCAATCTCAACCCCAATCTCAAAACCCCAATCCCAATCCCAATCCCCAGACCCCATATCTCAGCCCTACAGCACAGCACGCACCTCGCACCCATCTCACCCCATACCATGGTCCATTCCAATACCTACTCATAACACCTAACCTAAATACAATAACACCATCGTACCGTATCATACCATATCAAATCTCCCTCCCTGCCTGCCTAGGCATGAAACAAAACAACCGACTAGAGAGAGAAAAAAACAAATAATCAAAAAAAAAAGCGCGCCGGAGAATAAACAAACACACCACCACCCCTCTTTCTGTCTCGATCGCGGTGAAATGCGGCGCGGAGAAATATTTTTTCTCTCTCGTATATGTATATGTATCCGGTCTGCAGCGTGGCCCCTACATTAGATAGGTACCTAGATTGAGTGAAATCAATCCCTACATTGAGTAGATTAGGTAGATAGAGTGGAATCGATACTTATCGATCCCTACACCCGGATATGGCGGTATGAGGGATAGCCATGGGAGGGATGGGATGGGATGAGGAGGCCTAGGGATGAGATATCGTGCCTGGATTGAACGTGGATCTAGGATCTAAT
This sequence comes from Morchella sextelata, assembly GCF_020137385.1. NCBI lineage: Eukaryota > Fungi > Ascomycota > Pezizomycetes > Pezizales > Morchellaceae > Morchella > Morchella sextelata. Next base: position 1,270,403 of record NW_025408631.1, read on the forward strand.
AGAACAAACACCTAGAACAACACCTGCATAGAACCAGTACCGTGCCTATAGAAGCACACTCTACTCTACTGCCCTCTGCACACCCAAGGCTCAAATCCCAAGAGAAAGTAAGTCTCCCGGTTCACTAGGCCTTCTACCTGGTAATGCTACTTACTACCTACGGCAATTCCATCTTGACCAACCAATGCAGTCAACAGCCGGAGAGAATAAATAAATACGATCGATAGCTTCCAACGGTTGACTTGACTAGCTGAATTGCGGCGTTTAAGATATAGTGGTGCCTTCCCTGCTCCCTGGTTTCTCTGAAACATTGCCCCCATCCAATCGCGCGGTCCGTGATTTAAACATATAATTGAATTGGCGAACGGAACGAGAGAGCGAGAGGGGGCGGTTAAACGTGTTTGTGGACCCGGGTGGGCGGAGGGGGGGATCGCATCGCATCGGATTGTATTGGATCGCGAGGGCGAGAGGGAAAGCTTGGTAGGGTTATCACTCACTCGCCGCCCGGTGTGGCGGGTAGTGTAGACGGGTTCATGGCTTCTCACTCACACCTCATTCATAGCATCTCACTCACTCACTCGCATGCACCAGTCCCTAATGTAGCAGTCAATTGCAATTCCAGCTATCAATTGCAACCATAGCTATCTACCCATTCTATATACCCATTTCCAGTCTGTCCGCCTACTTCTTCACCACATACTCCTCCCACCCGCCGCCCTCCAGCCTCTCCACCTTGGCCATCACCTCGCTCTCCATATCGTCCACATACTTCTCCAGCGCGCTCCTCACGCCCCGCCCCAGCTCGCTGTCCTCCACCGACAGGATCCGCAGCGCCAGCAGCGCGGCGTTGGTGGAGTTATTGATTGCGACCGTCGCGACGGGGACACCGCGCTGTCAATCACCATTGTATATCAGCACCATTCAATTTCACAAATACAATGAAGAAGAAGGAAAATACATACCGGCATCTGCACAATACTATGCAAACTATCCACACCATCCAGCGTGCTCCCCCTCACGGGCACACCCACCACGGGCAGCGTCAACATCGCCGCCACCATCCCGGGCAAATGCGCGGCCCCGCCCGCGCCCGCAATCACAACCTTGATGCCCTTCGCGCGCGCCTCCTTCGCAAACGTGACCATGCGGTCGGGCGTGCGGTGCGCCGACACGATCGACACCATGAACGGGACGTTAAAGCGCTTCAGGATCTCGGCGCCGGCCTTCATCACGGGCAGGTCCGAGTCGGAGCCCATGATGATTGCCACCACGGGGTTCGGCTCTGCTTTTGTGGTAGGGGCGGCGGTGGGGGTGGTGGAGGTGCGGCCGTCGGCAAGGTCGATGAGCGGCTGGATTTGGTATACGGCCTCGGCCATGCTGCCGGCGAGGAGGGTGATGTGGCCCATTTTGCGGGCGGGCTTGGCGGCGCCTTTGCCGTAGAGATGGACGGTGGCGCCTTTGGTGGAGAGCGCGGCGTGCGCGACGGTAAGGTAGCGCGGGCCGAGGAGGTTGAGCATGATGGCGTTTGTGGAGGGCGTGGAGAGCGCGGTTGAGTGCGAGGGGAGCGGGAGGTCAGTGATGGCGCGGATGTGCGCCTCGTATTGGGAGGTCGGGCATGCTTCGATTGTGTAGTGGCCCGAGTTGTGGGGGCGCGGGGCGATCTCGTTGATCATGAGGTTGCCTGGTGGGGATAGTCAGTTAGCCATACAATTCTAGCTGTATATTAAGGGACTCCCGGGGGGTCCAAATACCATCCGGCAGCAAGAACATCTCAACACCAAACACCCCCGCACCCCACAGGCACCCAACCGCCTTCTCCGCCAGCCTCCTCGCCGCATCCTGTACTTTCTGCCCCACCCTCGCCGGCGCATACACCAGCTTGCAGATGTTCTCCTCATGCACCGTCTCCACCGTCGGGTAGCTCACCACGCTGCCGTCCTTCTTGCGCACAACCATCACCGCAAGCTCCTTCACAAACGGGACCCACTTCTCCGCATACAGCGCGCCCGACGTCAGTGCCTCCAGCGCCGCCGGTACTGCCTCTGCAGACGCAACGACGTGGTTCCCCCGGCCGTCGTAGGCGAGTGTGCGGGCTTTCAGCATGAATGGGTAGGAGAATTGCTGCCCGATGGATTCGAGACCAGCGGGGGTCCGGTCGGTGAGTGGGACGGAGGGCGCGGTGGAGACGCCGTGCTGCGTGAGGTGCTCTTTTTGAAGGTATTTATCTTGGATCACGCGGATTGTCTGCCATGATGGTTGGACCTGTCATTGTACCGCGGATGGAGCATTGTGAGTATATATTATAGATATATAGCTATGTAGTTTGTAGTGTAGAGAATATAGAGATACCTCGACGATGCCAGCCTCCTCGAGCTCCTGCAGGATCTGGGTGTCAACGTGCTCGATCTCAACGGTGAGGAGGTCGCACTCGGTGGCGAGTTTGCGGATTGCGGAGGGCTCGGAGAAGGAACCGTCGACGTGCGGGTGCAGGGCGTTGATCTGCTTTGCGGGCGAGTTGGGGGCGTCGAGGATCACGGTCTTGATGTTGAGTCTGTGGGCGGCCTCGACGAGCATGCGGCCGAGCTATAGGTCGTTCAATTCTACCATTAATATTATATCTATGTAAAACTAATATTACTAGAATGGACTGGAGGGCAGCTACACACCTGACCGCCGCCGAGGATTCCAACGGTGCGTGAGTCCTTCTCCATTGCGATTGCTGGTGCTGTCAGTGCTGTGGAGTGGAGTGGTTGTGGTTGTGGTGTTTCTGATGCACTCTCTTTTTTTTTTATGTGTGCTATGGTGGGGTTTTTTTCCCTGTCCTTCACCCCGCGCTGTGTGACGAGAGCCATCCTTCCTTCTCTGCTGTCGCTTATCAGATCTGCCAAGAGCAGAGATAACTCTAAATCCATCGCTCGCGCGGCAACTCCCGCCCCTAGCGATAGCTGTGTTGTGTTGGCCGCAACTGCAGCGGACGGAGAGCGACAGACAACATGGAGCTGCGATAGCTAGGGGTCTGCCAATCGGATGCAGCCTGTAGCAATAATTGCACTTCGCCGGCTGCAAGTGCGGGTGGCACTCTGGCGACAGGGACGGAGTGACCTGTACCTGCGCTGCACGTACGTCTCGGGGGCTACAACTGCAAGTGTTGCCGTTGCCGTAATGATTGAGGTCCTGTACCTGCTGGTCTGTACTATGCCACCGGTGTGAATATGACCTGGAGGGCTTGGTGGTGGGTAATATACTTGGTGATATAGGTATAACTACATGAGGTAGGTAGAGTGCCCGACGGCAAAGGTACCGATCCATAGCAGTTTATGCGGCACCAATCCGCGAGCCTTGGGATGTCATTGCATAACATGTAACGCCGGCAATACCCAGGATATGTTATGTCTCTGGTACCTGTACCTGTACCTGTACTCTAGAGTACCTGCTCTAGCCCATACACATCTGAGACCCGTAAACACCCGACTGAAAAAGTCAATCCTATAACGTGTCAATTAAACTGTCTTTTTGGACCTTCAACCCTATACATGTATTATACATACTTTTTCCCCAGCCACAGTGTATGTATCCCTCCGTATTGTAACCCGATGAGCAATCCAGGCCCCTAGCTAGACCCCCTGAGCCACAGCCACGAGAGGGAAGCTTAAGGAAGAACCACGAAAGAGGTGTATCACCCCCACGCTGGCCTGGTCATGGCGGCGTTGAACAAGTGCGCATGTGCACGGTCTCAGCTTTGGAATCTGGCCTGCTCAGTAACCCCCCCTCGATCGGCTGGATTTGAATTGGCCGTCTTCAATATAGTCAGCTACATGTCTATACTCGAGGAGAAACCCAGCCTACCAGAGCTCTCTGTCGCATAACCGTATTAGTAGGACCAATGCTTGGCAGGTAAATATTGTTGTATTTTCGATCATTGACCTATACTGGTTTGTTTTTCAAAGTATAAGAGCTTGGATGGGTTAATTTGTTGCGTTTGCTGATTGATTTGATAGATTCTGTAGGATTTGAAGTCCCAGCGGCTAGTTATCTAGATGAGGTGTCCTGATCTTCTGAACACCGTTACATGAAGTACGGGATTGAGATTCCCGAGTATGTCCACAGCGCTGCTTGTGGTACAATGCATACTGGGTCTTTATATATATAAATTCAATCTGTTACTCCGTAATAGAATTCTAAGTACAAATAACTGGGATATAAAAGAAGTGGTTATATATATATTCCAGATACACTTCATACACGATTCGCAGGTTCTCAGTTGAACCCACCATCCACCATCCTTCGATACTACCAACACACAGTACCCATTTAACCCACTGCCAGCTACCCCTCGTCCCAACACACAGTATCGTGTCTATATGTCCTCAACGAAGAACACAGCACCACAATACCAAGACCCTTGGCAGAGTACAGTTGGCGAAAGTTGGTCGGCGAAAATTGAAGGAAACGTCACCTTAATGGTTATTAGTATAAATATTGCTCAACTACTCCTATTCTTGTATACCTCCATCATCATCATCATCATCGAAGCATTTCGGCCAAGTTCATCGTCTTTGAGAGCAGTTCGGCTCTTTAAGAAAGCTTCAATTCGATTCCTCTCTCTCAAGCCTCGAGGTAGCTCAAGAAAACTTCAATTCGTCTTTCTCGGCTTTCGATTCATCTTTCGCAATCTTCGACCTATTCTCCTCATCAAAAGACTTCAACGCCTACAAATCAAATTCACTTCATCAAGACGCAACAATGTCAAACCTATCCGGGACCACCCTGAGCCCAATGACCTCCAGAGGCAACCGCTGCCCTTACCCCCCTCCTCCGACAAATATCTTCTGCGCAACCCCTGCTTGCCGCGCCCACATTCCCCCCACCGCCATCAACCTCACCATTGCTTCCTGCCATAACTGTCGCAGAGCCACCTGCACCCTTTGCGGGAAGCGCTTCCACGCGCCTAAACCCGCCTGCCCCGCTGAGCGCATTGCCAGCGGCCTCATCTATAGCCTCAGGGCCCAGTACCTCAAGGACATGCTCAGGCTCGGCGACGAAGACACCGCACTGTTCCGCGCCAATATCCTGCCGCCCTGCGGTGACGAAAACCTCGGCATTTCGTGCGGAGGTATTGAAGTTAAGGATTCGATCCTGAGGGCCCGTAGAAGGAAGCTTGAGGAGGAACGTCTTGAGATTATCGCCAAGTTGAACGTTATGCGCCAGGAACGCATCGCGAGATTCGTTAAGGACATGGCGTACGCCGAGGACTTGGAGGATCAGAAACTTAGGGCCAAGATGGCGAGGGCTATTGCGAAGCTTAACTTGGACAACTAATCGTGGTTTTCTTTATGATGGTAGTTGTGGGTTTGAGGAGTTTGGGAAATAAGGTGTTCAGGCATGAGGTATCACTCGGTTGTCTTTTTCTCTCTAATTTTTCTAATTTTTCTTTTTACTTTCTTTTTTCTCGCTGGGGTTAGAAAATTTAAAAATGTAACTGGCTGTTGATATCTCATATAGATATCTTAAATATAATGATACCTCTTTCTCGCTGTATATCTGATCGTCCTCGTGAGTGCTTGCCTGTGATTGGCTAGTTTCGTAGATCTTGCAGTGTGTGCTACCAATATATCAACCGAACGGCCTCTATTACACCTTCTGATCTGGTTTGGATCTGCAACCAATGTTATAACCCAATCTTAATCAATGCCATCTTTCTAAGAAATAGCTCTGATCATGCTACAATATGCTATTACAACCACGACCACCCAAACCCCACTCTAACACTTACGCCCACAAGACTCCACATGATCCAAACCTAGTAGAACACAAGAAAAAAAACATCGATAGAACCAATTTCTTACTAAACCGGAATAGATGTCTCATTGAGCCTGTCCATCTCGCGAGTGATGGCTCATGATCCACCACCCCACCTCACGGTCATGCAAGGCAGCCGGAGCGAGGATTGTGGAACATCTTCTCTAAACCCGAGAGCAACAAAGCACAGGATCTCAGGCCGTGTTGTAAGATTCTAAGATCTACATACGCAACTGGGGTAGTACAACTATCGACCACCGGGTCACGGAAATAACTATATGGAGACTTTGGTGGTGAGTTCAGTTTAGCTTATATTAGTTTTGAGATTCGTCTCGAGACTTACTTCAGGTCTCGAGACTTCCAAAACCATGATGGGACGAGACAAGGCAAGACGAGACTTGGTGCAAAATAGTCTCGTCTTGCCTCATACTTATCGACATTAGGATTGTGTAGCCCGTAGAGAAAAAGTCTAAACCCAATGGCATCACAGATCACCTAATAGGTTATCTGCAATCAGCCGTTGCGTTCAAATAACATTTCCCGCCCACAACACACATGGGCGAGTGGCCAACCGGTTAACACTCGCCTTCCGGATACACCGAGAGGTTGTGCCAAGTTGTACCTGTCGAAGGTCCATGGTTCAATCCAGGGGTGGGGGTTGTAGATATGGCGGCTGCCATCAATGCAACCTTTTGCAAAAATTAGGAACATTCAATTGAAACGTACACGTATGCTTAGTGCGGTTTTTTTTTTTTTGTTCGGAGGCCAATATCGTGGCCCTGGATAAGGAAAGACCTTATTGGACTGACTGGCCGCTGGGCTTGCTTTTGGACAAGTTGCAACGCGCGGCCATATTTGGCCCGGCCTGTAATTCCTGGGGAAACCGAGCCTGGGAAACCGAGCCCGGGGAATAAAAGTAGTTTAGCACGCCCTGATTTATTTTTTTCTTTTTTTTTGCTTTAAAGTGCATATATTGCAATACCTACCCAGTGGCTTTGTGTTTTACAGGTTGTGGTGTGTGTGGCATCGATGTAGGAGTTATTGGTAAATACATACATGTAGGTGATTGTTGTTTGGTGGGCACCGGCATCAGCTCTTACCTCACCGACCCGACCAACCCAATTAACAAGCCAATCCTCTCCAGACTGAGTACGGCCGAGTGTATTCGGTGCAGCTACTTGTAGGCAAGAAGAACCCAAAGATGGTTTCGAGACTATGGCTCGAGACTCGATAGTGGGTGGGTGTGTATCCTGTGGCAAAACAATTAAATCTCTACCAATTCCGACGCTAATGAGGAAATTCTATATGCCACAGGATACACACCTACATGTATGTACCTTCAATCGTGTCTTGAGCCATAGGAAAAAAGCTACACCAGATTGAATCCGTGCTTGCAGCTTGCATTTTCAGATTCTTATTGTAAGTAAAGCGGCATTCTAAGAGATAAAAATAGATGATCAAGTCGTTTAGAAAAATTACTTGGTCATTTTCCACTAATTGATCATAGATTTTGGGTGCGATTTTCAAACTTTACGCTAGTGAAACCTTATTTCTGATCCTACAGCTATAAATATGTCTCTCCCTTCCCTTCTTCTCTCCAAAACCTCATCATCATCATCATCGCCACCACCACCACCACCGCCACCACCACCATCAGCAGCATATCCACTGCTAATGGCAGCAGCAACGGTGGCAGCAGCAGCAACGGTCCGGAGCAGCGGTACCAAGATACGAACTAGATAGAGATAACGACGGACAGAGATATACCGTATCTGCAATAATATAAATCATAACTGAAATGATAAATTAAAAAAAAAAAAAAGGACATTTACCTCTAAATGACTAGTCATTTATTAACGGTAGTCATATAAATGATTATTTTAAAAGACCTAGTCATTTAGTCTCTATGACTTTGTCACTTTTATACAGTAAACGACTTAGTCACATATCTTATGCTCCTAGAGTGCAGCCAGGGCCGGGATATATCTACTGTTTCTTGTTCACAAGTACCGCGCGGTAAAGCAGACTTCATGAGTGTTCATTGGGGGATGATTGATACTAGGGAGGGCATATGCAGTCCGTACGTACCAGGATCTAATTAACTAGCCACGTTGCTTGAGATCTTACTGGTCGTGAATAATAATTTGGGATTTGAGATCCAGAGAGGATAGACGGTACTTGTTAGGCTTAGTTCCACTGATGGGGGTGTTTTGATGGAGAGATGGCGTCTATGGATGATTGGAAACACCAGCTAGGTAGATCTTAAGACGTCACGATCACATGGTTAGGAGGTTAGGAGAATTACGGAATTAAGCACGTTATACATGTGCCTGTATATCTGGGTTAGGGTTACGATCGTTCCTTCCAGGTCACGATACCCGTATCAAATTTCCAACCCACTTAATTGACCAATAATCTCAAACTCAATTCTATTACTCTAAACTGCTACTAATTAAACGTCTTTCTCTATCTTTATCATCTACTAAACTATGCATGCGGCGCATATATAACGGCCCAAATAATAGGTGTCGTGGATCTGGAAATATCCAAAGATCGAACTGCCTAGCCGGCCTGCTATGCATGCCTTGTCATTAATTTCCACAATTAACGGGTGGCCGGTTACTGTGGCAGTCTAGACCGTATCGCGGCACTTCTAGTGGTCGGGCCAGGCAGGTGGTAGCTACCAGCTAGCTCGCCCGGGCTCGTCGGTACATCAAGTAAGTACCAGTTCACGCACACTCACCGTACCAGTATCACAAGTATCCCAAATCTCTCCAATTACTCTACCTACCCATCTAACCCACCTAACTAACTATCCTGCTGTAGCTTCGTGTCTTGTCGACTCAAACATCTTCAACTCCCACCGACAGCATCCACAGCGGCCGTGTCCACAAACATCAGTAGCTACCGGCCCACCTTTGATCTTGAGCACCACAACCGTGTTTTTGCACGTTGGGTACGTTTCACCCGGTATCATGACGTTTCTGGTGTTGCATTCGCAGCAGGTCCAGGTGGCTGCGGTGGTGGTGGTAGTGGACGTCATGCCAGTTTTGCGCTGCTTGCCGGTTCTGGATTGGTACATGGTTTTGCAATTTGGTTGGTTGATTGGTTGGTGATTTAAATGGGATCTGGTGTGTGTGGGGGGGGGGGGGGAGGTGTGGGATTATGGTATGTGAATTGTGAGGGTGTGCATTAGTTATTGGGCGGGTAAGATTATATATATGGGGCTGGAAAAGGTGGGGGGAGAGGTGCGTTTGAAATAAAATGCGGGGGATGATCATCTTGAAATTTTTTTGGGGCAAATGGTTTTCGAGATTTCTCAAAGCAGAAGAAAAGCTTATGTAGCTGTGTCACAATTTTTCATCCGGTAACCTCCGGAATTTTTTTGTTCAACGTTTTTTTACTGGGCCCTTGTTTATATAATGGAAGCATTGAGTATTCCTTCTATCTGTATTCTTTCGTCTAGAAGGCTGGCTGGTGCCGTACTGTGTATTGGTCACGCCACATTCCTGAAATATTCAACGCCCATTCCTGTCCAATCGCGAATTCCTCTATTAAATTTTGTCAATGAAACACGCCCATTGCTGTAATTTTAATTTGCTGTGGCGATATCCAGTGATAAAAACCTCGCATGCTCGATAGTCAATAAACTCAGCGCTGCCATTGGCAAATTATCACTAGATATTAGCTTCCGCGGGGCGCCCTGTATTATGAGTTGGCGATGCAAGCCGGTAAATAGCTTTCAGCAAGGGCAGTTAATGTCGCGTGTATCCTTAAGGTTCTAGGCCGGGGAACAGAAGATATGATTGGTGTCGACTGCTCGTATTGGGGGAAATACGCCCGTATATGCGGCCTAACCTACCATCTAGCCCTCTCTGTCCCTCTCTGCCCCTCTCTGCCCTCAGAAACGTTTATGCGCTGCTTCTGGAGTCATCGGTGAAACAATCGCTTTCATGCACCTCAATACTGTAGGTGCATATTAGTGAATAAAGGGCCAACCTATATCTCAAGTCTCCTTCAACAGGGTGAGAACGCTTCAAGTTGCTATTTCTCCATTAGTGACTCCTGCCTTTGTAAAAGTATGACCAAACCGTGTTTATTTGAGCTCCAAGCTTTCTGGGTTACGAGCTATAAGTAGGTTTTATCAGTAGTTTGTGTGACTCTAGTCACATCGCAAGGGAACCTTAAAGGACTATATTATACTTCATAGTACTAATATTTCTCCACATTAGGGATCATAGCTCCAAGCTAGGGGTCCACGGCCATTGGTTGCCAAGTGGATGGCTTCCCGGTATTGTGAAGGTAAGGATTATCCATGCGAAAAGTTTATAGTTGTGCGACTGAAGAGAGAATAAGCGTTTCGCCAGATGGCATTACTAAATCTGAGGCGAGACCACAAGTGTAGTTCGGGTTGGTTGGATGCGGTTGTGTTTGTGAAGCTAATATCGATATATGAAGTTTTTTGGGCGTGTCTTGTAGTATGGTGAAGCCGGGCGGTTTAAGTCTGGCAAGATTCGGTAGATTTGGTAGACTATGCTGATTTTCAGGATTCCGCGGCGCGCGAAGATAGGGAGTTTCGGCAGTTCTTCAGACGGTTTTCTTCGTAACTCTCAAAAGTAGACGCGCATTAGGTTTAAAGAAACTTCTAACTCGAAGCAGCTGCGCAGTGTTAGAACTTAATTAAACGAAAACAAAGATACTCCGTGAATGACGCAGTAGAAGAAAAAAAATCTGTAGCTAGCTGTTATTTCTGCGTCGGAGGTAATGCACGAGAAAGGCCAGACGACGTAATAAACAAGTTTTTGCTCAGGTGAGTTGGCGATGTACGTTGTTCGGACTGCGAGGTTGTTTCGAGAAGAAGGAGAAACCGCGAGTTTTGTTCCATCTGATGTGAGTTCATGGGATTAGAAGTTCGATTGAAGCTTCGAACTTCGATAAGAAGATAAGCTAGATTTAAAAGTCGACGTCCGTTGTTCGTGCATAGTTCGTTTCTGAATATGTCGTCTCACTGTGCATTCAGGGCCGGCTCGTGACCATTCTCATGACTTGAGGTCGAGGATTAATTTTGATTACCTGCGTTCCAAAAAAATATGCTAGTTGACGTGGTGGTCTTTGCAGATTTTTTTTCCGAGGGAAACAAAGTTTCTCCGAAGTAAATAAAGCGATGAAATTTTTTATCTTGTCATTTTTAATTTTTCCTAGTGTACCGGGCCAGGTTGGTTTTTTGATTAGGAATTGGGAGGCGAGCCCGGTTCGACAAATACTGATATTTCCAATAGGCTGCTGCTACAGTAGAAACTTTAAACTAACAATTAGCATCTGGGAGCAGGGGGAAGTCGGATGCAGGGCATCTCGGTAGCTTTGATTCAATTGAAATAAACCCGAGTGATATATCGTGATTCTAAGGCAGCGGCACCATCGCATACTGAGCTTGACGCGGTGGGCCAATAACCCCTGTTTTTATTGGGAAAATAGCAGTAGAGTAGGTACTCTATGCAGCTGCAGCCTTCGCCGGGCCGTACTGGGAAAAGCCACTGCATCGAACGAACACGTCGCAACTGCAAACATAGCATTTCACAATCCACATAATTTGTTTCCTTCCTGTTTGATACCCGGTTTATCCCTCATCCCAAAACTCGTCTCCTCTAAGGTTCTTTCAAAAAGTATTTCCTCTGAGAATCCCTGACCAGCTGTTCATCCTACAGCAGGCGCCCCGAAAGGACCGAAGCAAACCGGCACTATGGAACCGCCTCGAATTACATCGAACGAAAATGACTGATGCGGCGATGTTGTTAAGATGGCGAGCGCAAGAACAATAATCTTCTCAATATAAGCAATGCAAACATCTTCGTCCTATCGTATGTTTGTAACCCTTGCTATCTAGTAATAGCATGCCATCGTAATACGGTGGCTGGCACGGAGCATCTGGCCGAATCGAACGGTGAATGGTCAATTCAGGAACCAGATATGCAAATGTAAGCAGCTGGAGGAGCAGTCGATCGATTCATCCGGCGGTCCACTAGATTTCGAATAAATGGATTTGCCAGGATTAGTTATTGCGGATGTGTGGTGCCTGGATTGCAGGATTGAGGCTCAAAATTTTATTCGCGCTCCCGATAAGCATTATCATATCAGATGGCCAAGAGATAACTCTAATTTCACATCTTGTGCCTTATCTCCAAAACCCTAACCCAGTTATCATCATCCCGCAGCGCCCTGAAGGCCCTGAATCTTTGACATCTCGAACTCATCCATCACTGATAAGAGCTTTTCGTCAAGCGAGAACACGTGCGATTTATTTATCGTAATTTCGAAATTTGGATAGCCTGAACCAGTTTCAGTTTTGCTATCATCGCTGATTATCCTCTACTGTACGATATCTGTTGAGAGGGGGATACATAAATATCTCGAGACATGCACAACGATATGGGCCCTGGCTGCAGTGTCAATAATTCCCTCTCTCAACGTTCACACACATGCATTCAACGAGCTAGAGCAGGTCTTCTTCCCGGCAGCCGAGTGTCCCAAGGACGAGAGGCTGCAATGCAAGGACAGAACACCGTGCTTGGTCCGTGCCTGATTTTACCCGGAGGTCGGGTAGCTGTATGCGTGAGTGGTCGAAGAAACTTAACATGCAGTTCATACATCGCGTTAACGTGGATGGCGCACGTAAAGGACCCAGATGTGTCTGCGGTGTGTGTGTGTCTGATCCACAGTGCACAGAAGTGCGACGGAACAAAATAATATCGCAATGGCCATCAGGCATCACTTTTTCGCTGACCATCGAAGATGAGAGTGTTTCCTCCGAAACAGAACTTACGATGACCCTCCCCCCTCTCTGTAAATCTTTCGAGATGGCCTCCCCGAGTTGTGATGCGAAAAGTGATTGTTCATAAACATAGAAGCGCTTAACTATTAGCGCGAAAGATGGGATGGAGCGGAGCCAAGCTACATCGGTACATACCTATCAACGACAACAGTGCGGGGTCACTCGGTACACTACCCCAGAGTCTCATCAACCCCTCGTAGCAAATCATGATTCCAGCTTCCAAGTCACAGAATTAGTACGTCCAAAGACCTGAACCGTTACCATGAAGTGGGGCAATCATGCCGTTGTCTCTCTTCGGTTCGTAATGGCACCGTGTAACATCGACGTATGCAAACCTGGATTATGCGCAGTAAGTATAGATAGGTAGAGTATAATAGCCTCTAAATTACACAACTGAAATTTTTTGAGAGAAAACTTTTGACCGCACCGGAGTGTCCCGCTGTTGTTTATCGGACGGACTCGGGGCCATTTCTCGCGACCGTCTCCGTAAGCCAGCCCTGGGGCGTTATTACAGGCAGGAAGGTTGAGGTAACGGTTAGTTGGGTGTAGATTGCAATCACTGTTTTGTATAGAGGCTGGTGTAACTAAATTACAATAATATTAGAAGAGGGGAAGAAACAGGCAGGATTGATGGCAATGATGGTGGTGGCGATCGCACTGTACGAAGAGCGGGGAAGCTTGAAACGTGGTGTTGATCGAGATATCGAGTTGAGGAGGGAGAGTTGGGTAGGAATTATGACGCTAAGAGCTATCGAGGCCTGAATGTTTGACGTACTTGTTTTGACGTCATGTGCCAGGGAGTAATCCCATGCTCTAGAGCACGGTGTCTCTACACCTACATGTAGTCCCCGGCCACGTTTCTTTTTACTTGAGTTCTCTCATCCCGAGTATCAAATTATTCTGAGCAAATAAGGGACTGTGAAAAGTAAAAGAACTGTGAAGCACTGACGGGCACGGTGACAAACTGTGAAGCAGTTTAGTACTATGCCTAAGCTAGTAACTGTAGTGTTGATTATAGTGGGGCTGTTCCTAAGCCCCTCTATCGCTGCCGCTTGACCTCGCTCATCATCTAAGATTGATGCCAGCTTATCCTTCCTCATCATACTCTACTTTAGCCTCCACCTTTGAATCTTTCTGCTTGACTTGGTACATATCTCTCCAACTTCCAAGGGTCCCACCCCTCCCGCTCCTGCAACCGGCCTATTTCAATCCTCATTCCTCACATATCTCCCACCCCCCCATCATTCCACTCGGCCACCCGCACACCCCCCATCTCAATCTCACAACCACATAAAAACACCTCCCAATAACAGGTGTTTCCACTGCGGCCTTTATTCCTATCCCTACCGTCCCATCCACCTGTCCGTTATTTCAGCCTTTTTTCTCCTGCAGCCTGTGCTGCCGCTATCCTTACACCATTTTTCGTGAATTTTTTTCGTGGATTAGAGACTTGTAAGTAAATCTCCCGCAGCGCAGCGCGGCTGTAGTTGGTGGGGCCCGGTTCCGCCGGGCCATTCACTTTTCTTCCGTTTTGTTTTTCCTTTTCGTGTCACATACAATTGCTTGGGCAAAAAAAGGACATAATAAAGAGTTCCTCCGGACGAGTTTACTGACCTCTGTATCTCGAGTTGCAGACCCAGGAAGCAATTGAGAACATTTACAGTACACACCAAGGTACAACACAGTACAACCACAGTACAAGATGTCTGACGGCAGAGAACACAAGAGAGATGTCAAGAACCATCTCCTTTTCGAGATTTCAACAGAGGTTGCAAACAGAGGTATATTTTTCTTCCTGATTTGTTTTAGGAATTGAAAATTACGAAGGAGCTGTGTTCTAACTCGACGGCATCTCATAGTTGGTGGTATCTATTCGGTTATCAAATCGAAGGCCCCAATCACTACTGCCGAGTATGGTGAACGTTACTGTCTGATTGGACCTCTCAACCGCACTTCTGTAAGTTCTTGATCATCCCGCACCTTCACATTCATCATTCCTTTTGAAATTGGGTGGTATCTTTCATTGCTTTCACATTACTATTCAAGCAGTCTACTAATCACACATGATGATGTTTCATAGGCTGCGGTTGAAGTTGAAGCTATCGAGCCATCAAACCCTGCATTGAAGGCAACATTAGCTTCAATGTCAGACCGTGGTATTCAATATGTGTACGGAAGATGGTTGATTGACGGTGCCCCAAGAGTTCTTCTCTTTGACACCGGCACTGGTTACAAGCATTTGGATGAGTGGAAGGCGGATTTGTGGAGCACCGCTGGAATCCCTTGCCCGCCTGGAGATTCTGAGACCAATGAGGCAATTGTTTTTGGTTATTTGGTCGCTTGGTTCCTTGGAGAGGTGTGTATTTTGCCTTGATTTTTGTTATGCCTGGATCCGCTAATTCTTTCCTAGTTTGTGAGCAACGAGACTTCAAAGGCGGTCATTGCTCATTTCCATGAGTGGTTAGCTGGTGTTGCTCTTCCCCTCTGCCGCAAACGACGCATTGACGTCACTACTATCTTCACAACCCATGCGACCCTTCTTGGACGTTACCTCTGTGCAGGTTCAGTAGATTTTTACAACAACCTTCAGTACTTTGATGTCGACGCGGAGGCAGGCAAGCGAGGAATTTACCACCGTTACTGCGTCGAGCGTGCGGCCACCCACTCATGCGATGTCTTCACCACCGTTTCCCATATCACGGCGTACGAGTCGGAGCATTTGCTGAAGCGCAAGCCCGACGGTGTTCTTCCTAATGGTCTTAATGTCATCAAATTTTCTGCAATGCACGAGTTCCAGAACCTACACGCTCAATCCAAGGAGAAGATTAACGACTTTATCCGGGGACATTTCTATGGACACAACGATTTCGATTTGGAAAATACTTTATACTTCTTCACTGCAGGACGTTATGAATACCGTAACAAGGGAGTGGATATGTTTATCGAGTCTCTTGCTCGTTTGAACCACCGCCTCAAGATCTCTGGCTCAAAGACTACAGTTGTCGCATTTATCATTATGCCCGCGCAGACACATTCCTTGACCGTTGAAGCTTTGAAGGGACAGGCGACCATTAAGGCTTTGAGGGAAACTGTGGACAGTATTGAGAAGGGTATTGGAAAGAGGTTGTTTGAGCGCGCTTTGAGGTGGCATGATGGCGACGTTGCTCCTGGGGAGAAGGACTTGATGAGCAGCCAAGAGAAGGTCATGCTCAAGCGAAGAGTGTTTGGTTTGAAGAGAAACTCGCTGCCTCCAATTGTCACACACAACATGGTGAGTGATATCCCACTATCTTTAGCCTGTTGATTACAAGGGTACTAACTTTATTCCAGCTTGATGACAGCAACGACCCAATCTTGAACCAGATTCGCCGGGTACAACTATTCAACCACCCTTCGGATCGTGTCAAAGTCATTTTCCACCCCGAATTCTTGAACTCTTCAAATCCTGTGCTGTCCCTCGATTACGACGACTTTGTGCGCGGAACACATCTAGGTGTTTTCGCTTCTTACTACGAGCCATGGGTAAGAGCTTATCTTTGCAAAGTTAACAGCTTCCGGATAATTAACATTTGATGTAGGGTTACACTCCTGCTGAGTGTACTGTCATGGGTGTACCTTCGATTACCACCAATTTGTCCGGGTTCGGTTGTTACATGGAGGAGCTTATCGAGAACGCCTCTGATTACGGTATCTACATTGTAGATCGTCGCATGAAGGGTGTCGATGACTCCGTTAACCAGCTTTGCGAGTACATGTACGACTTCACAGTGAAGAGTAGGAGACAGAGAATCAACCAGAGGAACAGGACAGAACGATTGAGCGATCTTTTGGACTGGAAACGAATGGGAATGGAGTACGTGAAGGCTAGGCAGTTGGCTTTGAGAAGAGGTAATTTTTGCGCGAGGTCTTTGAAACGGATATGATGCTAACTAAATCAATAGCCTACCCTAACTCTTTTGATTCCAAGGAGCCATTCCCATTCTTTGACGGCACAGAACAAAAGGTTTCTCGTCCGTTATCTGCGCCAGGATCTCCAAGAGACCGCTCTGGTATGATGACTCCTGGTGACTTTGCATCACTGCAGGAGGGTATGGAGGGACTTAACACCGAAGACTACGTCGGATGGAGGCTTCCGTAAGTTTTATACGCCCTAATTCCGTGGGTGTCATGTCATGCTAACGAAACTGGTGGAAATAGTGAGGAGGAAGACCCAGATGATTACTCTTTCCCCTTGACCCTCAGAAACCCCAAGAGACCTGTTGTTGCAAACGGCGAGAGCGACGCTTAGAAGGCATTACAGCGGCCTAACATGAAGCGTAAGATATATCGAGTGTTATGTCGACGAGAGGCCTTGCGATATACTGCTTGAGGAGAATGGGTGGGAACGATACCTTGCTCTATGTTTTATGTAATTCTAGTACTAAATCCACCACTAACACATTTCTTTGTTTCTTTTGTTTGTTATCGCTCTTTTTATATCCTTTTACCACTCTGGTTGATCCCGGATGTGCTACATCTCTATGCGCTGCCTAGCATTTTCTGTTTTGTTTTGATATGCACAATGTTCGGTTTCGAGCGACATCTACGACAGACATCTCTTATGTTTTTTTGTTTGTGTGTGACGATATAGATGAAAAAAAATTGGACGGATGGGGGTTTTTCTGGTCTATTGGATGGGGCGTGGTGATTGGGTGCAAACGATCGGGGGAAAACAAGTGGGAGTGATAGTGGATGAGGAGCATATCAGTGTACCTTTTTTTTCTTATTGGACTTGTGAAAAACCTTTGCTGCAGTGTTTTTCTTCCCTTCACTTGTTTGGTTTGCTTGCAAGTTTACGAGTATGGTAATTGGATTTGATCTGGGTTTATTACTTTTGAGGTTTTTATTTTTTGAAACGGATCGAGTGGTTACTTGGTTTGGTTTACTAGGTACAATGTGGCGCTGTCAAGTCAAGTACTACTGCATAATAATAGTGGGAGATGGGATACCTATACATAGGCAGAATGACATGACCATGGGTTGGGATCTTGAATCGGTAATCGGTTAATCCATCGGCGGGGGTTTACTATTTTTTCTTTTTTCTTAGGCGAACGCAGGTTAACGAGCTGTCTGCGATGAGCTTTTATTTTTTCTTGCTCGGAGGATTCCTACCGGCTTCCCGGGTGAGTGGCGAGAAGTAATTGAGGTTGTACGAAAATATCATTGCTTTTTACAAGTGGTGGCGAGTGAGCAAGTGTGATTGAGAAATGGCTGACATGTATGTCTCGGAGATCATCCCGGTGGCTCGCTTATTACGAGCATTTCGTCGACGTCTGCCAATATTGATGTCACTAAACTTAAGGGTCTTGTAGGTTTGTGAATATCACATGTCGTGACAGATGTGACATGACTGCCTGACCTTTCGCACCGTGAATTGAAAAAGTAAGTTCACTGACCAAGCCTCAAGGATGGGGTGTGCATCACGACGATGGATACTCCGCAAACTCGCGGATCTGGGTGTCGAGATTATCGCCATGTTTAGTTTACCCGGCTTTTTACTTTATTCAACGAGAGGTTGACAAGAGTTTTGCAAATTATACTATAGATTCCAGGCACAAGCAAAAAATAAATATTAAATACTAGCAAGTAGAAGTAGTATTCAAAGTTATTGACTTGAAGAGACTTTGACTAATAAAAGAGCAACCCAAATTTCTGGTTTCCTCCATTATTGCCTTCCAAAGCAGTACGTACCCGACCTCTTTAACTTGCAATTTGTTTCTTACCATGAGCCAATGAAGCATGTTATAAGGATAATTTTCCAGCCTTCAAAGATGTATAGATGCAGATGTTCTATAGCTAGCCATCTAGATGACCTAGGTCTCTGTCCTGGTCCGCCTCATCATCTTTTCCTACACCTCCCCCATTGTATTAAATCTCTTTGATATTATTAAGCTTTCCTAGTATAGCTGGTTTGATTTTGTTATGAGTTCGAAATTTGAACGATTGCTGGTGATATTTCAGAGATTCGATCTGTAGTTGGTTTTTGAATTTTATTTCGTGAAACTGGTTCCTTGAGCAAATTAGGCCATTCAAATCGATAGTGTCAGTCGAGCATCATGAAAACTTCATCACACACAGGTTCATAGCGTAGCTAAGACCCCAAATTAAGCCTTTCCGGGCCGTCGCCCTGATCCGGGTTCTTTTTGTGTAACTTTCCTAGGACTTTTCTTACACACTTTTTCAATTTAGAAACGAACTTTACCCAATAGTTGGGTTTTTTTTCTAGATCTGTTGGTGTCGAAGGTAGGTCATCGTTTTCGGTTTCCAATACTGGGGTAGCATCCAATATGGAAGGCTCCCGGGGGGAAAGACCGGGTGATATGGGGCTTTCGGGCCGACCGCTCCTACTCGGTGCGGTGATATCGTAATTAGGGAAATGTTCCCTTACGAAAGAATTATAACGCGGTCGTGAAAGTTCATAATTCCGCTCTCTTTCGTCCAAGCTTGGTGTCATGGTTGATACAACCTAGGGCTGCAGGGTATAGTGCTATCGATTTGTGTACTGTCAGTGTAGTTGATTATATAAACGGTATCTAAGGTCTGAGCTATTGTATAACATAGCCCGATCCAAAGACAATAGTTATCGTTATAAACAAATAATACTATGGAGTTACATTGTTCGTGCAAGTAGTTTCCCACCTCCACTTAGGTGTAGCTAAGTTACTATGGGTTGTATTGCTGTGATAAATGAAGCCAGCTCTAAAGCAATTGCCTAAACGATCGAAGAAAGGACAACTAGAAGCATTGGAGGTCAAAACAGATCCGCATTGAATATTAAAATATATTACCTTGTGTGCTTTTTCGTCTTCCTCTCGTTTTTCAAGTGTAAGTGATTCGATCCTGCTGGCTAATTGTTTTTAATCACAACGTTTTTGTTTCAAGACTAGAAATAAACATACCTTTAAGGGATTTCTAACCAATTAGGTTGAATCAAACACCGAACTTGATGAAGGCTGTAACTATTCTAGGAAAGCTTTGACTTTGAATTGAAGAATAGCAGCTAGCACGTAAGAGCACAATGGAGGGGATTTCTGGCCAATTGTGATGAATCAACACACTGAACGTCTTGATGGAAGCTGTAGCTATTCCAGGAGAGTTTTGGTTTTTGAATTGGAGTAGAGTAGCTAGGACGTAAGAAAACAATGGCGGGGATATAGAGATGACAAGGATGGCAGGGATGGCAGGGACTCAAAAGCCGAGAAAAAATAATTTAGGGCTACGCATTGACTGCACCGGCTTCGGCTGATGGATATTGAACTGCAAAAGGCATGCGTACTTTTCAATCTTTTTCCCCCGGTCCCTCCCCGGTGTTAATTTACTCTGGGCGCCACTGCGTAGAAACACGTATCCGCGTCACACACATCTAACTGCATGTATGCTTATTTATGCACTGAGAATAAAGTTGTTTGCTGGAGGGACAAGATTGGTACCCATACATACTTGATACATCGTACATGAAATTAGTTTAGGACCTGGCTGGTAACTCCTAGAGTGTACCATGGTTGAGAGGCTGGAGTGAGATAACTTGGCACATATGAGCTGCTGTGGGCCCTGGGCGTTGCTAGTACGGTGCTTAACACAGGGCCCGGAGTTTCCACACCCTAAGTAGGAAAATATTCTACGGAATTAATTGACCTTGAGACGCCCGGCCATTGAAGTTTGGTAAAGAACAATGACAGCCACACGTAGAACGCTTGATCTCACATAACCACATACCTGTCCGCCTTCAATATCAAAAGTGATCAACAAGGGAGTCAAGGGAACTGAGCCATGGGCCCAATGTCGAACCTTCCAGATTCCCTGTAATTTCTATGAGATTTCAAGTAGGGCACGAGCACGTCAAGGACACGTGTGGGCTATAACTCGACTTTAAATGGCTGGAGATAAGACTGCACAGCTCTGTCACACATACTCTAAACGAGGTAGTAAATAGTGCTTATGTATATGGGAAGAAAGTATGGCACTATCGTGCTATCAACGGAGAACCAACAAATCAGTCATTGGTCCGAAAGTATCTTCTCCTACTATAATGTACACCTTACCCTGACACGCGGTTGAAGATCGAGTAGGTAAGCCGTGCACGGACCTCAAGTCTTCACACACAGTTGAAATCCATGTACTCTACAGTAGCGGCTCGCCAACAAACCTCGCCATCACATACATACGCATTAGAACGGATGAATCTAGACAGCTGTAATGCACATGTGGGTAACATCTTGGATCGAGGCACGGGAAGTTATTTGTCCCCGGTGGTGGCGGAGCAGAAAAATTTAAGCTGCAGTGATGACAGTTCAATTATGCGGATCGAAATTGCTTGAGGTGAGTGACACTCTGTGACTTAAATTATTATTGAATTCAAAGGCGTTCGAGCTTTTCAATAGAAACAATTTTCAATTTATATTCTACAGATTTTCAAATGGATCACCCCACCCGACTATTTGAAATACACACTTCTATATAAATATGCGGCATAATCATTAATAGTATAGAGCAGAGCACACTAATCCACTATATATAACTTGATCATCAAACCACTCAATATCAAATAACTCGACTATCACACAACCAAATTACCAAACTATATCACCAATTTTCAACACCCAAACATGTCTTCTTCAACTGGAAATTCTTCTACGACCACCAACAATACGGGCAGCCTCGGTGGACTATTTTGGACATGTTGCAAATGTGGCATGACTCCGAATGAGTGTCTGAGGTCCCCAAGGGATCTACCAACATGCAAGCATACTACCAAAGACCAACGGAACGCCACACGTCTTTGCGGACATGTGCACTGCAAGGATTGTAAAAGATTCATAGTGAAAGCTAAATAGAGCATTTTAGTCCATCCGTGTAATCCGTTACTCGGCCATGTTTCTTCTACGTAAAATGGTGGCTTCTATAGTAGAAATATGGCAGAAATATGTGACTAAAATACAGATAATTCGTGTCTTTGTTTGTTTTGATGTAAACTCAGAATAGTAATACCAATCATATCAATTAAATCAGTCTTTACCTAAGAATCTTTTGTCCCCAAAACTAGAAACATACAGGTTCGAGAACGCCTCTATGTTTGTCAATCACTAACTCAGGTACTGATTACTAGGTTCCGTAACTTATGAATTCCTCTCTCGCGCCAGATAGTGTTACCCAACAATATTCTATAAGATTAAGGATTAAGAATAAAACTTTCTTCTATAGACATCCTTTTTGGTACCTTCCTCCCAGTAATTACAGGATACTACTTTATAGCCTGAGATATTGTTGAGGGTGAAGTGTTCACGGCAGAGAGTGGAGACAAATCCCAGATAGGCACCGCGACCAGTTGATAAAAGCCATTTATTATACCAGACAGAATATATATACCCGTGGTTTCGTACCTGCTTTGGGAAATACTGGCACACAGCATTCGACGAAACCCCCTAAATCTCGCCAGTCAAAGGTACATACATGTACTCATTGCTCTCTTCATTCCAACTCTTAATCAAAAAAAGAAGAAGAAAAATACGGTGGAATCGCTGATTAGCCAGGTAAGCTTCCCAGCGGTGACGGAAAGACGACGGATTTACAACCACTGATAAATCATTCTCAACGTCACAGGGAACTGGTATGTACAAGCACCTGTAGTATGCACCTGCAGATATATACGAACTTGTGAATATTTGATCACATTTTGAACAATGGCGCAACAAATTAAAACCCATTTGCGTAAGATTCCAGCGAGGTATCGATTTGCTCCTAACTATGAAAATGACCATCAAAATCAACTCGAATCGCACGCTAATTCACTACAAATAAGGAACACCAGATATCCTCAATCTTGTTTACTTGCTTCTTCCAGCAATCTTGTTCAAGAAACCCAGAAGCACGTCCTGCTTCAGCCCTTGGCTTTCATCAACCTTCGAGATGAGCTCCTTGATCATCTCAATGGATTTCCTCTCATATGCCTGGTAGTGTGCCTCAAGCCCGAGCTCCAAGTAGATATCTTTGATGACCTTCTCACAAGCAGCATCCTTACGGCCGTAGTTTTCATCGAGCACTCTACGCTGCTCAGGGGTCACAAGCTCGAGAGCTTTGTTAATAAGCCATCCACACTTGTTGTCCTGGATATCGGTTCCGATCTTTCCGATGTGTTCTGGGTCGCCGTAGCAGTCAAGGTAGTCATCCTGGACCTGGAAGTACTCTCCTAGCGGGATGAGAACATCACGGGCACGCGAGAGGTTTTCGGGGGTTGCAATCCCAGCCTGGTACATCGCTAGTGCGACGGGGAGGTAGAAAGAGTAGAAGGCTGTCTTGTAACGGACAATGAAGTAGTACTTCTGGTAGTTGAACCTGCTGAGGTCAATGTTATCCTCGGGAGCAGTGAGAAGGTCTACGAGCTGACCGAGCTCGGTTTGCCAGGTGACCTAGGAGATAATTAACAATTGAATAAATTATACGTTGTTTTCGATAGGCTTACCTCGTGGAAGAGTTCAACAAGGTCAATATAGTAGGACGTTCCCTTGAAGTGTTTCTTCAACAGAATGTAGATAGCGGATTCAAGGATGAAGGAATCGTTGATGGCAATGCTTCCAACATCTGGCATCAGGTACCAGCAAGGAGAGCCACGACGAGTCTTGGAGCTATCCATGATATCGTCGGCGACCAAGAACATAGCTTGGAGCTGTACAAAACCACCAAATACAATAAGCAATTGCAATCTAACAATGAACGGCGCAATTGAGAAATATTACCAATTCAGTGCACCATCCAAGAATAGCACTTTGCTTGAACTCTTCGGGGCTCAACTTGTCTTTTCCAAGAAGAATGCGGTAGGTATCCGGTACAGTCATACCACGATTGTATTTCCCGCCCATGGTATTGTGGGTAAGATTCTAAAAGATCACATCATGAGTAAATAGAACAATTGAGATAGCAATACTGTAAATGAGAAACATTACCTTTGCTATCCACTCCACAGCATTGTCAGAAATTCCGGTCTTGTGCACCTCAGCAATCAGCTCTGGGACGATAGTCTCCTGGAAAATAGCCTCGAACTCGGAACGTTTGGTAGTCATCTTGCGAGAGATACTGTTCTTGTGAACTGAGATTGGGAACCTGATAGTTGAAGGAGTTCACTTGGATGAGATCTAGAGGTCAGGGGTAAGTCTGGTTGTGGACAAGACGGTGGAATTCGAATTTAGGAGGGGATATCTATACAGGTCACAGGGTCACAACTGAGGGGTCTAGCTCCACACCAGCTAGCGCCTTTCCACGTGCCAGACCCTGCCCAGCCTTTCGCGCAACCTAGCTCGAGCTCTCGATTAATTCCAAGATAGACAATTGAGCCAAAACGCCATAACATACGTCTTCGAAAAGAGTGGGAAAAAAGCGACCTTCAGGGTCAGCGAGCGGGTAGCTACTTCCTGCAGTGTGCCTGTACCTACGTACCCTCACCCTGAACAATATGAACTCGAGCTCCGTTGATGATGCCACGTCCCTTCAATACAATCGCAATTGACCAAACCGTGCCAGAGAAGGGCAGGATAAATTTTTTTACTCGATTCTTCAGGGTCGTTCCAAGTGTTGGGCGCATATTATTAACGACTATCCTAGTATTTATCATTCACGCCCGATCGAGCCTTCCTCTGGGTAGCTCGAAATCGAAAAATTTCTATTGACGAAATTTTTACTTAGTTCGCAAACAAAGAAATGTATTTCAATAGCTCCAGAAGACTCGCACGTTATCTGAATTCGCGAATATAAATACTCTCTAGAACGGGGAATTGGCAACCTTTTAGTCTAAATTTAACTAACGAATCACATCCAAACCTCTACACAGTTTTTTTTGGTATTGATAAGTTATTCTAAATAAGGATGCATCATTGGCACTCAATCTTTTCTTATAATACGAAAAGAAAATTAGGCCTGCACCGCTACCCAGGCACAGAAGACATGAAAGACATGAAAACTCGAGTGTCATGTGCACCACAAATATTAAACTGAATACAACACATTTCACCCGCCAGTATATAAAGAAATATCTGAAAATCTACAAAAGGATATAAACAAAGACAACAATAGCAATAAAAAACGGATTGAATATTACAAATATCAAAATCATCAATACTTCAGCGGACTCCCCATCCCTAGCGGACTTCCCCTACCAAGTGGACTCCCCATAGGTGGGGTTCCCCTACGGAGTGGACTCCTTAGAGGAGGGCTCTCCAGGGGTGGACTCCCCATAGGTGGACTCCCCATAGGTGGACTCCCCATAGGTGGACTCCCCATAGATGAACTTCCCCTGCTAAACAGACTTTCCAACGGCGGGCTTGTTGGCGGTGAGGATTCAGGTCCAGCTACCCTATCGCCACTAATACTACCTTCTCTTGACACAATCCTACTCATTCTCGCCGCCTCCCCAATATCTACCCATAAAGAACTCAATGGGAAATGCGGTAATCCTGGTAGAAAGCTTCTCGTAGGGGCGTCTGTATTATTTTTCTTCCCAGTAGTATTTTTGCCTTCGACCTTACACTCCTTCATGACGGTGATCCGTAGATTTTGGACACTCGGTGCACGTCGGTCGTAGAACTTCTTTTTCGATCTGGAGAAGTTGAAATGCCGTGTCCAATGCAATGCACGCGGGTCTCGAAGGAGACTCCGTCGGATACACACCATTATTAAGGCACAGATGGC
Organism: Morchella sextelata; assembly: GCF_020137385.1. Taxonomy (NCBI): domain Eukaryota; kingdom Fungi; phylum Ascomycota; class Pezizomycetes; order Pezizales; family Morchellaceae; genus Morchella; species Morchella sextelata. The sequence goes on from NW_025408631.1 coordinate 1,295,748, forward strand.
GCAGAGCGCGAGGATTGATATGGCTACTAGGCCACCAACCACGGTCGGTGATATCTTAGAGGCGTCATTACAGCCAGCAAAGACGTCGGCTTTGGCGAGATAAAGGGAGTTCGTAATAACCCTCCCCGGGTTGATGAACGGTGGGAATGCCGTAGAATTTGTAGTTCCTGGAATGAGCTCGCAAGGACTCTCATAGCTGGTGCCGCAATGGAAATTTCTTCGCAGAATTCTCAGTCACTAGAACTACATCTTACGATACGAGAGGGAGTTATGCTCACATGGGGCAGCACTTTTTATTCAGTGGTTTTTGATCCGTGTATCTATCTGTTACCATGGTACACATCTCTCTGTGATTATTTGGGTCTCCACAGTTATACCATCCCGTAGGACATTTGGGATATCTTTGGGTTTGAGGTGGGCAGTTCAGTGCTGGGTTCTGTTTTACACAGCAATTTGCCCATATTACAGGGCCGAAGGCTGAGTTAAGGTCTTGCACGTTGAAGGCACATATTCCGGAACTTTCTTCGTTTGTGGAGATACCAGGTCGGCCAGCTGCGGTAGAAGTAGCGGATGCGGTAGAAGATACCAGGGTGCTTGCGACTAATCCAGTCTTGGTTGTGTCTGTCATCTTGAAGAGTCTATGTCGAATGAGCGGATACTGGCAGATCTGGCCGGTGATTCACATACATGACAGAAGAGAGAGGGGAACTCTCGATCAAATGATATTAGGCCTAGTTATGGAACAAAGAATGTGTAAATCCATAAGTGTGGCAACTAACAAAGAGGAGAATTAAGCCTTTTGTTCGAGACCGACAGATGCTAAACCTAGTTAGGATAAAAGAAAGATAAATATCTCCTTCAAGCTTCTATCTACCATGTAGATTTAGAACATTAGTCATTTCTTCACTTTTGCAGGAGATGGGAAAGGGAAATTTAAGAAGGAATCACACATAATCACTCGTTCATCACACGCAGTCTAGACTGAAATCTAGGTGTCACGCTTCTACTTCCATCTCTAAACTCACTAAGTCCACTGAGCCTCGACCCAATCTGGGGGATATATGGGAGCTGACCAGCCATAGGATCAATCACCGACTCCCCACCTGACCGCACAAGGTGCAAGCCCCAAAGCCTAGCACCATAATCGCTTGTATCACCGGTCCCCAAACTAGTTGAGTCTCCCGGAAGCTCAATAATAATTCCTGATAACTCTATAGAGTTACCACATTCTGCACTGTTATTACCTGCATGATCTTCTACATCGATGATAGACCCAGCATCTCGAAGCAAGGACGCAAAGAGCAATATTAACGCAATCAACAAAGCAGCTGTGGCGAATATAAGTGCCTCGCGGAGTTGACTAGTCGACACAATAAAGATGAAGGTTGCTAAGGCAATCACGACCAGCAGAATCATACTCAGCAGGAGCCTAGTGTAGACGGAGATATAGGACCACTTTGAATTTCGTGAGGAGATGATTGTGGGAGAGGCCATAGACCTAGGCCGTTGTGCATGAGAATTTCGCCGAGGAGAAAGGCGCAGCGTGCATAACGGTATAATATATAGGCGGATGTCTATATGTGGAGGCCGTCTTGCCGCAGCTACACTAGGCTCAGTAGAAGATGGTAGATCTATCAGCTCTTTGTGGTTGTTATCAATGGAATGACAAAGACAAATCCATCAAACCCTACTCCATATCCATGTCCATCTAGTCTCGCTTCTAGTTGTGTATCTGTGTTTGAACCTCCGAGGAGGTTCCTGATGCAGCAAGCTGATATATATACATAAGTATACAAGCATTTTCCGGCCTTTGGCCGGAGTAGGAACTGTTATGGCTTAAACAATATCAGTTTACCAACGCTTAAGATCACTGAAACCCCAAGATGCCCTGTGCACATATCTGATATACTATTTGGTTGACTCAAGGTATGTTGGAACCAATATCTACTGGCTGACTCAAACATATTTGATAGAATATCTACTAACTCCAACATATTTGATAGAATATCTACTTACTGACAAACATATTTGATAGAGAAAAAGAAAACCCCTCAAACCTGGCCAATCAAAACCTTTAAATAACACATTGCATATCGGTATATCTATATACTTATTAGATATGGAGGTTGTAGCTGGGAAATTGGGGGCGCTCTCAACTTTAACTTCGGTCTAGCTTGGTGACTATATATAGAGTAATTACACAACCGTACAATTGAAAAATCGATGTTAATTCAGACCCATATAATTATGGCATGACCAATTCTACTTGCGACTTAAGTGTCAATTGCAAGCACTAGTGCATTTTAATATGTCAATAGTAATTATAATGGTTATCGAAATACTCAATGTTTAATGAGCACCCAACCTGAGAGAACTGCACGCGACTATTAAATTTATAAAAGCGTTCGAAACAAACGGGAAACCCGCCTGATACTTCCAATAACTGGGGTTTCATTGGGCTTGCTGATTCAATGCAATGGATATATTGAATTTATCTAGAATACCTTGCTTGTCTAGCTATAGTACGTATAACATATATGCATACATCTGATATCGGCCCATCTTTCTGCAAGCTTCCTTAATTCCAAGAGTCTGGTGACTTTGGTCTATTCTAGGCCTACAGATCAATATGATCATGATGTAGCCACTTCATATAGTACTGCATGCAACTATCCTGCTGATCTACTTATACGTAGTTACTCCGGCATTTTGTTTACATCTCACAAATTTGAATGTAGCTGTATTTTGCTCCCGTAAAGCCCATCAAAAACGTCAACCAGCGGTTACGTGTCAAGATGGTCTACCTGATCGGCAACCACTGCATGCACCATCGGTCATTCGGCTTCACCTTCACAGAAACTCACTCGGCCTCACCGCCCCCACCTCGGCTGACAGTTCTTGGCGAAGAGCCGCACAGAGCCTCACATCGTCATCACACTCATTCGGAGGCCAGCGACACCGCAACACCGTTATCAATAATTGCGCACCATGGCGACCCCCTCACCTCCTCCGGCAGTGCCGCATCCAAAAAAGCGTTCGTTCTCACTCACCTCAGTGGTGTTCTTCTCGATCCTGTCATTCCGTATCCTCAATGCCCTTACTACCCGTACTTTCTTCCAACCAGATGAATACTTTCAGTCGCTGGAGCCGGCGTGGAGAATGGTGTTTGGCGAAGGGTGGCTTACTTGGGTATTTCCCTGCTGTGCTGCGACGCGGTTGCGGTAATGGTAGTATAGACGTAGTAAATTAATAGAAGTTTGATTGTAGGAATGGCGTAACCAGCTACGCTCAATTGCGCACCCTTTGATCTTCGCGGGTGTTTATAGGGTTGCAGACTTTGTCGCGGGGTTGCTAAAGCTTACGTGTGAGACGAGGGCCGAGGTATTAGTTGTGGCACCGAAGTTGCTGCAAGCTGTTTTTGCAACACTGGGCGACTACTTTACAGCGAAGCTAGCTGGGAAGTTGTTTGGTGGTGCAGCTGGATGGACAAGTGTGCGTATGCTTTTTCTTAATTAATGGTGCTAATACGAGCAGTTTGTTGATTATTGTGAGGGTGCAGTTATGCTTGAGTCTCGGGAGCGCGTTCCATTATTTTTGCGCGACGAGGACATTCTCGAACAGCTTGGAGACTAGTGTGACAGCTATGGCGCTGTATTATTGGCCATGGGGACTAATTAAGGAAGCACCGAAAACAAAGATTGGGAGAGCGCTGCAAAGCCAGATTGATAGGAAGTAAGGATACCTTTCTCTCCGCTATTTGGCGTGTATATCATACTAATACAGATGGTTTAGTGACCTAAGATTGTCGCTTCTATTGGCAGCCTTTGCGTGTGTTCTGAGGCCTACTAATATTCTGATTTGGACATGCTTGGGGAGTATCCTTATGTACCGCAGTACACCGAGAGATAGAGCCACACTGGTTACCGAGGCTGTGACTGTTGGGTATGTCCCTATCATTAGTGATAGAGATGGTGCTCCTCTAATGCAGATGCATACTATAGAGTTACTGCCATTCTTCTTAATGCGATTGCAGACCACCGCTATTACGGAGCCTGGACATTTCCGCCGTTGAAGTTCCTGCAGTTTAACCTCCTACAGTCATTGTCGCACTTTTATGGCACCAATGACTGGCACTATTACCTTTCCCAAGGCCTACCTTTACTACTTACCACCTTCTTGCCTCTTACTCTCTATGCCCTCTACAAATTCCTGCTTGCTCCAGAACCTACCGCCCAACATTTTGCCGGCAGGGAACTCGCTGCCACTACCGTGTTCGTAACAACCATCTACTCTCTCATCGCGCACAAAGAAGTCCGCTTCCTCTACCCACTTCTCCCAATCCTGCACGTCCTCTCCGCGGCAGCCCTCGAATCTCTCTCCTGGTCCGCCCGCGCAAAGCGATTAACAGTTTGGGCAATGATCCTGCTCAACCTCCCACTCGCCTACTACGTCACGCAGGTCCACCAGCGTGGTGTTAATGACGTTGTGGATTACCTTCGCCACGACGCTAGTAACTGGCGTAGCGCTGGCTTCTTGATGCCCTGCCACTCAACGCCTTGGAGAGCCAATATCCAGGGTGACGGTGAACTGTGGGCGTTGGGGTGTGAACCACCTATTGACATGACCGTAGAGGAAAAGAAGACATATGTCGATGAGGCAGATGAGTTCTATGCGGATCCAGCTGTGTGGATGGCGATGAATTTACCTGGTGTGGAGATGCTGAAAGAGAGTGAGAGGGCGGTGAAAGAGGAAGCGAAATACGAGTGGCCCGAGAGGCTAGTGTTCTTTCAGGCGCTCGAGGACACAATGGTGAAGTATTTCGAGGGAGTAGAAGGGTATGAGGAGTGTTGGAGGGGGTTTAATACTCACTGGCACGATGATGGCAGGAGAGTTGGTGACGTGATGGTGTGGTGTTTGAAGAAATACGTGTAGTTCGGAGGAATGGGTTTGTTGGTCATAATGGGACTTAAAAAGAAGATCACTGGGTACTGGTTCATATTCATGTTTTCGGATCTCGCAGGTTTGTCGGAATGTGAGCGATTGTATTAATATTGGAGGTTTTCTGTGGATTTATCTCGTGCACGAATCAATGACCAAAACCTGAATTCAAAAACCATAATTTTCTGATTCCACAATAGCCAGCAACACCAGATTCCTGAGTGTCAATGATTACCCTGCATGAAAATTCCGCGTACATAACCCTTGTGTAGCTAGCCAAGACGGACGGACTCGCTGACATTGGGGTATGGCAAAGATGGGGGCCAAATTGCACTCAAACTCGACGTTGCGACCAACTGCTCTCGCCCAAACAATCCCTGTTCGGCATTCCCCCATCTTCGGCATACCCCATCACGAGTCTAGTATCGGCGCGAGCGCAGACGCGATAAGAAATTCACCTAACCCTGTGTTTTGATCCGCCAACTTCACTCCACCCCCCACGACCTATCTCTCACGCCCCACAAGCTCCCATTGACGTATCCAAAGTCGACGGAACACATCGTGGAATCGCCATAGTAATCACTTATCGTCTTTAGATACCAATTAATACTTAAATTATAGGCAAATCGTTCACCGCTGCTGGAATACCATGGCTACGACAGCTCCGGATCCGCAGCAGTTGCACCAGGCACTGCAAACTGCTGTCGTCAAGTGCTCTGAACGCTGTCTTTATCAAGCTGCGAAATGGTAACTTCAGCTATACTTTCCTGCTTTAACTCCCTCCGGGTTCTCGGGTACGTGGCTGTAGTGATGAAACTAACACCAGCGCCACCATAGGGCCGCGGAAGCACTGACATCTCTCACCACTATCGCAACACCCCGCACCCCGCAATTCACCTACCCAGTCCCTACGCCCCATGAAGCCCAAGAGCTACCTCAATATCTCCTTGCCAAATCGTACTTCGACGTCCGCGAGTTCGACCGCGCCTCCTCAGTGCTTGCGTCGTGCACATCCACAAAGTCCCGGTTCCTCCATCTTTACTCCCGCTACATCGCAGGCGAGAAACGCCGAGATGAGGAAAGCGAAATGATTTTGGGCCCTCTTGACTCTGCGGCCACTGGCAACCGTGAGGTGCAGTATGTGTTATCTACGCTTGAAATGGGATTCGCGGAGCAGCCACCTACGGAGGAAGAGGATGCCTGGCTGCTGTATCTGTATGGAATCGTGTGCATGAAACAGAAGAATATCAAACATGCGAGGAAAGCACTGTGCAAGAGTGTCTGCCTATACCCGTATAACTGGTCTGCATGGCAGGAGCTCGGGAGCACGCTTGGCGGCCTTAGCGACCTCAATGAGATCCTCGATAGACTCCCGAATAATGTCATGACAAATATCTTTGTCCTCAACACCAACCAGGAGCTATATCAGACCGATGACGGCGTGCATAAGCAGCTTACAGATCTGTTACAAATCTTCCCGCGCTCGGCGTGGCTCAAGACACAGCGTGCGCTATTGTTCTATCATGCGCGCGACTTTGATGAGGCCGAACAGATTTTCGACGGCCTGATAAAAGCAGACCCGTATAGACTGGATAGCCTAGACCATTATAGTAACATCTTGTACGTGATGGAGCGCCGCCCCAAGCTCGGTTTTATAGCCCAAATGGCGACTGGGACAGACAAATTCCGTCCTGAGACATGCTGTGTCGTTGGCAACTACTATTCACTCAAGAGTGAGCATGAGAAGGCCGTGATGTACTTCCGGCGTGCATTGACACTGGACCGTGCTTCACTGAGTGCGTGGACACTTATGGGGCACGAGTATGTTGAGATGAAGAACACGCATGCCGCCATTGAGGCGTATCGTCGTGCCGTTGGTTAGTCCTCCTCTCTTTCTAATTTCCAGTATGGTGCTAACGGGACCAGATGTAAACCGTAAAGATTATCGTGCCTGGTATGGCCTGGGTCTCTCATATGAAGTCCTCGAAATGCACTACTACGCACTCTTCTACTTCCAGCGCGCCGCCTCACTACGCCCCTACGACCCACAGATGTGGCAGGCCATGGGCAGCTGCTTCGATCGCATGAACCGACCTGGTGAGGCCATCAAGGCCTACAAACGCGCCCTTATATCATCCGCACCCGCGAAGCAGGCAAACACCCACTTTGACCCTAGCATTCTCCTGCAGATTGGATACATGCATGAGAAACTACAGAGCGGCAGAGAGGCAGCAAGATGGATGGAGATGGCACTTAGGGAAGAGGATGAGGTCGGTGTCACGGCGGCCACGAGTAAAGCTCGCATGTGGCTTGCTAGGTGGGAGTTTGGGAATGCGAATTGGGGAAAGGCTGCGGAGTATGCAAATGAGTTATGTCAGGATGGTGCAGAGCTTGAGGAGGCGAAGGCTTTGGTGAGAGATTTAAGAAGTAGGATGGAGAAGTAGGTGGGATTATTTTGAGACTTTTATTAACAAGTATCTCTATTCTCTTTTGCGCTTTTTTTCTGGACGGTTTTAATGAGGGGATGACTTGACCTCTGATATATTTTTTGACGACGTGCGCGCGCGGGTGATGATGATCACGATGGATAGTTCTTGACTTGCATGAGATCAATGAGGCGGACTTTTTTTCTTTTTCTTTTTGCTTTTATCATATTACTCTGTTCTATATTTGTTCAGCATTTATACCCATTCTTCCTCTCTGTTTTTTTTTTCCTTTCTATTAGCAGCTAGTATCCTTAATCTCTTTTTCCCTGCGGTTCATATGATGTTTCCTTGACTTGCGAAAGACGGTGGTGTACTACGGCGTTTGGCATTACTAAAAAAAAGTTCTTCCTCATCTTTAAAGCACAGGCCTGTTTGCTTGTAAATATATCACGAACCAAAGGCCCCGCCTAGGCCTGGCATATCATATATTCCACCGCTGTAGTCGACTCTCTCTATATAGCTATAAGAGTTAAGTACTCTTTAGAATATAAGAATACTCGCTATACAAGGACCCCGGTCTATAGGCTACTTTTTCTTTAGCATGAAGAGTTCTTGTATGAGCCCAAAAACCAAAGGACCAACCACGCTACAAAAAAACTCCAAACACCGGATTAATGCCTATCTATTACTATTATTACTCCTACTATCTCGCTACTGAAAAGCCCTCTCCTTCCCCTTCGCCGTCCCCATCACCGTACTCTCCTCTACCACCGTATCCAACCCCCCTCCCACCCCCCTCCCATCACCATCCACCCCGCTCGCATCCACCCGATTCTGAAACGCCGACGACCCCATCCTCGGTGGCACCCCCCGTTCCCCATCCGTCTCACTCTCCATCCCCGTCCCCTCCGTACTCCCCTCCCTCTCCCCGCGCGGCCTCTTCTCCCCCTTCGCAATCTGTATCTCCTCCAGCCGATCCAAAAAGCTGCTCTTCCCCGGCCGCCACCCATACGTCCTCTCCCCCGCATACGCTGCCAGCGGCCTCTGCTTCGCTGTCAGCACTGCCGGCAAACAATGCAGCCTCACCCCCGCCGTCGCAATCACCTGACCCGCACGGGGGTCCTCGCGGTCCTCCTCGCCCCCCGCGCCAGCAGCGACGTGGGCGCCGGCGGCTGCCGCCGCACTGGTGTCCTTCTGCGAGACGTAGACGCCGCGGATCTCGTGCGTGTCTTCGGGTGCGGGGCCCTCGGGGCAGCGCACGTAGATCTCGGTGCCGACGGTGGCGGTCCAGGAGCCGGACCAGATGCGGTTTCCGAACGAGAGGAGGGGGTTCTCGGTGTGGAGGTCGAGGATCTGCAGGCGCCCGTGGTCGCCGTGGGCCCAGCGCGAGACGGGGTTTTCTTCGTCGTCTGAGGAGGGCGGGGTGGTGCGTGGGCGCTTGGGGAGTTGGCGGCGGCCGGTACGGCCCGAGCGGGTGGTGCTGGAGAGGGGGCGGGGTGGGGGGAGGTTGGAGGGGGGGGCGCTGTTGGTGTGCGGGTTTGAGGAGGGGCCGGCGTGGATCGGGGTGGGGATTGTGAGGTCGAGGGAGACGTAGAATTCCTATGGTAGCCAGGTAGGTTAGTTTGCGCTGTGTAGAAAACGATATCGAGCATGGAGAGAGCGACTTCAGGCTCAGCGTCGCTGTCGGTCTCGTACTCAGACGAGTCGACATCAATATCCATAGGGACCTGCACTTCAATCGAAGGGTTCGACATTCTCTCAGTACTGGCAGTGGCAGTTGCAGTTGCGGCGGTCCTATTAACAGTTGAAGTTGCCGATCTTGCGTTTCTACCCTTTGGTGGATTCTTGACTATCAGGCTACGGGTCATCGTAAGGATCTCCCGTATTGCTTTTTTCTATACTCTGCTAGTGCTTCCAGGGTTGGCTAGGTTCTTTGAGGCTCCGTGAAACGTGGGGACGGAGAATTGTTTTTCCGGCGCACTTGACAACTAACGTCCGATTCACTTGGATTCTGCAGTTATGTGGTGCCGGGTGAGAAGGTGTGATACTGGTAGCTGAGTGAGCGATTGTGACTTAGTATTGACTGGGTGGGAAGGCTGCTGTGTACATGTAGGTAGGAATGCCTGGTGAGTGATTATTGATGATCCGGCTGCCTGCCTAAGTGCTTCTTTGTCAAAAAGACTATAATTCAAGACTGGTCTGGTCGATGGTCTGTAGAATAAGAACCAGTGACATATATAGATGTATGAAGATAGAAAAAATCCCGCCCTGCATTAAATTGAGTGTCGTCAATAGTACGTGAAAGCTTAAATCATCAGTAATCAACAGCACCAGGATGCGTGTACGTATACGTATACGTTTACTACTATTGAACACATTGCTGAAAGCTGATTACATACATAAGTCCCAAAGCTTAACCTTGCCCCGCAGACATATATGCAGGAACGCCCCCCTGGGTCTGTATGGACACTACGGCGCGCACTATGCAGAACATAATGCCTACATGTAGATATGCTGTGCATAGAACGAAGTAGCAGCAAGGTTATGCACATCATGATGTACGTCTACTGGACGATCGATGATAACCGGTTGATCAATCAATCGCCATAGTGCATACATGGAGCATCACCCGCACTGCCACAGGAAGCAGTATCGTGGCATGGGCAGGAAAGATATATGTCTAATATTACATTCTAGTAGAGCCACCCCCCCCCCCCCCCCACAAGCCCCTAACCACCCACTCACTCACTCACTCACGTCCATCCACCTATTTACTCGGGCCCATCCACCCATCCACCCGTTCACACGAAAACAACCCATTCAAATGTAATTGTGATAGCCTTAAGGCTCAATGAGTTCACAGCAATAACCCTTTTCAACACATTCACAGAGGCGAGTGATATTTCATGCAACAACTATTTTCCCACTAACACCTCACATGCAATTTTTTGTTTTTTGTCGCCCTATATAAAAACAAAAAAAGAAAACAAGTGCGCAAAAAGTGAATGTGGAAGAAAAGAAAAAAGAAAAAAAAGTACCAACAATAAGAACGCCCAGAGAAGTTCCCCATATTCCCCTTCCCCCAGCTCTCTCCCCGCCCCCATCGATCTGCCGCAGTGTGTACTGCTGCACTGAGATAGGTATGGAAGAAAGAAGTAAAGCAGGCAAAGAGGCAAGCTATGGAAATCATCCCACATGGAAAGTCTCGATAGATCTGGCCCAGGAAGGGGAGAAGAAACAGAGAGCCAATAATGAAATGCAAGAAAAGAAAAGAAAAGATTCTAACAGCTAAACAACTAAAAACGAAGAAATCCATTATAAGCAAAGATGCCACGATAGTAACAGAAAACGGCCAGTTAGTTATAAAAAAGAAAAACTATAAATGCCACTAAAAAGTGAAACGGGGGAAAGGGAGACCAGAGACCGAGATCAGATCAGATCGATAATGCCTCTCATAACGGCAACGCCTCAATTTGCATCCTCATGACCGCACTCCTCATCAGCTCCTCCCTCAAGCTCTCACTCATCCTCACTGGCGGCGGCGGCGGCGGTGCCGGCACCGGCGCATCATTCGCCATGGCCCTCCTCATTTCCCTCCTTGTGCTGCTCAGCACCGCAAACTCATTCGCCAGCAGGTCGATCCTCGTCTGCATCGCCCTTAGCCTCGCCTCGCGGATGCGCAGGCTCGCAACTGTCGCGGCCGTAGCCGTGGGAGTTGGGGGGTCTGGTGGGGTGGTGGTGGAGTTTAGCATAAAGTCCTGCAGCGCACCGATGCGCCGTATCTGAGACACAAGTGTGTCAAAGCTGTCCTGGCGACTCAGGGGCGGCAGCGACGACGAAGAAGGCGGTAGCAGCGGTGGCCATGTAATTGATGGTACAGCCGCTACATACGGCCTATATTCCCCAGAAGCCCTCATCGGGGGCTGAACCAGCTGTGACGGCCCCGTGAGCACATCCGCCATCGGGTCCTCCCTGGGCAGCAACAAAGCCCCCGAGCTTGTAGCAGGAAGGGGAGAAAGCGGCTGCGGCGGTAGAGGCAACGATCCTGGCGAGACCCGGGCTCGAAAATTCCAATAGATCTCCGGGATCCTGTCCTCGTCGACCTCACCCTCCTCCTCATCAATCTCGTCCTGCTCTGCCTCTGGCCGACCCTCCCTCGGGGCGGCCGGGGGCACAGTACCAAGAATCCTCCTCCGCCCCGCCGGGGTATGGTCATACAGGCTGCCCCACCGTCCTGGCCTAGTCTCGGAGCCAATGCGCCTGCGCAGGGCCAGGAGGCCCTGGAGCTGGCGTTCCGTGCTGTCGCGGGTGCTCGTCTCGCGCAGGAACTCGTCGAGCGTGAGCATGGAGCTGTCGTTGCGCATCACCATTGCTTCTGGGCCGGCGGTGGAGGAGCCGGAGGTGGAGGAGGTGTGAAAGTTTGGGGGCGAGATGCACCGGGGTAGGACCGGCTGTTTGTTTGCGTCATCCGTGGAGTTATTTTCAGAGTTTCCCGGTGGTGGTCTCCATACTGGTGGGAGTTAGTTAGCTGTGGTACAGGGTACGTTTGACATAGGGGCAGGAAAGGAGCGAGAGAGGACGAGAGAGGACGAGAGAGAGGACGAGGAGACATGACGTACAGGGCCTACCCATGGCTGGGTGAGAGCTTTTTTAGGTGAGAGGGTTTGAAATGGCGGTTAGGCTGTTGGTTCTGGAGAGATTGTGGTTTGAAGGGAATGTGGGAGAGAGGACGAGGTAAGTCGAGGTGTTTTTATTGGGTGGATCGGAAAGACCACTGTTTCGTTCCGGGGTTCGTTGTGTGCGAGGGAAAAGAGTGTAAGGGAAGGGAGACAGAGAGAGAGAGGTTTCCCACCCACCACCCCTGCCCCATACACTACCTCATCGTTCAATGCTGAGCTGACCGTATGTATGTTTCCCTTCGCTCCCATTCGTAATCGCGGTAATCGTCATTACTACAGCTACAATTCCCCACGATGTACCCGGTACATGTACATGTAAGTAGTTATTCTTCCCTGTTTGTCTCTCTCACATCGTCTCCATCGCTTAATCGGTGTGTATCACCCATCAGCAGCTCAACCCTTACATATGCACAATTAAGTAATGATCGGACCCAGTTGAGACATCTGCTACATCTACTCTACCTACCTGCTTGTACTTCTATTTGGAGATGATTTTTCACTTTTGCCTTCATTCGATGGATGCTCACTAAATCAATATTTCTCATCCCATATGTATAAATTTAGGCAGTATCTATAATAATATGCATTCCACCTCGGCCCAGCTCATCCTCATCCTCATCCTCATCCTCATCCTCATCCTCATCCTCATCCTCATCCTCATCTCGATCTCTTCTACATACAACATACGCACTTCTTCCTGCATAAAACCCCATCTCGTCCTGCTGTATCCTACCCTACCCTACCCAAGTAGCTACATGTAGTTGCTAGCTTCAATGTCTACCATGATAATAACTAGGAAAAATAGTAATAAATAAAAGAATCCACCTTTGAAAGCTCTAGAATAGAAAATAGCTAGATGCTCTTTTTCTTTTCTTTTTCTTTTTCTTTCTTTCTTTGTTCCGTCCTCAATTAAGTAATCCATGAAAGAGCCCATGAAAAAGAATAAGAACCATAGAAAATAGCCTATAGCTAGGATAAGGAAGAAAAAAAAGAAAAAAGAAAAAGAAAGAAAGAAAAGTAAAATATAGAAAACCTCCAGAAAACTGGTATCAAAAAAGCAGTTGGAAAAAGGAAAGACGGGTAAAAAAAAAAAAAAGGAAAACACCCATAACGCCTCACACCATACGCACCCACGCTTCTAAATAATTGCAAGCACCAGCGCAGCCAACCCATATTAAAGCAATCTACAACATAACAAGTAACAGCCCGCTACGCAGACAAAAGAAGAAAAAAGAATAACCTACAAATATTCCCTCTCACCCGCCCGCGTCACCTGGCAGCAGCCTAATCATCGGCTATAGCCTGGCTCACAAAGCTTCTGTTCCCCGTCATCGGCCGTCCAACCTGACTGAACGAACTACCTCTCCGTCTCAACGCGCGCTTCTGCGCATCTGCTGCTTCGTTCTTATGGAGGCTCTCGCTTGGTAGAAGGATGGCGCGGTCAAGCTCGTAGGGAAGACCACGATGACGCCCACGTATCTGCATGGCGACGATGACGAGCTTGGAAACGACAGAAAATTGGCCAGTGAAAGCGGTGTTAAATCCGGGGTAGCCTAGGGACAGTCCAACGGTACCGTAGGCTGAGACGACCTCGAATAGGATTGCGAATGTCGTGAATGCCTGCCTGGTGTTAGCTAGGGTCAAGTATAAAATGTAGAAGGGAGCTTACGTAGTCACTATTATTCTCAATATGGCTACCCTCTGCAATTGTGATGATGAAGAGCCCAAGGAAGATGTACCACAAATCGAAGGATAACTGTTTCCGCAAATGTGCGCCGACGAAGCTGGTCTTACCATTCGCGGCCTCGTCTTCCTCGTCGCCGTTGGCATAAATACCAAGAGAGCTTTCTTCGTAGACATTGGTTTTACGGACAGAGATGGCGATGGGAAAGACGGAGATGTACATCATGACCATATAGCTGACCTGGATGGCAGGGTGGAGTTCTGCGAGGTTGACAACACTAGTTCCTGCGGTTCTTGTGCTCGCGGCTTGGAATATGGCGCCCATGATACGAGAACCAACAGGGATTTCGGTGACGTCTTTATCTTTAAGGTCTAGGACAATGAAGAGAATCACATCGGAGACATTGAGAAAAACAAGCATCCAGAAGAGCATCCAGGTTGTGCCCGAGGGGAAGAGGAGCGTGAAGCAACGGCGGGGGTGATCGAGAAGAAAGTTGAGGCACTCGCGATATGAAGAGCCTTTCGGGCAGATCTTGAAGCCAAGCCATATAATAAGACGGAGAAGACAGGGAAACCCGGTGTTGCCAATTACAATGAGGAAGGCCATGACGATTAGGATGAAAGTTGCCTGCTGGAACGACACCATGGAGTCGGGAGTGAGTGTGAATCCTAGATCACTGAACGCCGTCTGGGAGGTGTAGATCGCCCTGGAATTGGTTAGTCTATGTAGAGGTAGAGTGAGATATCATGTCTGGAGGGGGAATATCAATACACACCACCAGGTCGGATTCACACCAACAGATTTGACATAGTCCTTGTAACGGGTCACGGTATTAATCCAGGGGATAAAGCAAACGATCCCAAAGAGATGGAAGAACACATAGTATCCCACCAATACTCTTGCCAGTAACTTCAAACTCCTGTACTCGATACCCCCCAATTCGTCCCTCTGTTCATCAGTCAAATCCACGAAATTTGAATTCCTTCCCAATGTCGGCTGATAACTCAGGTATGGCATAACCGGGGGTTCCTTGGCTGCTTTTCTAGAGAACCGTGAAAGCGGGCTCATATTTCGTTTTCGGGGGTGGGGGCCCATAGCAAAAGCACTAGTCATTACACGTTCAACCGTCGAAGCACGGGGCAAGAATCGGTCAACCGTAGTGGAGACGCGACGCATACGCATATTATTGGATCCGTTTGTGGCAGCATTTCCTAAAGAGATAGTCCGGGACGCAGGAATGTCGTATGCACCCGAGCGTCCATAATCCGTATCACCGGTAGTGCGAGCACGGTGGAGCGTATTCGCATCATCATCCTCATCAACCTCGTGTGCACGATCACCCTGCTCAAACTCTCTCGGGCCGGGAATTCTTAGCGCTTTTCCGGAACTCGGGGCACGTCGATTCTCTGCGAAAGCAATATGGGGAGCACTTATGCTTCCCAGATCATTTGTTCTGGGCTGCGGTGATGGAAGGTTAACGAATTGGATGTTTCCATTTTCTTGGTTCCTCTGGGGCCTATCACCATCCATAAGTTCATTGCCACTATTCCCCATTTTAGATCTCAATTCATACCCTTCGGTTGAGGAGGACCCTCGACTAGGCGTGCGATCCCTCCCTTGTTGTTGTTCCATAAACGAGCTCCGCAAATCCATAGGTGAGAACCCCTCTTGCGTAAACGTAGAAAAGTCTGGAGTAACTTGGGTGGTTTCTGTAGAAGTACGTTCTGCCTCAACCCCCGGGGTTGGCTTGTCTGGAGACGGTGCACGGGATTCGCTATGGAGAACCTTGATTTCGCGGCCACGGACACCGCGTTCCTCACGATCAACATCTTCTGTGGGTGAGAACAGAGTGCCTGTTGAGCGACCAGTCTTAGCTCTTGAGGGTTGTCGGCTAAGTGCGACTACAAAATTGTCAATATTTCTTCAATCTGTAAATTTGGGGATCTTCATACCAATATTCTCGAAGCGCTTTTCAAACCAGTACAGTCTTACAAAAACGACGAATGTGTTGATAAATATCGGGGTTGTAACCAAGGGCACAATATATATCACAATTTGCTGATAAAGCTTGATAGTGTTGATGTCGACTCTAAAGCTCCCAATTAGTGCATGACCCCCATTGAACCCAACCACCAAGATTCAACATACGTATTTATACCTGACTGCGTAGCACTTCCACTGGCAAACACCAACGCATCGATATACGCCATGTTCTTCATGGGATATATTATCACCGAACCAAGTATAATGACGCTAACAATGTACAAATCTGTTCATCAATGGCACATGTGTGTTAGTTTTACAAATTCGAGTAAACAAAGCCCCTACTGTGCAATCACGTAAAATACTCTTCTGGAAACGGCAACTCACAATGCGCGGTGATAAAACTCAACCTGGGTCTGAAACTCCATTTTTTTGGCTCGCCCATATCTCTGGTACGGGGAAGAGAATGGGGAGGATGTCAAACAGAAACCTTGTGTTCTTGTATTTTTGTGTTACTCCCGGCTAATGTTGAGATACTATGTATCGTTGATGTTCTTCTGAAGGTTCGGCGAAACAAGTAATGAGTGAGGGCGAGACAACGACGAGAGAGTGTGATCAGGATCTTCTGGTTTCTTCTGCAAAACAACAACGTAGACTGGTGGCGAGGGCTGGAGGATTTAAGGGCAATTCAATAGTAAGGGACGCAAAGTGGATACCAGGCTTGAATAATAAATGAATTACCCGCGCTAGTGTATTTATCGTCAATGTACAGAGGTTACTGATTCAATGTGATAGAAACAGACATCTAGAGGGCTATTATCAACTTGACTTAATACTCAACAATCAAGATTCAAGAGGGAGGAGGTGCCGGGCGGAAGAAGTGGTGGCGGGCTGCGATAGGTAGGGACAAAGGAAGGGACGAATAAATCGATAATAATAGGTAATGATGGCAGTAGCAAAACGGTGTGTAGGTTGTAGAGTGACCAACTGGGTGAGATTGAGTTGAAAGAGAAAGAAAGAGAGCAAAAGGGTTCAGGTTTCAACTTTTGATTCGACTAGCTAAGGCAGCGGCTGATCCTTGGAGCTGGGAAAGAACGAACGCCTGGGTTCCCTATCGAACAGGTGTGGGACGAGTGGGAAAAAGGTCTAATTGACCAAAAGAAGGTGTCCCCATATCATGGGGAGAGATCGTTGGTGAACTCTCCATTATCCTCCTCCCGTGTACCATGACTTGGGAATGGGTTATTGCGTGTGGCGGTGTCCATGGACTCGCACCTACTGTCAGGCAGTGTACCCAGCATTACATGGTCTCACCAGGCACCATCTCGGACTACATACTCTCAGGGCTAAGATCGTGACCTTCATTAACGCAGATAACTCCTAGATCTTCCCCAGAATTGATCCTGGAGGCACTATCGCGCATTCAAATCTTTCGTGCAATTGTCCCAGTTCAACTCCCAACTCTTCCCCACCTCAATCTCCTCCAGCGGGGAAACGGGGGGATGGCATTGTGCACTGTGATGACGCGGGGCGGTGGTGGTGGTATTTTCTCCATATTTTTTTTGCTACGTGTTGAACCCAATGATAAAGGTCCTATGGGAGCTTACTTTCGCCCCCACATCACATATGTCGAGTCGAACTGCAGAGCTTCCTGTTTTTCCGGTGCCGAATGGAGTCGTCAGATAAAACCAACAACACTGCCTGAGCACTGCACCTGTCTGGGTCCTGCACACTGCGTCAAAACCGACATCCCGACACGTGCTTGCATGCTAAGTTCCTACTGCATCCTCAACCACTGAACTTGAACCTCTGCCCAGACGATAAATCATGTCTCGATACATTGAAAGGTACAAGATACTAAGACGCCCAGGCAAAAGTATACGTAGCACCGCCAAACCCCCAATTTCGATGCTTCTCCTTTTCCCTTCGTCGGCAGTCACTCACCCCTTCCCTTCCGCCGTAGGGCTCCTGATGCACCTCTTAGGTCTTCAATTCCCGGAAGCTTGTCCCTTGAATACCTAGAATTACTCCTGCTGTCCGATAAACTCGGCAATGCTTGCAAATATGTACAACAGCGCCAGGTCTCCGATATATCAGTCTCGGATCATTGGTTTCTTCTCCCCAACCCATCGCATCCGCAATTTCCGGCGGGAACGGGTTCTGCGCCGCATTCCGCCATCATCTGTTCCATCTTCCTCCAGGCAGGCATAGTGACAGATAAGGTAGAGTACAGTCGTCCGCCGATATAACGAACGCGCATATTCCGAAGTTTTCCGTTCGATACAGCAGATTATTCGGTATAGCAGGCAAGTTTCTATGTGAAATTTAGATTCGGATCACCGAAACCCGTTCGTTATAGCAAATTTGTGGCTTTTTTGGCATTCGTTATATCGGCGAACGACTGTACTACCTATTGTACTGACACAAGAATCTTACGAATCATAAGTGCAGATTCCCTTTCGATCGTCATCAGCCCTGCAAGTGTCGGGTTATTTGTGTACAAGTACATCATTTTTCAATGACGGCCGGTACTTATCCTCTTCTTGGGTTGGGCAGAGAAATAGAACCATGTATGATGTCTTGTAGTCTTTCAGCTGAAGACTCAAACATTTTTCCGAGGGGGGTGCGGAGGGAGTGGTGGACAGGCGTATGTATGTAGGGGTTGTTTAGGGGGGAGAATGCTAGGAAATCCCTTCTTTCATGCTCTGACTATTAGATTGGGAACCCCCGTCCATGTCTGAGCGTCAGCAAAGAAGCAAAGCCAAGATTCGAGACTTTCTTCCCTCGGACAGCCGCCTCACACAGATGCATCGCCGCTAACGTCCTCCTAACGGTTTCCGTCACACGCGATAAACCCTGAACCTCAAGACAAGCCTTTTACGTTCAGTGCCGAGCCGGGAGCTGCCGCAAGAGGGAAGAGCCTGGAATGTGGCCTGTAGGCGTGCCTGTTCTGCCGGAACAATATTAATCTGGTTGATAAGCCTTTGTAATTGTCTCGCTTTCTTCCTTTTCTTCCAGAGTTAAGGAAACGAATTGATCGCGTATCTGTTTGTTTAGTCGGATTTGGATCCTGTCCGATCAGACTCAGGAGACTCTAGTTGCCAAGAAATTTTTCTTTCCATGAGATGCAACCTCGATCACGTTAGTTGAGACCTCTCTAGAGGCCACCAGAAAAACAACAAAAGCATAAAAATCTAAACCCGATCATCCGCTCTCGACTCCTTACATGAAGAGGGGAAAAAAATCGCGCAACACACATATGTGCTACTAGGAAACAACGTACAAAACAGAACCATCATCTCCCCACTCCACTTTACCTATCAATCTGTGTTTGCTCACAAAGAGTTTGGACAACTAGAGTACATGGTAAGGTCTAAAGTGCAATATACTCGGAGGTTTAGCGCATAATATGCACTGCCACAGAGTACATAGGGCACATGTATCCTCATAGAATAATTATGCCTGTCAACAGGTATCACGATCGAACGTCATGATCACTCAACACTGTAATACCAAAGAATCTTAGAGTTCCATGTAACGTACCCCGCCGTTTTAACTGCATGTCGCCCGAGGAGCGAGATCATGCAGTGCACCCTCAACCCAATAGCACAAGATCCTCCAAACGGCACCTGTAACCTGGGCATGACATTGCCATACATTCCGTTTGTGATAGTCTACTTTGCTTTGACTTCTCAATGCTCACCGAGAGCGAGAGAGAGTAAGAAAATGCGGTTTATGCACTCGCAGCCAATTTCCAAGCAGACGAAAACCCAATATCTTATCTGTCCATCATATCATTACCCCCTTCTAACTGGTAAGTAGACGAACCAACCAACCAACCCCACAACTGCGAGCACGCTGCATATAACGTTCGAAATTGTGTGGACTCAGTCCCATGACTGAAACCAAAACTTAAACCTAAATCATAGAGACAAACACATCTGCATACATATACATACTTCTTCTCCCCCACGAGGAAATCGCTAATCGAAATGGCTGACGCTGTTTCCTTTTATTCTTAACCAACTCGTTATTGTCTCGACCGCCTGCCTGCCACACATGCAGATCTTACCTACGCTTCCCTCCACGCCGCGTCGATCCACCCATAAAAAAAAAGGGCCCAATTGCCCTATGCATCGTCCCGTCGTTTGCGCGCCTGGCGGCTCCCTCCTTAGTCAGGATGAGAATCTCTGATCAACCGTCGTTTCCAAAATACCATCATCCCACATCCAAAACACTAGATTGCAATTTTTACAGGATACAGCAGCCGTGGTAGTGTAAGTATATTTGAATCCGGGCCAACAGGTACCAAATACCTGGGGGTAATCGAGTGGACCACCACCCACTGCTCTTCTACCAAATGCACATAGATGGATGGATAGGTGGATCTGAGCTCCATGGAGTACTCTACTCTAGAGTAGGTACTCTAGCGCTCTGCAGGCCTCCGTTCATAACAAACGGAACGGAATGGAATTAGTAGTGGGGTGGGATATGGATACAGTACCCATCAGCTCCATCACACACGCACGCAGTCAGAAAAACGAATTCCCTTTGCTGCTTTACAATTAACTACGGTCTGTTATTACCACATCCGGGGAGATGGGTGCTGCGAGGAAAAAGTAGACCCTATCACGCAGCTGCGATTGTTGCAGGCGCAGAACGAGATCTTATGTGGAACATGCTGATCTTGGCATATGCACTTAGTTGCAGCTGGGAAACACGGTACCTCTACCCAGAGTATCTGGAGTACGTACTTCTGGATATCATACGAGAACGGACAGTTTACCAAGAAAGCCATGCATATACCTATGCCTGCTGATGTGAGAGCTCCTCCGCCAATCCAACGACCCTTGGTGTTCCGAATGGTAAGAAAGACACATGTGTGGAGAGATTTAAGGCAGGGCTAGAGGCACTAGATCCGGGATCCACTTACGTGTAAACTCAAGGTCGGAACGGATTAACACAACGGAGCGGAAAATCGTTTTCCCTAAGTGTGGCTTGAAAGCTTTCGGGTTTTAGGAGCCACGAGGATGACAGCTGACAGTCACAGTGGGTAGAAAAAGTAAAAATACAAGGTTTGATACCTATGAAAGAACGGAGAGGGCTGAAATTTCCTCAAATAACCCTTCGTGGGAGGGATCTTATTCGGCGCAAGTCTGCGGCACTGAGGCAAGTACTACATCATGTAGCTATCACTCTAGGAGAGCTGAAGGTAGAAATTCATCGTGGTCAAGTAGTGTGGTTTCTTTTGCCGTCAAAATATCGAAGTATCAATATAATTACTAGCTCAACTGTGACGCCATTCGCCATACTCCCATAAATCATTGTTTCAAAAAGACGGCTAAATGTTGCCTATCTTCTTTGTTTGAGAACAGTGAAACAAGAGAAAACACCCGTCCTTTTACCTTTCCCAATAATTACATCCCTTGACGCAGTCTTTCTGCCAATTGTCGCTTTCCAAACTCCCAAGCGTTGAGCAACCCCTGTTCTGAAAGATCTAGGTTCTTCATTCCCACAACCTCATTCTTTGGCGGTCTACTAACACGGGATGCAATGGTGGCGGGGTCCGTCTCGAGGATGATTCCATCATCAACAATTTCGTCAACGCATAGCGATACGATATCGTAGTTCTCCAGCATAGTACGTTTATCCGTGATATTTCTGTAAACCAGTCAGACTCCTGTATTCTATCCGTGATAGAGACCTATATACCTCAATAATAGGTTCAAGCTCTCCCGCAATGCCAAGAGTGTGTGCCATAGCAACATCTCATTCTCCTCAGTTCCACCGACAACATAGAGCATCACATCGCTCTCGGCTTTGAAGACGACGATACGTGAGTCGTAGAGGATGATATCGTTGTTTGATTTGGCGGTCTTGTCGATTAAGCCCTTCTCAAAAGCTTTTTGTTCTTTTGCTGTCGGGTATGGGTTTACAGTGGAAGGAGTGGAGTGAGGGGGGTGGTAGTACTTTGCAAGAATCCGAGAGCCGTCATTCGGGGAGAGGATTAGGATTGCGTTTACCTATGGGGGGTTATTAGTACAGTTGTAATGAGGGCGGAGCTGGGGGGTCATACCGATATGAGAGAGAGGTTAGGCGCCATTTTGAACAGCTTTGATATCCGAATTTAAGTGTTTGGAGACAAGAGTATTGTTGTTTGTCGAGGCGAAGGTGTCGAGCTATGTGGGTGTGTTTCCGTGGATGTATTTAGGTAGAGGTCGAAGTTGAAGCTCAAGCTGTCTTTTGCGAGAGTACGGTTACCACATAACGATACCTCTCTTTGGTGATGGAGAATGCATGTATGAATGTACCTTTTTACCAACCATATAGGACCGTTCTTATCGCCTCGCGAGATACCTTAATAGTAATTTAGTCTTATTTAGTGTCATTCTTAGATCTTTTTCTCTGAATTCATTACATTTTCGTTATCTTCGTTGACGTTGCCCTACTGCGGCTCTTCATGCAGGTTGACGCTAAGATATGAAAAGTTTCGGAAAACATTCCCATCCCTGCCCCTCTAAAAGTGCCCCACTCATTCCCTGTACCTGCTTCTTTTTCCTCCGATGAACTTCTGTCCCATTATATATTTACACCGAGCCGCCTCTCTTCCATAGAGATCCTTGGAATATGTTAAATTCTACGGCGTCAAGAGCAATTGCTCCCACAACAGCTCGTCTGCAACTTCGTCTTTCTGCACTACGATTGCCTACTAGGTATTACGCAAAACCTTCCTATCAACCTGCTCCGAGAAGATATAACGGTGGCGATACACCACGTGAGGGTCGCGGGGATTCATATAGATCCCGTGGTCATAATGAGCGTCAACCAGACTCCCATAGCTCAGGATACAATGGCCCCAACGGTAGTGGTATTGGTGAACGGCGAACAAATACCAGAAGAGACGGGCGAGAGTACACGTCCGATGGCTATAAACTACCCCGTGTAGGCCGAAATACGGAGTATGAGGACCGCAGATATAACCAGCGTCAAGATACTCGTGAGCGCCAGCCTGCCAGTTCCAAGGATGGCGAAACTGACTGGTTGGCCCCGAGGAAAAAGAAGAGCAATAAGGCAGAAGATACGATAATTCCCCAACTAACCCAAGACGAACTACGGTCAATATTTTCGCAGGAGGTGTGGTCAATCTTAGGCTTTTTTGTCGTGATTTAGATTGCTGATAATTTATATTCTTCTATAGTTATTTGTATTCCGTTGCGACCTAAACGCTACCCAAATTACTTCGGCCATGTTCTCTTATCCCCAGCTTCGCGATGTTGGTATCCTCACTTCACATGATGTCTCTAATCTCGCGCGCCAACTTCACACCCATTATCGTCTTGACCGCGTTGATAAGGAGGTGCTCCCCCATATCAAGACCCTCATTACAGATATTCAAAATGGCAAAGTGCCCGGAAACCCATTGGCAAGTGTACATATCCTATCTTGCCTAAAGGAAATGGAAGAATTCGATTTGGCCAATGATTTTTGGAAATGGTTGGAACCTCAGAATGAGGATCACACCGACGCGCGAGTTTATGGTGCCGCTATTGAGTGTCTTGCGTATCAGGGTACAGCGTTAGATGTCATGGAAGATTTATATACCGAAGCCCTTGAGCGCTACTCGGATTCCACTGTCGCAACAGTCGCCCGCGACACTGGTAAGGGAACTAGGATCATGCTCTTTCAAGGTATTATCACGGCTCGTCTTCTACACGGTGATTGGGAAGCTGCCTACGAAGGCTTCGATATTTGTATCCGCCTCTATCCCACACTTACCCCTCCGCGTATCTACGAACTTATAATCTACGAGCGCTCTGTAAAAGAAGCGTACATTGCGTTCCTTATGGCTTGTCGAGCTGGGACCCCACCTAAACCAACCGTACTGACACCACTACTCAAGCAACTGTGGAGTGAGACGGGAGATGTGAGGGCTATGATACGTGCACTGTATGCGTTTGTAGGTTCGGGAGGCAAGACATCTTTCCAACATCTCAATAGTCTTATTGGTGGAGTCTTTGGGACAATCGGGCAAGTGCCAAAGAATGCTAGAAGCGGAGAGGAGTGGGATGAGGTCTATGCAAATGCGATGTCATTTACTAGAAACCTTATCAGTGCTTTTGCGAAGGCTGGAGTGCAACCCTCGCTGTCCACATTCAACACAATCATAACACTAGGAGGAAAGTTGGAGCGGATGGATCTTGTATATGGAGGACTGAAGGAATTGGCCTCTGCAGGAATGGAGCCAAATATAATTACCTACAGAATCATCTTAAATGCATTCGGTGAACTCAAAGAAGTTGAATCAGTCAGACAAAGTTGGGTAGATCTTTGCAATGCTAAAGCTGAGCTTGGGACACCTTTCGATTATAAAGACACTATGGCACTAATTAAAGTATAACCCCCCCCCCCCCCCCCCTCATAATTGGGCAGTTATCATTCTAACGTAGTCATAGGCTTGCGTGCGCACTGATCAAACAGACTTCTGTCGCTTTGAACTTAATCGCCTCAAAGACTCCTTGGGTTGGCACCTATATCGCTCTTCTATGGACAAGATCAACCACGAAAAACAAGCCATTTTCAATGAGGATCTCGCTAGTGAAGTTTCCGACCCTGGGGCAGAATTCCCCATCTCACGATCAAGCCAAAACGAATTACGGGGGGAGATTGAACAACTCGAAAAGGTCTTGGTATCTTCACAAATCCACAACTTCACCACTTCTACGATGCCCCTGGTGCTCCCTCCCAGTCGTCTCAATCAAAGTGTGGTTGATATTGACTCTACCTCGCCATCATTCGGACCCGAAATCCCGCGAACGGAGCTACAGGAGTTCTACGACACGCTCACATCTTCGGCATCAAAGATCGATATTGGCGAGGACCCACTGCTCCGGACTGCAACAGGATATTCTGTACAAGATCTGCGATTCGAGAACTGGCGTAGCGTGAACCGTCTTCTATATGAAGCCGAGATTTATGAAAGGGAGAAGAAAAACGCACTTGTTAGACGATCCAAGGCGCGCGCCGCGAGGGAAGGAGTTGTCGATACGGAGGACCCAGTTGAGAGTAAAGATAAACAAGAAATCCGAAGACTCTTCGCAACCGAGGAGCGAGCAAAGAAGAGGATCGAGGAAATTAAGAAAGGAATGCAGGCAGTGGATAGTGCGAGACAGTCCGGGGAACGATGGAAGCAGAAAGAGTTGAGGGTTAGGAGACGGATGGGTGGCGAGATGAAGGAATAAATGAAGATAAATAAATAACGCAGTCATAAATTGAGGAACAGGATATTTGTAGATATGTTTTGTGTATGATATCATTTGGATTCACATCATATATTATCACTCGGCATCTCTCGATTGTTTTCTTTCGACTAATTATTTAATTTATTTAAGTACATAAAGCCTTATTTCTATGGTACTGTATTTAAGTTTCAGCGGCCTTTAGTGGATAGCACTCATACACTCATCGCAGAAATATTGGTGAAATCACATACTATCCCAATTTTTAACGACGCCGTAAAATTGTAATAGTACTAAGCTGTATTCTTAGCTAGAACCCTGGGAATCGATAATTAGCAAAGATTTAGAATACCCTAGTAGGTCATTTTAGGCAGGATGCCCTGGCGCTTTTTCTTCTACTATCATGCTTTAAGAATTCTTTTTTCTCCCGCACCCCATATTTTGGTAATATTCGTTTACTTCTAAGAATTAATAGAGCAGCTGCAGTGAAGTATAAGCATCATTCATGACCATCCTCAAAAATCAAAAATCTCAAACGATATCCGCTTTAACCGCGGTTAACCACAGGTATTTATGCCGGATCGCGGAAGACTACATGCAGGTAGTTATTTCTGAATAAATTGACCAATCATGATCAATCAGACGGTGCATGATTGGATCCACACAATATCACTCGAACTAATCCTCACACGTAATTGGGTGGCAACACTTTCTCTCCATATTTGCCAAGAAATTGCATCCTTCCCAAGGGGTGCATTGGCTTGCTTGCACCGTTGATATTATTCATCGGATGGCATTTAAGTACGGAGTTTTAGGTTATTTTTTTGTTAAATTAAGGATTGTACGCGGACTAATGATCCAAATATTGTGCCATTGATAAACTTTTACTTTCCAATCAAAATTTACGTGTCAAGTTATGTTATAGTGTTATCCCATTATATCTAACGAATTTGGAATGTGGAAGTCGGAAATTGGAATTGGACGCCGAAAGTGTTAATGAGAGATGTGGTCAACATCATTGAACGCCGACTATCCTGGGAGGCCACCAGAATATCAATAATATCCGATTTCATCAAGAGTGGCAAGGTATGTGTGCTTGTGATATTAGTAGATGCAGGTTACATACCAATCCACCCAGATATGTATCAAACCAAACAAAGCCACATCATAAAATCCCAACCCCTTGCGGCCCAAGATGACACAGTGTCCCCTTTTTCTCAAACTTCAAACAAAAACCCGTGGCTGTTTAATGAGCATATTATCTTAGCCCCCCCCCCCCCTCCCCGCGCCATTCTCTATCTCATTATGAATTCTCAGCTCTCGATTGCTTACTAGCGAGAACCTTCGCCGCACTTGCCGACCCCCCCGCGGTCCCAACATGCCCGCCCGCCAGCCTGCCGCCCCCTACCCTCCCACCAGCCCCCCTGATCCGCATCCCCATCAGCCACAGCCCACTAACCCCCCATGTCGTACTACCCCAACCCCCCGCCCCCGCCCCCGCCGATGTCTAAGATAAAGATAAGCTTCAATCAAGATCTACGCACTATGCAGATCAGACATCGCCCGTGCATGCCCCTTCCATGCATGGAAGGTCTCAACGCAACGCTACATGTACATGTATATACAACCTAACCCCATAGTGGGACATGTTAGTGGGGGACGGCAAAGGGACAAGTTGATAGAAGCGGTCATCGATATCATTATCATTGACCTGACCCATTTGAGACCACAATTTTCAAGGCATGAAATTCAATTTATAAAACTTAGAAAATTTTATTAGCCTGCTAGAGCAAATACGAATCAACTATATACACGCTTTCACCCCATATGACAAAATATTTCCCGGTTCAAACAAAAAGATACAAAACAAAGGCTCCCACCGAAACAAAACAAAGTTCCAAGCGCTGCTGTATGTATATGGGGTGTCTTTACGTACCCCATTCAGAAGAAATTTATCCTTCAGAGAGAAGAGAGAATTCTCTTGCAGGATAATGATTCGCAAACATCATTTTCACGTGGATAGCGTAAACCAACATGATCGCCGTCGAATCGAAATAGAAACAGAAAGAAATCTTAGCAACGCTAGCCCCCAACAATCCTACGAAGACAGTCGACAGAAAAAAGAAAGATGAAAAGAAAACCAGCTACAGATGACTCCCAGAAGAACACAAATAAAGAAAATCAATAGTACAGTAATTTCCCTCCAGAACCCCCCATGCCGGTACAAAGTAGATAAAAGTGAAGGTAAAAAATAATGGTATATGGAATATATGCTCAAGTATAGTTAAGGGCATTAGATCTCTGATAAACCTCTCTTCTTCCCAGCATCAATCCTAGGCTTCATTCCGCTCGAGGCTTTGAGTGCGGCATTGCTGACAGACGTGAGGGATGGATCCTTCCATACAGCGAATTTTGATGTTCCTTTCAACTTCGGGGCGAGAACTGGTTTTTCGGGAGTAGCAACAGACACGGACCCTTCCTTCTCCAAATTTGGGACCTTTCCTGGCTTTTCGCCCTCCTCATCTACTAACTCTGCAGGGGCCATTTCACGTAACGCCTGTCGCTTAGTGCGGCGATATGTAGTACGCCTGGTTGGGAGGTCGATACTCATTGGCGATATAGTGGGTGTCTCCTCGTGGCGATTTTCCTCATAACGTCTCTCCTCTTCGTCAGTGGGTGGGATATTCTCCTTCCCAATGTCTGTCAGTTCAGTTCTACTTGTCTCGTCATCCGAAAGATCAAGAGTGGTTGCAGAGTGTTCCATCAGGTTCTGAAGCGTTTCCTCAGCCGAATCTTCATATATTGTGAACTGCCATGAATCTGGAATAGCATCGCGTGGTATAATTGCATTGTTAGGTAACGATAAGGAATCAATTTCATTGCTGCTGCTGACGGTGTTAACGCCGCTGATCACAGAATCGATGCTTGTGTTTGGCACAGATTCCTTGTCTGAAATAGGAGGGTCCACTCTAACTGCAAATGCAACACGACGATCACGTGCTTTTCTAGGAGGGGTCGTAGTGCGACGACGCGGTGGGGACGCGTTAAGAACAACATTCTTAAGCGAAGATCCCACGCGAGGTTTGCTTTTCTCGACCCGGCTTGTTACAGGACTAGTACGGACCTTTTGTTGAGGAGGTTGAGGAGTACGATCGGTTAAGACGAAACGTGAAGGCTTTGTATTTTTGACTGAGGAAGAAGACTTCTTGTCGAATAGAATATTTTCCTTACCCTCACATGAGGTAAGGGTGGACTTAACGCGCTTGGGGTGTGTGGGGTCGACATTCTCGTCGCTGAAAATTGCGAGAGGACGTTTAGTGGGGGAGGCTGGGACCAGAAAGTATTAGCGTTGTTGATCCATTTTAGTGCGAAGCAGCAGGGGTGGTTGGAGGGAGCGCGTGTGGTGGTGTCATAAGAAATAAATAGGGTGGCAGGAAAATGAAGGAAATGATTCAAGAAACGACAAGCTCAATCTGGGGAGAAATTGGTTCAAAAGATGGGGGGTAGAAATTTGTATG
Source organism: Morchella sextelata (assembly GCF_020137385.1). NCBI lineage: Eukaryota > Fungi > Ascomycota > Pezizomycetes > Pezizales > Morchellaceae > Morchella > Morchella sextelata. The sequence continues at coordinate 1,324,212 of NW_025408631.1, forward strand.
GGTAAGGGGGGAGAAAGAAAGAGAAAATATAGAAATACAAAACTCACAGCGACGATTACTATTAAAAGTAGTGGGCATCTTATTGCCAAAGGTTGTAGATTTCATGCCAAATGCTCTAGGAGCAGTAGAGATAAGAACCGGAGACGGTGCCATCTCCCCCTCGAAGTTACTTGTGTTTAGCGAAGGAGTGTGTTGTGAGGGGTAACGTTGGACCTCAAGGTTGATTGATAACCGTTGAGAGCGACGGCGGCTGAGGTTGACCTTAGGTGAATTGCAGTGATAATAATAATGAATGGGGATGATTGATGGTAAGGGTGACGAGTGATGATGAGAGGGTTAAGGAAGCGGTATAAAACCAAAGCGGTGTTGAGAGCAAAAGGTACAAGTAGTATTAACTCAAGGCAAAACCCCACAAGCTTCTTTTTCTCTGCCTTTTAGCGACAAAAAAGGCAAGGAAGATAACGATAAAGATAAAGAATCTCAATCCTTAGAATGGTTAACTTGGAGACGAGGGGGATGAAGCTATGAAGTAAAAAAAAATCGGGGAGGAGAAATCTGAGGGTGATGGAATGAAGTGAGAGGGGAGGGGGTGAGAGAAGCAGTTAAAGGCCGGCGACGCAAGGGAAGGGCGCGCGGAACGGCCAGAGAATGGGCAACCGCCAACCGCACTTCCCAAAATGGAATTAATGGAGGTTCGCGACTGCGACGCGTGAGTTTGGTGTCCTTTTCGCGTTAGAGCCACATGTTAAGTGTTTGCCGATTGGGTGGGGAGCGGGCAGGCGGTCTGAGCGTGGCTGTGCAGTGTTGTGCGAACTGGGTGTCACGTTTCAGCGTGACATCCCCGCTTGAACACCTTCAGTCTCCTATGTACGTACCTAAGTTAAGTACTACAAAAGTTTCGAAGCACTACATAACCAACCACCTTAAGATCCTCTGGCAACGAAAGATGGCGCAAACAACTATGTATCTACGGTATGTTACAGTCCCCATATTTAAACAATTACGTGACATCTTAGTATCATTAGTATATGATGATTTACCTGGATATAGTGAAAGACTGAAGAGATGATTGACCATGGCACATAGAACACACGTTACTACTCCTATCGCAAAATCTATCCTCCCTGTATGTGTATGCAATGCTTGCTCGTAGTAAGTTGGGGTCAATACATATGGCAAAAAGTGGCTAGTCGAAACGACATCATTCACAGTCCGTTTCGGCGAGTGATTCCTCGTGCTACACACACGTTAGCGATACTTATACGTGTACCATGTGTGGTTGATATACTGTCAATACGCCAGCGAGATCATTTCGAACCCACTTAGTTCGCTTCAAAGAGCTGTTAAGACATAATATTTCACAAGCACAGCCGTTTAAGGGGCAGAATATCAAGAATGTGAATAATTTTTAACCACATACCAATTGACATAACGCATTCTCCTAGCCCCCCAGTCTTCCGTAAAATATTACTGCTTTGTCCAACTACTAATAGAAATTACCCAGAAAGCGCCTGAAATCAATATTCGACACACTGTCGGTGACCGGAAGTGTTAGCCCAAGCATTCTCAATGATCACGCGAATACGCAGGCTACGGTACTTTATATCTACATGTAAGAAACTAAATAATTATAAATAGACCAGGAGCCGACGTTCATCGTTCTGAAGACAAAGGGGACTGCTTCTTCACATGAGATCTAGAGCGGTATCTATACATATATGTATACAGTCGACTCTCGTTATAGTGATACCCGATATAGTGATAGTCTTCTTATAAGGATGATGGTTGCCGGTCCCCCTTTTTTAGTATGGGGTATTAGTGATATTTCGTTATAAGGATATCATTAGGTATTTAGTGATAAATTGTATGGGTATCCTTATATCAAGAGTAGTCTTGGCGTGGTTCACATAAAAAAATTTCACGGACATCTGGAAAATCATAACCTAACATCAACATGGAGGGGGTAAAGAAAAAGGAAAAGAGACAGTACTTTTCCGAAGCGGAAAAGCAAGCTATATGCGAAAGAAACAATCAAGAATATATACAAAATGGAAAGCATCCGGATTGGAGGGAGATTGCCAGCTGGTTCGCTGAGACTCACAATGGTAAAAAAATATCCCAAGCGGGGGTTAGCACAATCCTTTCCAAGCGTTCTGCAGATCTCTTAGGGCAATCACTTTCTGCTCCGCAGGCTGTCAGTAAGAGGAGGAGAGCTGTATACTGGCCTAAACTAGACGATGCCCTTTTTGAATGGCACATGCGCATGCAAGGTCGTGTAACGATCACCGGGCTGGTCATTAAAGAAAAAGCAGCGGAATTTTTTCCTCTGATTTATCCAGGTACGTAGTCACAGTGTCTATGTTGATGACATAGGATATGTACTAACGGGCTTTTATAGGAGAGGAAGCACCTAAATTCTCTGACGGGTGGCTTACAATCTGGAAAAAGAGGCATTCAGTCAAACAGATCGTCCAACATGGGGAGGCGAGTGATGCACTTCGACACCATTGTGTTCTTGCTCTCGATGAAATGAATAGCATACGTCAATTATTAGAAGATTACCACCTACAAGATATTTACAATTTCGACGAAACTGGATATTTCTTCCGAATGCAGCCTGATAGGCGGCTCTCTACAACTTCAATGGAGGGTGAAAAAAAAGATAAACTCAGGATTACTGTTGCACTAACGTGCAATGGTACTGGATCTCATAAGCTACCGCCTTGGATTATTGGTAGAGCTGAAAACCCGAGGTGCCTCAAAAATATCAATAGAGACTCTTTAGGTGCTGTCTATCGCTTCAACGAGACAGCCTGGATGAAGCATGATATTATGGTGGAGTATTTGCATTGGTTCGATCGTAAAATGAGAGGACGGAAAGTGGTATTATTGATGGATAATTTTTCAGCCCACGAGTTAGGAGTTAGACTTATTGAAGGTGAAAAAGCATTAGAAAATACTCTAATTGTCTGGCTCCCGGTGAACACTACATCAGTTTGGCAACCGCTCGATCAAGGGATTATACAGGCTTGGAAAGCTCATACGAAACGGCATCAAATAAGACATCTAGTCCGAGAGGTTGAAAGAACACCTGAGGGAGGAAAGATACCTAAAGCAACACTTTTACAAGCTATCCGTTGGGCTGTGGAGGCATGGAATACCGACCTTAAATCATCTACTATCTTCAACTGTTTTACAAAAAGCACCGTCAAATTTTTCGGTCCTATTCAACTACGACATGAAGGAGACAACCCTGAACCACTGTTGAACATAGAAGGGGCGGAAATTGAAGCTATTATAGCAGAAGTACGACAGGATATGGAATTCCTACAAGGGGTGAATCATTTACCTCTCGGAGATGATATTAACCTTGATGAATTTTTCAATCCAATTGAAGAACGGGTGGATGATGAGTTGAATCAAATAGAGGTAAAAAATACTCAGCAGCTACTAGTAATTCTTTATCTAACATTTATATTAGCCTAGCATCTTGAACCATTATCTCCCAGTCAACAAGGAGGAGCAACTAATTTGGGAGGAAGCCGACTCGGATGAGCCTGAAAAGCCTGAAGAAATACCTCAGCTCAAAGTCACAACACCCGCTGCTTTTGAACACCTCAAACAACTAGAGCTTTACTTCTTGCAATCTGAGGACTCTGATTCGGTCTCAGCTGTCTTAACTGGGCTAACCAATGCGAGAAGGGTGTTGGAAGATAAAAGAAAAGAGCAACTGTTACGGCAACCTCAGCAAAAACTCACAGACTTTTTTTCACCTACCAACCGGGTCTTTTCCCATCCCTAGTAGCTAGTTAGAAATTTAATTACATTTTCGAAAAAACCTAACCCTGTACTTGTTATAGTGATACTCTCTTTATAAGGATGCCACTTCCCGGTCCCGACCTCATCACTGTAACGAGAGTCGACTGTATACAGGACTGGCGACAACCTATGTTAATGTTATTTCCCACGGGCCGGTGCGTTTTCAATTGTCACGCATTTGACTCTATTATGTATGTGCGTAGTACTTACATGTATGGTTAACATCTAGATTATATATTAAAAACCGCTAGGTTCAATCATATTTGTATGTGAACTTGCAATATTTCAAATCTAAGTTTTCTAATAATTGGGCATCAAGGGCCTTAGAATATTTTATCTTTCCCACTGCAAAATTAGTTACTATTTGGTACGGAATCGATATCCGGAAAATACATGTATTCTCCAGGCCAGGTACGTGCAAAGTAAGTTCATAGCTTATCACTCGTGGGTTAATTACATGTTAAGATACTAGCGCCTCTGGAAATTATCACTTGCGATCATGAGTAGCCAATCACATATCAATATAAAAGGAACCAACTTACTACATGTACATGTAGCCATGGGCCCCAGCTAGCTACCGGTCTGAGTTCAGCGCTCAATTTTAAGAGTCTGATTAATCAATCTAGTGAAGACTTGCGATGAGTATCGATGTCACTTATGCTCTCACAAGTGAATGAACCGAGAGTTTGGGGTCAACCCTAGTCCCAGGTCCATACATGTATCTACATGTAGATTGTTGTTTAAATAAAGTATCAGCCAGGTCTTGGGTTGAGACTGGTGGCGGATGATCCCGGAAAATCTTACCCACCATCGCTGTAGCGGAATAACTATGTTCCAGGACCCTCGCCAAGAAATAAAAAAAAAACCTTATCTAATGGATTTTTTCTTCTCACCGTAAGTACATAGTCTCCCCCACTAAGTGAGAAGAAAATTTCCCTTCCTATTTCTTCATCCCCATCCCCCCCCCTCTGGTCCTCTTCCTTATCTCAATTCCTTTCTTTGTGAAAGGAACTTTCTTGTAATCGCTCATTTTCCCTCTACTTCATCATCATCACCCCCTTCCCCCAAAACCCATTGCCGCAATGTTTTCCTCTTCCTTGCGCCGCCAATCGCCCGCTCTCCTGCGCGCCAGCGCTCGTGCTCTCATCTCTACCCCTTCTTCAAAAATCGCAATTGTTCGACCCGCAGCACCCTCTGTTCTCAAATCATCGGGCGCACAGCGAAGATTTTTTGCCGTCTCTACATATTTACGAGATGAGGCCTTCAATGCCGCCACACAAGAAGTCGTAGACTCTGATCCTCCAGCCGGAGAATACCATTTCTCCGGCCATGGCCAGGATCATCATTTCGGAAAGAATGAGGAGATCACAAAGTTCCAGCAGCTCGCGGATAGAGGTATTGTCGACAAGTCGATTATCAACACTATTACCAAAGGTTTAGGATACGAGGAGATGACAAAGGTTCAGCGCAAGACTATTATGGAGACCGTTAATGGTGACAATGTGTAAGTTTTCTTTTGCCCCCCCGCTAATTATATTTGCGGTTGTGCGGGGAAATGTTATTCTGATAAGTATGTGTAACATCGCAGCCTTGCCCAGGCCAAGACTGGTACCGGAAAGACAATTGCTTTCCTTCTCCCTGTTCTACAGCGCGTCCTCACAGCCGAAAGACCCCTCACGGTACCTAGGAGGGGTGACCGTAACTCCTCATTTGCAGACATTCGTGCAATAATCGTCTCCCCTACTCGTGAATTGGCCACCCAAATTGCAGTTGATGCACAGAAGCTCACCAGTGGAACCAATATTATTTGTCAAACTGCTGTGGGCGGTTCTGGAAAGCGCGAGGGTCTCAATGCTATCCACAGACAGGGTTGTCATGTCTTGATTGCCACTCCCGGTAGATTGCTTGATCTCCTCACAGACCCCAGAGGTGTTACGGCGCCCAACTTGGAGATTTTCGTCATGGACGAAGCCGATAACCTTCTTGATGTTGGGTTCGCCACTGAACTCGATAAGATCATGGATGCATTGCCCCGTAGAGATGCGCCCATTGGTAACAGTGGAAAAGGAAGGCAAACTCTTTTGTTCTCCGCCACCGTACCCGAGAAGGTTATGAGTGTCGTCAAGAAGACTATGGGCAAAGATTACAAATTCCTACGAATGGTGGAGAAGGGTGAGGCCTCAACACACGAGAGGGTCGAACAAAGACTCATCAAATGCCATGGTCTTGAGAACCTTGTCCCCGCAACATACGAGCTAGTCCTCCGCGAGATTGCAGCAATTAATGCTGCCTATGATGCAAACCCTGACGCCAAAAAACTTCCTTTCAAGGCCATTGTCTTCTTCTCGGCCACTCGCTTCGCATCCCTCGCCGCTGAAACCTTCCGTTCTCTTGGAGCCGGCGGCGTTGGTGCAAGTCACCCACTTTACCCCACTAAAATTTTTGAGATTCACTCCCGTCTTACTCAGGCCCAGCGTGACGTTGCCGCCACCCGCTTCCGCAAGTCTGAGTCCGCAATCCTGTTCTCGTCCGATGTTACTGCCCGTGGAATGGACTTCCCTAAAGTCACGCACGTTATCCAGGTCGGTGGACCCAGAAACCACGAACAATACATCCATCGTCTCGGTCGTACAGCTCGTGGTTCGGCAGCTGAAGGTGTTGGTTACCTCCTCATCCCTCAAGTCGAGGCCCACCAGGTCCAGCGTGAGCTCAGGGGACTTCCTCTAATTAAGGATGAATCTCTCACTATAGCCAGCATTGATTTGGGTGCCGAGCAGAATCTTCCCAAGAAAACCGCAGATATCATCACAGCCATCACTGAAGCTTCACTGAGGGTTCCACGTGATTTAAAAGCAAAAACATACTCTGCTCTTATTGGTCTTTACATGGCCATTGGTGACAAGCGTCTCATGGTCGAATCCCTTAATCGTCTCTCAACCCTAGGCTGGGGAATGGAAGAACCTCCCTTCATCAGCCCTCTGCTTGCCCGTAAAATGGGCTTGGACAGAGTCCCGGGTATCAACTTGGGTAGATACGATGATGCCGAGTCCAGCGAGGAAAGTGGTCAACGCACTGGCGGTAGTGGTGGATTCTCTCGCGGTGGTAGTGGCAGTAGTGGTGGATTCTCTCGCGGCGGCAGTGGCGGTAGTGGTGGATTCTCTCGAGGCGGTAGTGGTTTTGGAGGCGGCCGTGGTGGCGGTTCCAGACCTTGGGAAAACAGGGGCTCTCAAAACCAAGGACCGCGCGATTCATACTCTGGCGGTCGTTCCAGTTACGGAGACCGCGGATCCTCAGGAGGTCGTGGTGGTGGATTCGGAGGTCGCCCTAGCTATGGAGACCGCCCTAGCTACGGAGACCGTGGATCTTCAGGTGGTCGTGGCGGATTCGGAGGCCGTGGTGGATTCGGGGGCCGCGGTGGTCGCAGCTTTGAAGGTAATTTTTAAAAAAATTTCCATGACAATCCGATTCAACATCTGACCAAAATCCCGCCTCATAGAATAGGTGATACAGTCCGGAGGAATTGACAGGTTGATAGGTGCCGTTCCTAATAACGCAAAGAATAATGATCTGGCAAACGTTAACTCGAAGCCTCAAGAGAGAGTTCGAGAAAGTAAGAGGAGACTCAGTGGAATGAGTAGATTGTTCGATGATTAGGGATGCTATGATATAAGAGCGGTTTTTTGTCTATTACTTCCCCTGTTTTCTTTTTTCCTTCTTTCTTTCTTTGGGGATCTGGACTGGGATTTTTTTTCTTGTTTTTTTACAACTACTTGTGAAGGTTTCTCCTTCAGATTGAATTTTTAGATGGTCTGTATTTTTGTTTTGTTTTGGCCGAAAAAAATATGGGTAGCATGAGGGAAGGGATCCGGAAGCGGAGTTATTTTTCTCTTCTTTTTTGTAAGATATTTGGTTGGGCTTGTTTGTCTTTACCTCTCTTTATTCTCGGTGGTGGCGGATGTGATGTGTAAAAATAACTACTACTCTACTCTATGATGTTTCCCGGGAGTGCAAGAATATACGGGACTGTATTTTTCACACATAATTTCGTTGAGCATTTGACGGTTGTAGATCAACTGTGCCGAGGATGATCACATCCCATGGCGATAATAAATGCCTCCGTGAATCATAATATATCACTCGGTTAATATATGTCTATCGAATTTCTACGATAACGAATAGCAACGAGGTAAAGTTGGCCTGTGAAGAAACCCGTGTCTTTCGTTGAAATTCTATAGACCAGTCATGTCTGTTAATTCTAACATCTTTTACCATAATAAGTTAATAAAGGCTAATGAAGTTACCCCTGAGGCCGGGGTTGATCGCGATCGCCTGAGAACTAAGAGTATATGAATATATAATATACCTAATGTGACTAAATACATGTACTTAGTATCTACAAACCATAGCCTTAAACACTGGCTTATCTTTACCTGTCTCAACGTAATATGGCCATTTTGGACTATATCTTCCCCGAGGAACGAGTCTGTGTTTACTTGGAATTAGGGTTAAATCAAAATACCCTTTTTTTGAGCTACATAATCCCCCGTTATCATCACAAAATTCATCTTTTCTAAGCTACTTCTGAGGCCAGGTGGTTGCTGGTGGGCTACTACTTGATATGTGAGGTAGTCGCTTTGGTTCTTTTCCATCTGGATCACTTTAGGATCTATATTACCTTCATAGGCCTAAAGTCATCCCCACAACACCCCCCCCAAAAAAAAAAAAAAAACTGAACCCCTATCTTTCTGTAAGCTGTACGCAAAAGGATATGTAAAGGGGTGCCTCGAGCCATAAGCTCGACCCGTGGATCATGAGTGCAGCTCATGAGTTAAGGTACGGTGCATACATGGGTTGCAATTGCCTCTCTTAATAAGATGCTAGTAGCTAGAACTAAACGGTAATGTAGTTGATTCTCGTTTCGTGGTACAGAATATTAATTTAATGATATGCCCACCACAAAGAATATCTATAGGAGGTGTTAGTAGTTCCGCCTCCTATTTATTTCATTTGTAGCTCCTCTGTACTTCTTAATGATATCGGTCTTAACCAAATCATTGTAAGTGGCGATCTTGTCCCTTCGCTTGTGCTGGGTTTTCACAACAATGATAGGTAAAAACCTAACTAAGAGGAGGAGTTCATGGTGCCAGAAGATGGAGGTCACAAACGGTGACTTAGTTGTAGAGGAATGGGTGCTGCAGTTCCATCAGATAAGATAAGATCAATAAGATAAGACTCACCGCAACGTCAGCTTCATTTACGTTCAACCCCAGCTTCAGGCGCCTCAAAAATCGCCAAAATGATGTCCTCAACTGCAGATAATGATCCTTTTATTCAATTTCAAAAGTATTTTTTTTGCTTTCTTACCCTTCAAAGGCTACCTGGACTGACCAGTGAGCGCGTAGTGACGTGCTCTCTCTCCTAGAAACAACCAGACAGTCCTTCTCCTCCTACCTGCGAATCCGCTCCCTAACTCCCTCTCTCACCTCTCCCGAGCTTGCATCTGCCTATTCGGATCTCGCTCAGAACCTCACAGACCTCCAGGCCGACTTGACCGACCTCCAAGCTTCTGTCGGCGCGATCGAACAGGATCCCTACAAGTTTGGCCTCGATGTTCCCGAGGTAGTGCGGCGTCGGAGGTTCGTAGATGAGGTCTCGAATGAGGTCTCGGATATCCGGGAGGAGCTAGCAAAGCACTCCCCTGGTAGTGGCGCGGGTGGGAGTAGCTATCCTGGAGGTGGGGGAGGGACAAGTGCAGACGAGGCGTATACGCAGTTCAATCTGCAGCAGCAGCAAGAGCTCCTGGCGGATCAGGATCTGGCGCTAGAGGATGTGAGTAGGACTGTGGGTAATTTGAGGGAACAGGCTCATGAGATGAATAGGGAGCTTGAAGAGCAGGCGGAAATGCTGGATGGTGTAGATAGAGATGCAACGAGGGTAGAGGATAAGCTCAGAAGGGGCGTAAGAGACTTAAATGGGTTCATTAGAAAGAATGAAGGTATGTGTTGCTTGAATTTTTTGTTTTTGCCCCAGGGTCATTGTACTAATTGTGCTGTGGGGACTAGATACGGCAAGCTCGTGCTGTATTGCGGTGTTAATATTGGTACTAATTATCCTACTGGTATTAGTACTGATTCTATAGTCCTTAATTTTTCGTTCCTTCTTCTTTCTTTGTTCCAATACCACCTTGGTCTTTGGAAAACAAGTCAACTTTGTATTTGTAATTGTACTATTTTTTTCCAGCTTGCTATGTTCCTGGAGGCGTAATGTCGGGGTTTCTGGTGGTTATCATTTATTTTAGGAGTTGTTTTACTCTCGTTTTGAGAGAATACCGTTAGATTGCTTAGAGCTAGAGGGCAAGAAATACTTAATAATGGTTCGATCTTCTGAGTACAATTCGGTATTTGGCAAGGTTTGAATAGTATGGATTAAAAATGCCCAAAACCTTAGTCTCGTTCCAAGAATTTCACGTGCGTGTATGCAAGTATAAACACAAGACAGTCCAAAATCACAAAACTCGATCCTTCTCATATAGCTTTATCATCTCGTAATAATACCCGTTTTTATTCGTTTTCTCCCAAAGATACGGGACCCTGAAAGCTATCCGCACCCTCAAAATGAATAACAGTCCGACATACTTGGCCAGAACAAACGATGTAAACCCTTGCGATACATTATATATGAAGTTAAGAATGGTGGTTTCCCTCATCAATCTGTATTTCGTGGTTATATACCACTCGTCATCATCATTACTAGTCCTCGTAGGAGCTTAGTCGATCTTATCCCCGTTTTCTTCCCCTCCAGCAAGAATCTTGGTCTTGGGATCACCATCTGGCCCGCCACCAGGAGTCACCGCAACGACTTTACCGTTCTCATCCACAAACTCGAAATTATATCTACTGAGTAAGTGAGGAATTGCCGATAGCTGTGGACCGTAGCGCGCAGTATTATCGTATAGCTCGAACAGAGGGACGGCGAGAAGCTTCATGTTCTTTGGGACCGATAGGACCTCTGTTTGATCAATCGTTAGTAAGACCAATTCCAGAATCAGCCAGAATAGCAAGCTTACTAGTCCTTGGGAGCTGAATGAAGTACAGCTTTTTGCACTCCTTTGGCCGTGTGACATGAGCAGGGATGAACGGATACATGAAGGTCTCAAAGTTGGGCCTCCACCATTGAGCCAATGTGTCGCCAATCTCCCACTCGTCGTTAACACCCTCGCCGGAGAACTGGCTGCCTACGGGAGCAAGACGTTCATTCAAGCGAGATTTGAATCCCTCAAGCTCGCCTTCATGGTGGTGGAGGTAGTCTCCTGGTCTGTATTGAGTTAGAGAGTTGCGCGATTGAAAATGTGGGAAAGTAGAGAGGACTAACAGCTTAAAGAAGGCATTGGCAATCTGAAGCATCAGGATGTGAGGATGACAGTGTTCGTGGCATACTAAAATGCCTTCGCACGTCCTGCGCATCCCATACTGTTCATAGTGCTCTTGCAACCTCTGAAGACGGGCAAGCACAGATGGGTCCTCTTCTGGCTGGTTCTCTTTGGTGCCAAAGGTGTAGTTAGACAAAGGATAAAGGCGAATCGTCTTAGGTTGGTTGCCAGAGAATGCGGCGGGAAGAATGGGGCTGCATTTATACTTTTATTAGCTATTTACTTCATGACTGATTGATGGTGGAAGATACAGGGGATAATAATTATTGAGAAGTGGGGGGAGGGGAATTACGGTTGTGAACTTTGGAGGGCTGACGAGGTAATTGTAGACATGACGGATAATGAGTTTAAGGAGCTGGGGGAAGACGGGGACTGAAAGAGGGTATATTCAGAAACAAGAAGGATAGAAAGTCGCGTCTCTCCCTCGGGTTGACGGTGTAGCGCAGACAGGAGCTAAACAAAAGCCTACGAGTGCTCTAGCCCGCCAAGACATCCATTATGTCATCCAATCACTGATTTACAGATCTTTATTCAGTCTCACAAAATTCAAGATCTGCATGCACCAATTATTCCCGAGAAAAACTTAATATTCCCCGCGATAAACAAATCCTCCAATTCTACACATTCAATAAATACCAAAACAGAATACTGGTTTTCTTAATTACCCCGTTAAAATGGCACAACGCCAAACTCTCCCGTACCCACCCCAATTTACCTCTTCAGAGTCCTACATAAAATCCTTGCTCACCTTCTCTCTCAATCCACTCTTCCAAACCCTCTGCGGCGGCGTCCATATTCTCGACTTCTTCACCCGCGACTCCTCAACCGCAGCCCCGCCTTTAGGAACGGATTTGTACCATACTATCCTTCCCGTAGAATGGATAACTTACTTCACCACCAAATCACTGGACGAAATCTTGGAGCTAGTTTTACGCACAGAAATTCCAGGTATTGAATCAAGCTGTCCAGAAACTTTAAAGACCTTCGTAGCAGATGTGAGGGCGCACTCGCTACAACGAGAGTTTAAGCGTAAAGATAGAGAGCGCAAAGCGCTGCGAAAGAGTATGGGCGCTGGGCGCAAAGACGGAGAAGAGTGGGCACTGAATGCAGGGATGAAGCCGAAGAAGATACACGAGGTATGTAGCGCAATACATGTACATAGTCGATATAATTCAAAAAAGGAGTCTTTCTTACCACCGGCGGAAGTCTGTCCTTTGTGCAGGTTGAGAACTTTTCGGAATTCGTGGATGATTTGGTGACGGATATTGCAAAGGAGAACCCGGAGGATGGGATTACACATATTCTGGATTTCGGGTCCGGCCAGGCTTATTTATCGAGGACTCTGGCAAAGAAATATAACTACCATGTCGTGGGTATTGAGTCAAGGACGGCAAATATCGATGGTGCGAAGGAAATGGATGAGAGATTCGATAATCTAGCCAAGAAAAGGGAGAAAAAGAAGAAAGGGAAAGGAAAGAAAGAAGGAGGGCTCGATCTTGAAGAGGGGCCAATCGAAGAAGAGGAAGCTAGTGGTTCTCTTCAGTATATCGAGAAACGCATCGAGGACGGGAATCTGAGCGAAGTTGTTCGTGAAATTCGGGACTTGAGTATTTCAGAAAAAAACCCCAAGACAGAACCAGCCATCAATAATGAGAGCTGCAAAAACGGAGAATGCAGATCGATAAATCACAATCAGGCACAGAATCAGATCAACGGGACCCTAAAACAAGATAATGACAAGCGACTACTTTTAATCTCTCTCCATTCTTGTGGAAATCTCGTCCACCATGCCCTTAAGGCTTTTATCGCAACCCCTGAGGTAAAGGCCGTCGCTCTAATAGGTATCTTATCCCAATATTCAGACCAATGATTCCTACTAATACCTCTTAGGTTGTTGCTACAACCTGATGACCGAAAAGCTCGGCCCAACCTACAAACCTCCATACCGTGACCTGCACCCCCGCCTGATCAAAACCTCAATCTCTACCGATCCCCATGGCTTTCCGCTCTCCACTCTCCTTACTGACAATTCTATCTCACTCAATATAACTGCACGAATGATGGCCTGTCAAGCGCCCCAGAACTGGACTCAGGAAACTTCCTCCGCCTTCTTCACCCGCCATTTTTTCCGCGCCCTCCTTCAGCGAATTTTCGCAGACAAGGGGCTAATTTCACCGGACGGCGGTGAACCAGTCATTATTGGGTCGTTGAGGAAAAAGTGCTACGAGGATTTTGTGTCATATGTGACTGGTGCGATTTCGAAATTAGGGTGGGAAGAGAAGGTCAATATTACGGCAGCGGAAATCAAAGGATACGAAGAAAGATTTGGAGATAGGAAGAAGGATCTGAGTGTCTTATGGTGCCTGATGGCTTTTTGTGCGGGTGTGGTAGAAAGTCTGGTGGTCGTGGATAGGTTTGCGTACCTTAGTGAAGCAAAGGAGAGGGGGGAGTTGAGGGAGTGTTGGGTAGAAGCTGGCTTTGAGTATAGTGAGAGCCCGCGGAACTTAGTGGTTGTGGGCGTTAGGTAGAGATTCACATTGAATAGATTTGAATAGCCCTAGGTGGGTTAGTGCGTGGAATAGGTCTAAGATGCCCCTATAATGACCGCCGTTCACCCCGCAGTTAGCGAGCTACTCGTAGGAGATGGGCACGAGACTAGCGTAATTACGATAAAAGACACCACGTTTCGGCTTGTAGAAGAGTGCGTAACTCAATCAATCAAGTACAGTCGGCTTGTGATCCTTTCGATAGACGAGTGATAGTCTGTGATTTCAACGACAAAAAATGGTGTCACGAACACTCAAATGTCATGGTCGCCCTACCAACCGCCTCCACAAAGTGACTAGAAGCTTCTCCATGTCCCTCGTAGATCTAAGATCATCGTTGTAGGCGGAGGTCTAGAGTTCATACAGTCGAATCTCCATCTCCCTATAAGGATACGATGGGGCCGCGAGATGGCACCCTTATAGGGCAGGTACCCTTATAGGCTTATGAGGGTTAGGGTCTATGTCCAAACTTGAATCAGTTTTCGAGGTTTTCGACAGTTCTGGGGGTAAAACAATCTACCTGTTGGGTAGGAAAAGTCATAAGGGTATTCTTATAGAAAGAATACAGCAATTTACCTACCGAAACATGCTCAGAATCTGGTGCTCTGCATATTGTACAAGCCCGGTGCTTGCCTTGCCATAGGGTAATGATACAGCTGAGATTTCAACAAGAAACTCCCACAAACGGTAATTTTTGGCCCAAAGGTGCCAAGGCTGTAGAGTAGAGTACCAGATTCTGACCTACCAGGCGATACAAAACAGATGGGCCCCTACGTATACACCGCACTCTTTATAGGGCGATTATTCTTATCCCTTAAGCTGTCACGAAAATGCTGACCCACCAAAAAAAAGAAAATGCAAATTTGGTGTGGTTTTACTAACAGATCTCGTTATCTCTCTTATCAAATAATAGATCTCTCATACAAATCTAATCCCTCTGTTATAGGGGGGGCCAGTATCGACAGCTTAAGGAGTAGAGGGAGATTCGACTGTACTCCTTAAGCTTCGGTAACCCTAACCCTAGAAGGTTCGCGAAGTTTCGATGACGTAACGTCACCACATATCACTCGAAGTGCATGTGATATCGCGAGATTTCTACAGACAGATAGATGTTTCTACCACTCACGTAGAAAGATGAAGATCTACATTTTAATAGTTTTGCGGGGTAGAGGAGGTATATATAAGCCCCCATTGAACTCTTCCTCAATTCCCATCTTCATTCTTCAGTCTCAAAACCGCTCTACAAGCCAAAGCTTCATAGCTTCGATACTCCACTATCAAACATTTTGTTTCTAAATCCACAAAACTCGATTACCAAGAACACGGTCAAAATGCCATTCTTCTCACGCTACCACACTCCCACCTCCGCCTTCCCCTCTGACGTCTTCCGTTTCCTCGACGAGCTCAATCAAGCAGTTGCTCCAACTACAAGCTCCAGCGTTAACAAGCGCGCATTCTCCCCCAATTTCGATGTTCACGAAACCGACTCCGCCTATATTCTCGAGGGTGAACTTCCTGGACTCGATGACAAGTCCAAGCTCAACATTGAATTTACGGACGACAATACCCTTCATATCAGCGGTAGAATCGAGAAGTCGGTCACGAGAACCTCCGATGAGTCAAAGCCAACCGAGGCAGGCGAGGGTGAGAAGAACAAGGACAAACAAGTCGCTAAGCAGGCAGATGACAGCCAGAAGCAATTGTCGAAGCAGTCTGAGGGACAGCAATTGAGGTATTGGGTTTCTGAACGCACTGTTGGGGAGTTCCAGAGATCTTTCTCATTCCCCGGAGGTGTCGATATCGATAATGTTAAGGCGAGCTTGGAAAATGGACTTTTAAAGATTGTAGTCCCAAAGAAGGAGGTTGTTAAGGGAAGGAAGGTTGCAATCATGTAATTGTGATTGGTTGTTTTGTCATTGATTCTCTCTACTGTTTTGTTTTTAGGATTATATGGGCGGTGTTTCTTTTGGAGGCTTTCATCCCCTTGATAATTTGTTTGCAATTGAACCTATCTTTTAACGGAATGTTTGTTTAATCACTTATGCGCCTACAGGAAACATGGATGTAGGTTATGTTTTTTTTTTTTTAAGCTGAGGAATACTCGAGTAACTATCACGCTATTTTGATCTGAAATAAAAGTGTTTTATCTTCTATTCGTTAATTAACCTAAAACGTACTCTCACTGGTAGTGATAAATATCTACAGAGTGTCTTAAAGCCGGTCATGAAGCTAGGTGTTGCGCAAGCTTATTGAGATTGGTAAACGCGCTTGCTTGGCGCCAAGATAACAAGACAGAGCCGCAACTCCAAAGTTTACGTTCATGTCTTCTGAGACTGCACAAGTGCCCCACCACAACTCATTACCGCTCTCTTCCTCTTAACTGATCATCTAACAATCACTGTATTGTTTTACAATGCTTCCCTCAACTGCTCCGTCTGTTGCAGACGAAACCGCCACTACCAGCCGAAAGCGTGGGAACCAAACCAGAGTCTCCGCAAATCCGAAAATGGAGGAGTTCCTCAAAAGCTGGCGACAGGATGCATTGAATAAGCACCAATATGATGCTGCGATATTCATTGGAGATAAACTGTTAGCTTTAACAGGTGCCCCGCTCAATCCCATGCCTCTCTAAAGCTTCCTTACTAAGTATGTACTCCCCCGAGTAGGCGACCCAAAAGACGCATTCTGGCTTGCACAAGTGCACTTCAGCACAGGTCATTACAATAGGGCCCAGAGCTTCTTAACGCGAAATGATCTTATCACTCGATCCACCTCATGTCGCTACCTTGCTGCCCTATGTTTGATCAAACAATCAAAATACGACGAAGCTCTCAATGTCCTTGGCGATAAGAACCCTACCCATCTAGTCTCAGGCTCTTCATCTTCTATAGCTAGCCGACGTCGTGCGCCTTCTAAAAGTAGTAAGGATCGAGATGATCCGGGCAGCAACATCAAGTTTGAGGCCGCAATGTGTTATCTGCGAGGGCTCGTATATGCTAAGCAGAATGCATTTGATAAGGCGAAGGAATGCTACAAGCTTGCAGTTCTCATAGATGTGAAATGCTTTGAAGCTTTTGACCAATTGATGAAAAATTCACTCATGTCACCTGATGAGGAATGGTCATTTTTGGAGTCTCTGGATTTTGAAGGCATCAACTCTGATGGCGAGGAACCCGGCCAACAAGCTGAATTTGTAAAAATGCTTTACACTACACGTTTGAGCAAATACAAGAATCCTATGTCCTTCAACAATGCTACGGAAACTCTTGCAGAGAGGTACAACCTTCGACAGAACGCTGACTTGATCCTTTCCCGGGCAGAGCTTCTATTCACTCAATGCAGATTTAAGGAATGCCTGTCTCTTTGTGAAAACGTTATTGAAGATGACAACTATAACTTTGCTGTTTACCCTCTCTATCTTGCTTGTCTACATGAGTTAAATATGAAAAACAAGCTTTTCCTCATATCTCATGACATGGCCGACAATTACCCCGAAGAGCCCGTAACCTGGCTGGCCGTCGGTGTCTATTACCTGACTACTGGAAAGATTGCTGAGGCACGTCGTTTTTTCTCTAAAGCTTCAATGATGGATCCACATTTTGGACCTGCGTGGATTGGATTTGCGCATACGTTCGCAGCTGAGGGAGAACACGACCAGGCAATCTCAGCCTATTCTACCGCTGCGCGACTATTTCAAGGAACTCATCTTCCGCAGCTTTTCCTGGGAATGCAACATCTTCAACTAAACAATATTACCCTTGCCGACGAATATCTTAACAACGCCTTTATATTATGCAAATCAGACCCTCTCTTACTAAACGAGCTCGGTGTCGTGTTCTACCACAAAGAACATCTTAAGGAGTCAATCCAACTGTTTACCAAAGCCCTTGAAATTGCCGACGAAATAGAGAGCGATCCAAAGGCATGGATTGCTACCAGGGCGAACTTGGGACATGCTTATAGGAGATTAGAGTTATTTGACAAGGCCCTCGAGGCATTTGAAGAAGTAACGAGGTCCGGCGAAGGGAGAGATGCAAACATATATAGTGCGGTGGGACTTTGCCAATTACAGCTTGGGAGGCCTTGGGATGCGGTAGTTAGTCTACATGAGGTACTGCTTCACTCTTTCCATTACTTTTATATATATATATGGTTTTGCTAACAGACTCCAGGCGTTGGCTATATCCCCACAGGACCCTATAGCAACTGAACTTCTAGAGAAGGCACTCAAGGAAAACGCCAACACGGATGCACTATTCCAGGCCACTCTTCTTGCGGATGGCGAAATTGTTGTGCAAGGTGAGGAAGATGTGGATTTCATGCTGCATGAGCGTATGTTACGGAGCAAGCTTAAGTCCAAAGCTGTAGCTGCCAGTGGCGGCCATCGATATGGTGGGGACGGCGGTGAGTCAAGCACTCGCAGTAGCAGGAGAGGAGGCACAGCTTCTGGGGAGAGGAGAAGATTGGGCGACGTTACGAGCAATTACCAGGAAGTTGGTGGGGAGAGTATGGATCTCAGCGATGAGGAGCTGTAAGGTACTGAACAGGCCTGCTTGGGAAAGTCCTTAGTCCTCACGTGCTTTGAAGGACCGAGATGAACATATATTCATTACTGTTTTCTTGCACCCATTTTTTCCTATCGTTGTTTTGGTTTGGCGAATACTGGAGTTTGTAAATTTTATTATTTCTTATTTTTATTACTCGAATCATTAATAGGGGTTTGTGAGCAAACAGGAGAGTACGGAAGACACTTGACGGCGCGTGTAGCACGGGTTTTAGGAGATGCATCATGATTGATGGACAATGTTAGATATATTATTATGATACCATTATTATTATTATACAAATTTCTTTTGAATCGACAGTTATGAAGTAGTGTCCTCAGGACTTCTATCGGGATGCCTTCGATATATCCAATCGTCATAAAAAAGCTAACATCCCGTATTTTTATGATAGCATTTCGTGTTCTTTGCAAGGCTGTGTCACAATGAGTTTAAGCTCTAATATCATGAGTCATAGACTTCGATTTCAAGACCACATCCCATGTAAAGTGAAAACATGTTTCCTTCGGTGTCATAACAATACTCTGTGTGTCATCTCAGACCCCGTCCGTGCAGTGCCGCGTAACGAGTGATCTGGCATGAACACCCCGACCCCTGAACTGAACATCACAACACGTTGCCACCAATCCAGAACTCCACCCCCCACCCACCGCCCTATAGAAAACGCCAGAAGCAGCAGCCCTTCCTGCCAAGTAATAATAATAGGGCAAGCCCTGACTCTTGGCCCAGATTGAAAATTTGGCCGCTCCTCGCTCGTGTAGAAAAGGCGCAGTTCCCCCGCTCCCCTCTTCTCTCCTCATCCCGGTGCAAGGGCAAGATCGATAGCAGTGAAGATTCGTCTGAGCTTCGATTTTTGCTAGTTGAAAACTACAACTATGTTGACTGCTCTTGGTCTGCTTCGGCGGGCCAAGGAATTTTTGGCAAAATGTTCAGAAATCTTTTTTTTGAGGTTTCTCTTCTTTCTTTTGCTCCTAGGCTGCTATGCGTGGGACAGAGGAAAGAAGTTGGGCTTTTTTTTTGGTTCCTTTTTGGCTTTTGGCTCTTTCGAGCCCCGTTTTAATTTGTGGGGTTTTTGGCTCCATAGATTGAGAAACTTCTCGCGATGATGAGGTTTTTCCTTCTTTTGATTCACGCCGTTGCGCGTGGGTTTTTAGAAAAAGAAACGCGTCTGACGAGAGAGACCTCGTTCGCAATATATATTCACGATCGCCGTAGAAAGTGCTGCCCGTCAGCACACAAACAACGCGTGAAGCATCAAAACATCAAAATCCACAAACCTAACCCCCTCAAGTCTTCAGCGTTCGTCCCCTTAACTCTCAAGGCACCCATCACGATTCCCACGAGCCTCACCCATTCCCTCTGTAGATACATGTACTCACTCTAGAACCAAACACCGCTCCCATCAAAACACCAAGCACCCATAAACACGTTCCCAGTGCACACCAGACAAACAGACACACAGAACCCAACCCAAGCACCCGGAACCACCACCCACCCAAAGCCCAGCCGAGTTCCGATCGCATATCTCTACACCGGTTGATGGCCCATGATCCGCCCACCGGTTGATGCATCGTGATCCGCCCACCGGTTGATGCATCGTGATCCGCCCACCGGTTGATGCATCGTGATCCGCCCACCGGTTGATGCATCGTGATGCAATACTTTTTTAAATTTGGCGATAATCACCGGAGCTGTAAACACTCCTTCCAGAAGATTCCTAGGTAGCGTCTATTTGTAGAGTCTCGTCAGGAGTCAGAAGCCAAAACACGAGCCCCCACGTAGACTCCAGGTCTCTAGAGCAGAGCCGCTATGGCGAGTTGAGCTCGTGTAGGGCATCAGACCGTGCACTACCAGTGAGCGGGAGGGCCCTAATGTCCGAAGTGAATACTACGTAGGTAGGTCCGCCCTCACTTCCGATGTTGTCGTCGTCGTCGTCGCCATGTCAATCTCCCGGACAAAGCTGGAGGTTGGTGAGCAAGTGAGTGAGTGAGTGATAGACAGCGGCAGGCTGGTGGGTGCCCTTGCAGCTGATACACTGTAGGGCTGGGGCTGCTGGGTTGGGGTAATGATTGGGGGGTGCATGAACTGTGTGTGGACTTTCACGATGTATTGGTTTGAACGTGTATTGTAAAACGAAAGCGCTTGAAGACAAGTAAATTCCAGAAAGAAAGGAAAAACTTTTAACTATACTAAAAAAAAGGAAAAATCTACACATTAGACTACTTTTATTTACTACGCGATCCTCCTCTTCTTATCCCCTCCGGGGGGCTTCGACATCTTCTTCCTCTTGATCGTGACCAAAGCCTCCGTATAATCGTCCTCCTTCTCCTCCGCGCCCTTCCCCTTCTTCCTGCCGAGATCCTCATCCCCGACCTCCTCCAACTCATCCCACACCTCGGCCTCCTCGTCCTTCTTCTTCTCCACCACCACCACCTCATCCTCTCCATCCAGCACAACCACCGCCGTGCCCTTCGTCTTGACATACACCTTGCTCACCACGTCCCGCTCCTCACCATCATACACCCACAGATAGCGGTCGAACCCCACGCCCGCCACCAGCCCCCCCTCCGCGGCAGTCGCCAACACAGCGCCGGTGCTGCCCTTGTAGATTCCGAGCGAGCGCCGCGTCGCCGTGCTGTGAAGCCCGAAATGCCCGTTCTTGTCGCTGTACACAAAGTGCAGCTCCTGCAGCGTGGTCGTGGTCTCGGGCGACTCCTTGGCCGACGTTAGTGGCGAGTCTGCGTCAGCGGGTGTGGAGGGGTGTAGATGGAGCGTTAGGATCGGTGTGCGTGAGAGCGTCTCTGTGAAGACTGGGCGACGGGATACCGTCGTGTCGTAGAGGCGGAGGTGGGAGTGGTGGGTGGATACGGCGAGACGGTATGCCTCTGTCGTTGCAGGAGCTGGCGCATGTCTTCGTCCCTTCCCTGGCACTACCGCGGGGGCCGGCGGTGGTGGTGAGCAGGGGAGAAATATGATATTTGAGACCCACACGGGGACCTCAAGGCCGAGTTTTGTGGGCTTGACGTTCTTGGCCTTCCATACGGACTTCCATGTCGCTTTGCCGTCCGAGACAGAGCTCTCCCAGATCTCGACGTCGCGGTCCTTCCCGCCGAGTGCTACCGCTTTTGGGACTCCGCTTTGCTGCTCGCCGTGTACGCCGACGGCGGAGAAGTCGCCGGGGAAGTCGTGGGTGGAGACTGCGATGGTGCTGGACTCGTCGGCGAACTGCGTGAGGAACTCGATGTGGCCTGTGGAGGTCGCGGCGTAGAGTATCCCGCTGGCCGTGTGGCCGAGCCCAATGATGTCTGTGTCGGTGCCGCCGGGGAGCTGGTGCGTGTGGAGGATCTGCTCGTCCTCTGGGGCGAGCGGCGAGACTGTAGGGTCGAGGAAGCGGATTAGACCGCCTTTTGATGCTGCTGCGATCTGGATTCGGGCGGTGGTTAGCTGGTGCAAGGTAAGAGGGGTAGAGCAGCACATACGATACCGTCGCGGCCGCGGAACCGCAGGACCTGCATTGATTGGATTGCGGCATTACGATTTGGCTCGAGGAAGGAGACAATCTTTGCTCTGGCGGAGGTCTGGACGGAGGTGTCGATTCCGCGGGTGGTCGTTATTACTGTGGAGGTTAGCTTTGGATATTGATAGGTAGCAGGGGAAGGGGTAAGAGAGGGGGGGGAATACTTTTGACCTGGCCAACGTCGTCTCCAATTGCGAATTTCATTTTTTGGTAGAGCCTTTGGTGGTTTGTGGGTTTGCGGTGGGTTGGGATTAATTGGGATTTGGATTGCTTTGAGGCTCTGCGATACTTTTTTTTCCGAGTGCGAATCCTTGATGCAACAGGGATGCTGGGGCAAGTGCAGGGCGTGATCAGATTAGATTAGCAGTATACACACCTAACCCTGCGTTGACTGAAATCCAGCACCACGCCTTTGGTTCGATCCCCACCTTGGACCTTGGGGATGGTGAATTGATCACTCACCATCCTTTTAATTTTTGCTCTCTGCATCTCCCAGCTACATTTTAATGGTTTTGCATCTCCCAGCTACCAGAATTAAGAATATCTCCAACCCACATTTATTCAAGGTCAGCGAATACGGCTAGACCGTGATTCATGGTTTAAAGCGAATATATCCAAATGGACCCTTAGATTAGAGTATACCCACCGGTAGGGCTGATACACTTGACTCTTGAGGCATGGCCAGGAGTCATAAACTTGTGTTTAAAATTAAACGCACTGTAAACTTGAAACCGGGAATCGTGAGTATGTAAAGAAACTTCGAAACTTGGTGGGTATATAAAAGATGAATAACACCCCCAAACATAGAGTATATCCGCCAAGCCAACCACGAACCGGGTGATACGCCATGACCCGCATACCCCGGTACAACCTCAACCCTAGCACAACCACAGACACACCGACCCAACGAACATCACCGGTGCTCTACTCTACGAGTTCTACCTACCAACCACCAACTAAACAACATCTGCTATATATAACCGCGCTCGCAATACTTGCCGAACCATGCCAGGGTATCTTTCAAGCTGTGACTATTAATTACAAAGCTTATCTTTCCACGCCGCTTGCTGCTAGCAAGGCTCAGCTTCCGGAGCTAGCGTGCTTACTGGCGCTGCTTATGGTTGATTTGATATTAGTACTCTACTGAATAATATTCTTCACCATCACTTTCATTATTTAGAAAACTTGTTCTGGGTATAATCTGTATGTAATTCGCCTTTCCCCCTTACACACGTAATCCCCCCCCCCCCCCACTCCCCATACTATCCGCTCCTTCTATAACACCTAGTAGTAGTCTAACCTCCAAAAGAACAACCCTCATGTATATGATACACGTGAAGAGAAATATAAATAATCAAAAAAAAGACCCGTTCCGCCACGCTATGATATTTTTTTCCCTACCCGAGACCCCGAAAGAAGACAAGAAAAAAACCACAATCATAATCGCTGCACTAGCGAGCGCACCAACAAAAAGCTAAAAAATAAACCAAAAAAATACAAAAAAAGAAGTCTATAAAAATGAATATACCAAGTAGGTGCCCCGTCCAGCCAGCTAGTCTAGTCCAGTAGTAGTGGTAGTTTTTTGTGGACTGTTTAAGCCTCGACCTGACGACGGTGCTTGTGGGCGGTCGAGAAACGGATGTCCCTCTTCCCCTTGCCGGGCTGGGATTTGTCGCACTCAACGGGGGTGACACCGGTACCGAACACCTCAGGACCAGGATTCTTGAACTTGATGGCGGTGATGCCCTCAGGCACAAGGCAGCCGTTACCGGAGTTGGCTCTCAAGATAGTTGGCAGGGCGTCGAATGCTGCAGTTGACTTCTCGCTACCACCAATCATGACTGATGCACAGCGCATGTACATCTCTCTGTTTCCGACTTTATTGAACCAGGTCCTATAGGTCCATATTAGTTTTTATTCAAAATTGATAGACTGCTGAAGGGAACTTTAACGTACCAAGCAACCACAGCAGGTCCGGCAGGGAGACCCTTCGGGACGGTGAAAGTAAGTGGAGGAAGCTTCGCGGTTGGGTCTGGTGTGCCGTTGCCCGCGGCAGAAACTGGGTGGTTACCTTCCCACGAAGTCATGACACCGAACTTTGAGCTCGCATTGGGCTTTGGGTCGTAGGTGATTGACATCTGGCCGGAACCACCACCGTGGGTTGCACTGCCTACAACCTGCAGAGTTGCCTTTTGGCCCGGAGTGTATGTTGCTACAGGAGCAGCGGGGGCAACGCCAGGGCAAGGGTAGTCTTCACCACTCTCTTTGAGCGGAAATTGGTTACCACCACTCGCAGACTCGGCGACTTGCCACTGGGCGGGATTAGACATGGTAAGATGGGCAGATGCGGTAGACATGAGGGCAGCGAAAGCTACAATGGTGCCAGTAGTGAACTTCATTTTGATTGTTTGGTTGTTTATTGTAATGTTGTGTTTAGTTGATGTTTTATTTAGATGATGTGGAGCTTGTAACCGGACAATCTCTCAAGATGAAGTACTATGCGTTATATAAAAGTTAGTAGCTGGTACCTCACGAAAGAAGGTTTAATGATAGACAGCAGGGGAATATGGAACATATGCAGCATATGTTTAAGATGCGAAATAAGATTGTAGAAAGAAAAGAATAAAGGGATATGCCGAATGGATGATTAGTATGAAATCAAAAACCACTGACCTTTGGTTTGGAGGCTTTAACTTTACTACTATAGGTCGTAAAAGGTCTTAAAAAGAATGAACAGGATTATTCACAGAATAAAATCCAAAAAATGCCGCTGGCGTGTGATAAAGAAAATAAAAAGGAATGTGGGACCTATCAAAGGTGATAATCGCAAAGGTAAGGAGTGAATGTGACTTGAGTAGTGAGTGACGAAAAGAATATCCTTTCGCGGGGGATTTGGACGTCTTATATCCAACCTTCCACAGAGTGTGAAAGAGGCAAAAGTTGCTGTGCCATGGATTGTACCCATCTGTAAATGGCGAATACTATCTTTGCCCATCTCTCCTTGCTAGTTTCAGCTGACAGTATCCACTGGCAATGCCTCCATTTACAACTACCCCGCACAGCGTCTTGTCAGGGGGTTCGGTGGTAACGGTGGTAGTGGTGGTGATGTTGAGAGGGACACATCTCGGGGAGATACCGGTGTGCAACTACTAGAGGAGGCACGTATTACCCTCCGAGTCTGCTTGACAAAAAAGAAGCTCTAACCCTGTCCCTTGAATCTGGGCCAATCGCCGGGTGGCTGAATAGGAACCAAAACTCTGGAAGCTCATTATGCAGGTGGTGGAGAAGAACATGGCTCAGGGGTGAAACGTTTCGTTCGGCGAATTCAGGTACAAGAAGTGTGTAACTTCCGATGTGCACTTCTCATATGCAGCCAATGCGAGGAGGGTTTCCCTAAATTGGCTGCTCCATTCACTCGTATGAGCTTGATATCTGGACATTCAATTCGATTCCCCAGAGTAATTAACGGACTTCATAGAAGTATCTCCTAGCAGTTGAATTCGGAGGTTCATTTCTAAGATGTCTCTCTTTCCTGCCCAAGCCCCCGGGAAGAGGATGCCCGATCAAGTCCGAGCATTCGCCGCTCATTGTCGAGGACAGGGATAAACCGTCGATCAACTACAAGGAACGAAGCTAGAAAGGTACCGTAGAGTATGTACTGTATCTGGTTCATGCTAGGTACGGCAAGGGATGACCGAATCAGTAATCTGGGGGGAACTCATGGGACAGGTGGCGTATTACTGGATAAACCGGAAAGCAAGCTGCGGTTCCTTTAGAGAGTTATGTGCTTCAAACGGAAGAGGGGGGGGGGGGGGGGCGGGGCAGTTACAATATAATGGGGTACCATAGTACTGACTGCATGTCGTTGTAGTAAGATATTGCACATGTCTACGTTAAATTTTTAGGTCCCTGTCTAGTCAAGCATGTAGTGAGCCACATATGCATGTAGCTACTCTAATAAACTACAGGTAACAGGGTCCTTATTTTTCAACCGAGGGACCACGATGTATACTGTGGTTGATAGGCAGCGTATTATGATTGTAGTTCACGTTTATTGCAGGATACGGTGCAACCTCAGGCCAATGAAGTCGACCGCCCAGTCCCACGGGAAGCAAGACGAAGAAAGTTGAAGGGATGTGATTCTCTGGATAGCGCTAGGACGGGGTTTAACTCCCGAACGGGTAGCAACGAACAGTAGAGTACCAGCTCCAACCTCAACCTCCAGAAGTGTACTTTTCGGGTTCCCTGAGCTGCTGAGTAACAGCACGTTTCGAGGCGTGTTTCCCTAACCCCCCACTTACCTCCCTCTCCTTTTATCGGAAGTGCTTGTGTCTTACATTCTTGTCTCCAGTTTCCGCCTCCATTTCGTTTACGTCTCTTGCCTTGCCTTAGTAAGGTCAGATATACATGCAGACACTACATGTATGACAAAAAGCGTTAGGGCGCTCATGACTTTATTTTCTGTGCCCCTGGACCCATGGCCAAACTGTCCTTCTCAGCGTAACGGCGCTCACGACTTTATTCTCTGTGCCTCCTGGCGGAGTACTGTCGGCCATCATATCCGCACGTGCATTAACTGCACCTGGACAGAGCACAAGGAACATGCAGATATTTCCGGTCTCGTACACCAATAAACTACCTACATGTCGGTGTCTACCTCCCTACTCTACTCTAGAGTAACCTATGACGCAGGAGGCACATATACTTTTCTGAGCCTCACATCGCCATCTCGCCTAGATAACCTCCCTCACAGCAAAGTGCATTAAATCTACACTCTCCGAGCTGTGGCGGGTGACTTTGTTTTAACGTGGAACCTGTGGATTATACTATGACTTTATTTTTAATTTTTGAGCCTCGTCGGTGTTTGTTTTGTTGTGCCTCTGGATCTCACTCGGAGCTTGACTAGCGGGATATGTATCTACCGGCGATGCCGAGGATCCGGGGCAAGTGGGGGCGCAACGCCGAGTGATCGGGTATGCTCTTGTGCAACCTGCGCCTGGCGGAGTTGAAATCCTGCAACGCCTTAAATTCAATAAAGGAAAAAAAAAGAGGGTGCTCTGAAAATAGTAGTCAGGCTTGATTTGGATTTATCCATAGTGTATTTCACGGCAGTGTCTGCCAAGCCGGTGAGAATTAATCCAATTTGAGCCATATAAAATTCCGAAGCCGACTCTCCGCGGCGGCTAGAAGGAGATGAAATTTGAATGCTACTGGATAGGAGCTGCCTCTAGCCTTAGAGCTACAAAATTTTGGAATTACAACTATGAAGATTATTAATTTTATCAATTGACTTGCAACGGTGAGTACTGTATTTACTTGGCAGGAAAACAAAGAGAAGGGATAACTCACGCATACCACTCTTCGGACAGTCGTAAACAATTAACATACCCCAACCGATGAGTATTTGATCAGTTTTAAGGTGCAGGGCCATCTCCTCACGCCCAATATCTGTATATAGGTTTATATGGACGGGTTGGCTATATCGTAGTAGATACATCGACTCTGTTTGGTTACGCTACAACCATTTCCACCATCTTAAAGTCCTCGCGCCTGGTTTCAGAAACATGACGACCGTATTCCATTCGCGGTTGCTCCAGTTTCCGTATAACCAAACAAGTCGGAGGTCCGGACGATCCTCACGATATGATTGGCCGTATCTTGATACTAATCTCGATAGTTAACCAATCGAACGCCAAGGATGGGAAAAGAGGAAATCCGCAGTCCTGAAGAGTAAGCGGGATGGAGTATCATGCTGTATATGTTGAAACACTGTTTTGGGATTAATGAGGGCATATATGTAAACAGTTGGTCGTAGGCTTTTTCCAGATCCTCTGTGGTCCTTCGTGGGGATTGTGAAGTAGCACATTGGTGGTACTATATTTTTCATTACCACGGTACTTTACGAGATCGAGATTGTGGTATTATATTGCGCCCGGAGATTTCGTGGGCCTGAAGCCGAAATCATGAACATATCAGATCCACTAAAACAGAGCAGATCTTAAAGTACGTGTACTCAGCAGAGTTTGATCTACCGTTGTACGAATTAAAAGGAGGATTATAATACGAAACAAAAGTTCACCTGCCATAAGAAACCTACTCTCGCGAGGATTTGCTTGTCTTGATTGCTGTGAGATCAATCTAATTGTTCTTTTTAAGATTGTGGCCTGGCTCTTCAGCTGGTTTACGAGAAATTTTGTTGGGCAGGTATGTAGTATTAGTATAATTAGTAGAAGTTACATATCTATAGGCACTAATCAACTAGGGAGGGCATTTGTGGGTTGAATCTGAGGGTTTTTTGAGAGTACAGTATCACGGAGATGAGTAGGGACATTTAATAAGTCCTTATGAACGCCACAATAGTACTAGTTGCTCAATCCCATAAGCGTATTCAAGTTTTCGAGATTCTATTATGTAGTTCTATTGGAACAAATGCAAATGTGCATCTAGAGGGCTAATCTAATACCTAACGAACGTCCAAGCCTTACGAACTAGACTTCAATGTTAGTGAAGAATTCAGAAGAGGAGGCAGCATTACAAGTCTAGTCATTTATACTAGGCAAAAGATCTAAAGAGGCTCGAGCCATTCTTCCAAGCTCTCTTCATTCAATTATACCCTATCGAGGCCAGCCAATTGCAAGCTATTTCCCATTATCGACCTCCAATTTCTCACACTTCATTCCATTAGCCACAATATAAAAACCATCACACTGCAATATGGAAAACTCACATTCCACCGCTCCCTAACGGGGCACATAGTTGGGTCCTCCAACCCATCTTCCCAAGCTTGGGACCCAGATCAACTCCTTCGTGTCCGCCGAGATGTAATTTCCCTTCGCGTCGATGAACGGAATAACATGTCCTGTGTCCTTGTAACGCAACCCGAGAAACTTCTTCTTTGGCTTAGAAGCTAAAGCGAGGGAAACTAGGGCCGGGGAAGCTTGTGGAGGGGAAGCTTGCGGAGGGGGAGGAGCCCTGACGTGAAAAATAAGGGGAGATTGGACGGTAACGGTGGCAGAGGTAGTGTTGGGGGGTGGGGCGGACATGTGGATGTGAAGACAAGCATTCCCAGTAGAGGGAGTGTAGATCTCCTCAATGATGATAGAGGCGTGAACGATTCCCATGACTGCTGATTCGAAGCTTGGGGTTTGGGGTGATGGTATTATTGGATGAATATATTGTTGATAGGTGGGTGAACTATGGGGAGGTGGTGAGCTTCAAGTCTAGGTGTGGGTGCGGTTTCGAGCAGAAAAGTTTAATTATTTCAAGAGCCGACTTATATGGATATAGAATTATCGGAAGACCTAACCCGGAAAGCCATTTGAAAGCCATTTGAAAGCCATTGTATTCCGGGTAGCATTCAATGGTCCCAGCACTCATTCTCATTCTACGTGGGAAACACTGACATAAGGAACTTGAGCCGTTTCGACTACCTTGGGCATTCAAATTAATTGAGGTTTCCGTTACTCTTAAAGGTAGATACTTAATATGCTCTTAAAGCTAACCGTGATGCAATTGGATAACTATATACATATACATCACAACGCATTTGGTTGAATGACGATTTAAAGGGCGATGGAGTGAAGAAGCAGAAAGACTTAGACCTAATTTTATCTACGGTAAGTTCTCTTAGTCATAGGGGAACTCAAACATGGAAGGTGGATATATTAGTGCCATGGGGAAGAAAAGAGATATATGAAGTATGAATTATTCAACGAGATGCGCCTTCATGGGTATCGCAAGGCCACGGTTATTTCTAACGGTGATTTCGTGTCTTTTGCCCTTGAAGAGGTATTTAACCCAAAGATCCTTCTTTTCACCTGGAGCCGGGTCATAAAAGCCAGCAAGGTGACTCTATGAAATTGTCAGTATCAACACGGATTACCGGGAATGGATTCATAGGCTTACTTTGTTCAACCCTCTCGGAATAACCAGCTGTTCATCCTCAATCAATCCAGCCAATGGAATTGTCACATCAATCCATTCTCCAGCCTTCCCATTGATTCCATATCTAGCCTCAAGAATCACCAATCCACCACGCTCCAACATTTTTTGCTGACTGTGCTTAACGTAATCACTCATCAGACCCACTAACTCATCTGCCCTCCTCCTGTTTTTAATGACTTTGACCATCAACTGTCTCTTCTTCTGTTCAACTTCCTTCTTCCACAATTTACGCTCTCTTGGCCTTAGGTAAACCCATTCGAGTAGAGCATATCCCAAGAACGGCGCAAGAGTCCCGTATAGAACCGACGACCCTGATGTAGAAGCAATCCCTACAGGGATAGAGATTTTTTGCCCTAATCTTGACCAGTCTAATGTGAATATGACCCCACCAGCAGAGATCCCAATTCCTGCCCCCATCCTGGTATTTGTAAAGATCTTCCTAGTAGCCTTAATTTTGACTACCAGCGCGGTGACTGTGACAACAGTCGCATCCACGTTTATTTTAATCCCCTCTCTTGATTTCTTAAGTTCTTTAGGATTTTTTGAGCTGGAAGGGCCGATGGGCGTACCGACAAAATAGGTTCGGCCCCACGAAAGTCCCAATTGCCCACCAAATCCAAGAGAAGGACAAGCAGTCGCTGTTATCCTCCACGTTTCCGTTGATTTCGATTTATTTGGCCTTTGGGTGGGGACGTAGTTTTCATCGTTGACATCTTCTGCTACGGGAGACTCGCCAATAGGCATTGCTACCCATCCGATCGTGAAGTGACTACTAGGTGATGGATTGGAAAAGATTTGAGACAATGCCAAGGGCCATTTCCCTGCTAAACCCGTGTTATATTGCATGAAGAAGGAACTGCGTTTACCAATGGAGCTAACATATGTGGCCTCGATACTTGGGGGTTTGAGAAGTGGGGACGAGTTAAATGTCGGCTTGAAGACAAGTCTGGATGCACCGAAGCTTTTTGAGATTGACGTGGAAACGACACGTTGAGGAAATATTGTTGAGGCTATTTCGAAGTCCAAGCCAGCGAGAATTGAAGCGATTGATAATGGCGATTTGGGGGGTAGCGACGGGAACGAGTGTCCAATCTGCACGGAAAGACCTGGAGAAGATAGATATGTCCAACCTTTATTCTCTGTCTGAACAGGAATACCACCCAAGGATGCCGTGAGACTTAGGCTTGGGACATGTTTCATTTGTGGTTCGTTCTTTTCAGATGAGGCTGTGATAGAAGAATTAAATGGGGTTGTAAGCAATTCTCCCAAGCCCTCCAACGGCAGTGTGAAGGAATGCTTGACAACATATTTCGTCAACCTCACTAGCGTAATGAGCCTATACCCAACTTCCTTCTCACCACTCTCCAGAGTCCTTACGATCTTCTTCAATCCCGCACCGGACACATCAAGAGCGATAACGACCTCTCCCCGGCTGTTGACAAGGCTCATAACGTTTTCTACCTTCTGCTTTCGGATCTGCTCCTGTAGCCAGATCTTGAACTCATCCGGATCCATGGTCTTGACACCGACCTCAAAGAATTTCTGCTTCAACCCATCGACTCCTAGTTCGTCGTAGATGGCTCGTTTGTGCGGATTCATGAGAGTTTCGTAGGCAATTAATATGTTGTTAAAATGTAATGTCGTGCGTTCCCGTTGCTCAGCTGGTTGCTTGTCTGGGTGAAAACGAAGCGAAAGTGCGCGATAGGCACTGCGGATTTGGTTGGGCGTTGCCTATCGATTGAAATCAGTGGCATGTCCATGAGAAACTTAAAGCTTCCATATACATTTACAGCAGTTTCCATAGTATCCGGCCTGATCGAACGTTGTTACGACGCTCGACCGGGCTAGACAGATGACTGCTGTAAATCTGAACGGTGAAGGAGGGGATAAATACATCGTGAGAAACCCCCAGCAGCGCGTAGTAGTCCTTGACCGATTCGTCCTGCTCCTGCTGCCATTCTTCCCATTCTTCAATGCCAACCGGTTCAGCATTGGGACCTGGAGGGTTCTGGTGCGGGTCCAACTCTTCTGCACATGTAGGAGATGGGCGAGATTGAGAGTGATTATTCAAAGGCATATCTGCTGAGATGAAAGAAAAAAGGACAAGATATAACTTCGGAAATATGATTCCCCGGGTGTTCGCTGGATGGGGAGAGATGCACACAATTGAGGATGATGTCAGAGATGGGGTATTCAGAGTAACATCTGATTGTGCGGACGGGGTATTTAGTATGCGATTTTAGGCTTAGCTCCGATTTTTGGGGGATAGACCAATTTGTAAAGTCCAAATTTTCCAAACGGCCCCAAGGCAGGTTGAAGGGTTCGATGTATGTATGTATATTTTTACATGCACGTGGTAATAATTCAGATGGTGGTCACTGGTAACACAGTTGAAATGCGATGAAGTCATGCGTGCCAAGCAGCCCGATTCCGTGCTCACGCACCATTTGCCCTGGTTGACGCATAAGGTACTGTTCTTGCCGCCAAGAGGTAAAAGACTCGGCACGAGAGAGCTATCGTTTGGCAGCATACTACAAATTACAATCATGCCAGAAAATTCTATGTATCGAGATAACACGAACGCTGACCGCGCGGGCAGCTTCGTTTGGCCTTGGAAACTAATAGGATATCCTGGGATGACTCAACACCTTCGGACGGAAAACAACCAACGGTACAAAGGCCAGCGGAAGACCCAATATCCACTGTACAGAAAGCTTCAGATCACATGATCGAACCCGACAGCGATCATGCCACGATACGAAGAGAATGGTTACCAGAAGCCATCATAACACTGCAGAGGTTGGGCTTGAGGACTGTAGTGCTTTTGTAGCCATTCCTACACTGAAGTCACAAGAATTGACATGGCGAAGCAACTTCAACATATTCTACAACAAGGAGCGCTCGAGCACAGCTCTATTTACGTTGGGACAGGAGCCATGATATATCTGCTCAACGAATTGAAAGGTTTAAATCTTTCCTCAAAGCCTCGGCAACGCCCAAGCATCCAAGGAAAAAAAAAACTTCATACTCAAAGAGCGAGAATATATCAAAAATTAAACAACCCAGAAGGCCCGAAGGCCTTTGGCAAGGTCCCCAACCATTCGCTGTGCAATGAAGGTAGGTTCCTCGAGCCCCGACTCTTCATGAGCAGCCGGGTCTGTCGCTAGGTAAGTATGAAGTTCTAAGAGGAGGGCGAGGGAGGAGGGGTATATATACCCCAGAACACTTGGCGCCTAGAGAATTTTGGCCGACAGTCCACAAGAAGATGTGTCAAATTTGTCACCAAAGCAAGGGGGTAAGGGAGAACGGACAACACACCCAGAGCTCGAGACTTGGCAACCGGCGCATATGTTACAGGTAGCTCTTTTGAGACAGCTCGAGTTTTGCGTCTGCAGTTAATAACTGCTCATTGAGACGCTTGAGCTGCTAATACTATACTGTGCTGTGTTATAATGGCCATAAAGATCATAATCTAAGCTACATGTACTTAATACTTGTTGTTATTAACTCATTGATTCTAACCACTTAACACTACACTAGAGTCTTCTCATACCCGTCCTGGAGACCTCCTGGTTTTTGTTAGGTATTTACTTTCTAGGCCTTGTATCTAGGTATTTTGTCCATGTGTCATTTTATGACTGTCCTCTGCGTATAAAAGGGGAAGGTCGAGACTTGAATCCGTGCAGGTCTTAGACCTTAAAAAGCCGAATCATATTTCACTAGGCTATGTGGGAATGAAACGCTCAGATGCTTGTTTAACATGCCAAATAACGGGAATCAATGCTCAAGATTTTCTAAACACTATATTTACAGAATACATAAATTACTTTTTAGCTTTCTTATCCTTAACCTTTGCCTTTCCCGAGTTTCCAGTACCAGTCTCAGCGGTCTTTACGAAGCCACCTTTGACTAGCGCCTCTCTTGCTGCTGTATTTATTAACCGGAATCTATAAAAAAAAGTATACGTTAGCTTGACTATAGTAGAGATGTTGGTTGAGACGATAACACAGCGACCTACCTGTCTGGTCCCAGCTTGACTCCTCCGTACCATCTGGAGACAACTACTAGCACGTTGGCAACATCCATAACCTGCAATAGATGTCCCATCCTGCCACCAGCAGCGGTTTCTCCATCATCGTCGTTATCTTGGAAAGTGACACCATTCTCACGCTGTATCCTATATGCTAGATTCTCATATCATTTAGCGTCAGTTATATATTATAAGTCTATGATAAATGGCATGAAATATATACCAGTCATATTATGCGTTGCCTTTGCAATCTTCTTGTCTCCTGCAATCAGATCCGAAATATAACGCTTTGCATCTTCAACTGAATGCACCTCAATGGCTCTTCCAACAAACACGGACTTCTTCTCTACAATTGGATCCGCCACAATCCATTCATGCTCCGAAGTGTGTTGTCCAGCCTCATTCATTGTTGGCGGCGGCGACCACTCCCTATATCCCTCCTCGCCATCATCAACCTCCCCCTCCTCCACCGCCGCAGCTGGTGGTGGTGCAGCTTCCAACAACTCGCGCATCCCCTCCACCAGGTCAAACAGGCACACCTCGCCCTCACGCCACACCGCGCTCAACACATCTCTCGCCAACTCATTTTTCCCCTCCACCCCACTCTTGCCACCGCCCGCCCCATCAACAACCACCGGCGGGGCATGCGGGTAGTTGTCCGGGAATGACAGCGTCAGTGAGAGCGGCGGCGAGATTGTGCTTTCGGGCGGCCGCAGAACATAGATTGATCCGGACCCGGTCGAGGCAATACACTCGCCCCCGTATATCGAGTTTAGCACCTCAATCTCCTCGGCGAGATCCTCGTTCATGGCTAGAAGGTTGGTGGTTGGCAGCTGGGAGGGTCGGGTAGGGTAACTGCGGGCGGTTGTATAATATTTTGGTAGGCGTCGGACTAGTTGTAGATCTGCACCCCGACCTCGTCCTCTAAAGTGCGCCGGTTGATCTTTGAGGCTTTTTAAGACAACCCGGAGGGTAAACAGGGAGTTCATGAGAGGTCTGCTTCTGAGTAAGCTCGGAGATAACTACACAGAGACTGTCTGTCCCCTATGTTGTTTTCTTTCGAACCTAGGAGGAGTAGGCTAAATATTGGTCGGAGTTTTCCCTTCCCTCTCTGATGACTGATATATATTAGGATGAGGAGCTAGCAATCCCGGTGATAACGTCAAAGACAAGATGCCCTGTGAGAGATACAAATACTCAAATATCACAAGACGAGATAGACCAGGAATAACGCACCACTATAGACCAGAAGATTAGATTTAAAAGTTCCAGCGGCGATGCATGCATGGTTGCTCTGCTCACTCAATTTATCAAATTCAAATGTAGGGTTAGGGATGATATATCTCAGTATAGTTAATTGCATACATGTACGCGAAGAGTCTGGATTTCTTCCTGTTATACCTATAACATGGAGTACCCTGTTTTGTCATAGGTAAGTAGATTATCTACTCGTAGTCACTAGCAAAGTGTTAAGAATAGATAAATCATGATCCAT
This sequence comes from Morchella sextelata, assembly GCF_020137385.1. Lineage (NCBI taxonomy): Eukaryota > Fungi > Ascomycota > Pezizomycetes > Pezizales > Morchellaceae > Morchella > Morchella sextelata. The sequence continues at coordinate 1,359,554 of NW_025408631.1, forward strand.
CACTCGTCGGATTGACCTCTGATCATGTCGAACACACTACTCGGTAGGTGACTACATGTAATTGCGTGATTTATATATGTATTCTTTGGGTACACGTGAACGCACTAGGTGTATCAATGAGGAGGGTAAGAATATTTCAGTTGCCTAGGAACTCTACGAGCTATTTTTACGCAATTTTATTACAACGGGGAGACAATCTATAGAGCCGTTACTACGTTCTAAGGTACAGAGGAAGTGCGAAGCCGCTTCGATACGTCAGGAATCCATCGTTATAATCTAAAGCTTAACCGATGATTCCTCGAATTCCACTAGTGGTCTGACAGGCCTTGCACCCTTTGTCATTTCCAACCCAGCCTTGAAGCCATATACATCTTCAATGATTTGACCCTGATCACCATCGAACTTTTCGTTCGGAAGCGAGCCTGAAAGCTTTGATAGCATTGGTTCCAGCAAAGCCGAACCTTGGTCAATAATCACCTTAACCTTCTCATCCGACAACTTCAATTCCTTCGATAGAAAAGTTGTCACTGATCCGATAATGGATTCGGCCTTCGTCAAATCGGTACTTTCAAGGGCCTTTGCGAGATTCACAGCATCAACGCTGACGCCCCCTTGGCTTGAAATAAACTGAGAAAGGGATAGAGCTAATGTGGCCTTTTGATCTGACGTGGGAACAGGAGCAGGGGGTGGAGGAGTGGCTGCTGCATGCATGTGGACAGAGATTTTGGAGCGTTTTGGAGATGAAAAATCGATGAAGGTGTTGTAGAACTCAACAACGTCAGCTTTGGTAAGGTTTCTGATCACGTCAACCTCGATGTCGACTTTGAAGGATCTCCAGTCAGCATAACCTCACAGAATTAGAGGGGGGGTTACTGACCCTGCAAGAAATCAAAGTATTCACTGCCTATGTAGTTCCATAGCCTTGAACTTTCCTGATTCAGGTTTTTCATCTTCTCGGTTCGTTTGACGATGACACTATTGATATGACCCTTGAGTTCTTTCTCTGTCATTTTATCGAGGGTAGTCTTGTATGATTTTAAGAAATTCTCGATCCTTGACTCCAGGTACGGAGCAGATCGCTCGGATTGGATAAGAACTCGATAAACCATTGTTGCAGTATTGATACGAGCACCAGAAAACACAACGTATCCAAGTTGCTCCTTAGTTCTCAGCAAATCAAAAGCGGGCCTAAATCAAGGTTAGTAAATGCTGGGACTTGAAATTAAAAAAGAAATTATTTACTCTTCAGTCAACTGTGAAAATAGGACTGTTAAGGCCCGAAGCTTTCGATTAGTATGCTCTCCAATGTAGAGACTATACTCAATACATGAATTCACGTTTTTCTCATCTTTGAGCTTTCGGGGATAGATAAACTTCCCACCATGCGGCATAAGAAGAGATCTCCGGATGCCAAACTGCGCAAGAGGGAGTGGCCGAGGTTTAAGGATTGTTTCGACCATTGCAGTAAGTCTAAGTGCATCCTAAAGACCCCAAAAAATATTAGCCGTCAAATTTGAATTTTATTGACTCTCTGAAGTACTAACCTCTTTGTAGAGATTTCCATGGACCAAGGATTCAATATGCAACTGCTTAAGAATCAATGGATAGAAGCTTTGCACTTCTTCCATAGTAACGGTTTCTAGCTCCTCGAGATGTTCATCGTTCAGCCACATCTGCTGAGCGTGCAGGTACCTGGCATATTCTCCAACCTGATAATACGGTTGGGCGAAGTCCCAGTTTCGGTAGCCTCTCAGAGTTCGTTCTTTGATAACATTAAACCGACTGGGCGAAATTTCTAAACTACGCATCTTTGTAAGAAGTTTCTCTAATAGCACAGACATTTTATCGTTGTAGCCTGAAATCTCGATGTCTAATCCCAGCGAATGGGCAGCCAGAGAATATTCAAGGCCAGCGATTTCCGCATCGTAAGCGTATTCATTGAGAGCATCCTTGACTAATTCGCAATAAAGTTTCGCCTTCACAGCACTTCCAGGACTCGCATATGCTATGGGGCTATATCTAGGTTAGAAGTAGTAGAAAGGGATATGGTGTATCAACTTACTTTCGAAGTGTACAGAATATGTTTGCTTTGGGAACCCAGAAGGTGTCGTCTTTCTTATACCAAACTCTAGACAAGTCTGTATGCTTTATCAATACTGGTACCTTTGAAGGTTCCTTTGTCTCCTTCTTTTGAACATCGAAGTTTGTGGGGATAAACTCGTTCTTATGAGGGAGATGTAGCTCCTTTTCTAAATCCTCCACTCTTTTCTTAAAGATTCCTTGAATCTCAGATAGAAACTTTTGGGGAATTTTCTCAACCCTGTATTCAGTCCCGTACCATTTCTCTTTTGCTTCCCAGTTTCCTTTGGGACAATCCCTACAGACAATGGAAAGCCTAAAGCTGTCAGGTCGTAGAAATTCTAAAGATTTCTTGATGATTGCCGGGTCGAACTCGCGAATCAAACTCGTTCCCGATAGGAGCCACTCTCTAGGAAGGGGCTTCTGCATGACATCAGAGAGGCGTGATGTGAACTTGGAAGCTGGGGACTTTTGTTGAAATTTGAAGTCAATAGCAGCAACAGCTTGAAGTTCTTTCATGATCCACTCCTGTGGAGGAGTGCTACGAATAAGGTGAATGTACTGGAACACAAGCTTTGCAACCTCCTCATATTGAGCTTGAGGGAATGGTTAGCAACTTTCTTTCAAGACATATAGTAGGAGATCCATTTTTACCTAATCCTTCTTCTGTCAACCTGATAGAGATATAGAAGAAAGCAGCATCATTACAAACTGATGTTGGTCCAGCTGAAAGCCCATTGGCCCATCCTTTCTTTTTCAGATATGCAAGTATGGAACCAGGGCCCTCATGCCCAATTAGATGAGCTGCATATCTCGAGGGTTGTGTCCGGAACAACTTTTCTTCATCAAGGTATGGGAATGTGATATCTAAGGATCGGGTATCCATGACAGGTTTAGCAAAATATTGCGTCTACGCAATTGGTTAGAAGATCTTGATCAATAGGATTACATGCAGGCGGTAAACAAACCAGCAGTTGCTCCTCAGTGAAAGGTTGCCCTTCAAACTTAGGATCTGGTAGGTTCTTGTTTTTGACACCCTCAAACAACTCCACAACCCATTTCTCGAGTGTATCTAAGTCTTCTCTACCCAAAACCACGAGTTTCATCACATTTGATGAGTAGTACTTATCATGGAATTTCAGAAACTCATCTCTGACGTTAATGCCCTTCTTAGTTGGCTGCTCTTTCAATGTCTCAAGATTTCCTGTGGAGAAATGACAGTATGGATGGTTAGGGTTAGATAGGGATTTTCCTAATTGATGAAGCCTCCAAGTATCATTTTGGAGATTTTTCTTGTTTTCAGAATCCACAGCTCTAAGCTCACGGTCGAGTGTCTCTGCGAGAAAGAGCGGAGCGATAAAGAACTGTGCAAAACGATCAAGTGCACCATAGAAATGCTCGTGCCCTACTTCGAAGTAGTAATTTGTAGATGTGGAGGCAGTGTATGCATTGGAATGTCCGGAGTTTTCTGCTAGATACTGAGAATACTCATTCTCTTTTGGATACTTTTGTTAAGGTAAATATATCAGTAGGTGTACTGGAGGTATAAATAAGGACTCTTAGGATTTACCTTTTCAGTTCCCATAAACAGAAGATGTTCTACAGCGTGTGCTTGGCCCTGCAACTCCCAGATAATCTATTAGTAAATATTCACAAGGTAATAGGTCACAGTAGATTCAGCCTAGATGTAGTGCTACTGAATTTATACAGGCATACAGTGCTGTATTTTTATGGGAGGGAATGGCCGGGGTGCCGCACAAAAGTGGTAAAAAGGGATATCCGACTTGGCACAATGAGGGGCAGGCGCGGGGATGTAAAAGCAGTGGGACACGAGACAACTGACTGGTAAGTCTTCACTGTCGGAAAAGTTCCCAACATGCACGTCTAACGCAGCACTGGCTTTATCTGTGTCCGGGTCATGCACAATCAACGCCTCGAGCTTATTAGGTAGCTGAATTACACGGTACGACCGATTATCGAGATCAGGTTGCTCCAGCTTATTGGCGATGACAGTAGCCACTCCAGTCTGAATGGATATCTCCTTCATATCAGGCTTCATTGTAGTGTGGGAATGAGAATTGGCAAGTCTGGTGGCGGAGGAGAATCTGGAGATGGACGAGATCGAGACGGAAGGTATGTAGAAGCTAGAGGAGATAACGGTGTAACGATGAGAGGGAGAGATTGAAGATGGGGGACAGGAGGAAGTCAAAGGATATAAGACTGAAGGCTTGAAGCCAAAGTAGCGCGAATGTTTGGGTGAGAAAGCTGCTGCTGAGGCTGAAAGAATAGCTGCAGGGGGCCGGGGTACTGAATGAGAATGACACACTTTCAAGCGCATTCGGATAATGTATGTACATGTATGTACATACACCACTTGTTGAAAAGGATACTTTGTCGAATTCCAATTTCAGTGACACTTATAACGGTAAAGGTAAAGGCACTTCCCCACAAGATAAGCGAGACTAGCCCCAAGTGCAGTGACGACCGGCGGCGAAATAAATATAAACCCCATCACCAAAAAGATGCGAACAGTAATATAGCCTACAATATATATAAGAAGTAGGTAGCTGTACAATCTCATATACCTTCTGTACCTAGAGTACTGTAGATTTAAGCTATTTCATACGCATGTGAGTTTCCCCGTTTGTAGTTGCACTTGAGGCCTTCTCAGCGCCAAGCTTTGGATCTACGACTTCTGCCCTTAATTAAATAATTCCTTAAGCCTCATGCTCATCACCCAAACATAGTGCAGTTTATCTATTAAGCCCTATAGCTAGGACTCACCTCAAGAAACATCAACTTACTGTATCAAAGCTGGGTTTGCGTCCTTCATTATCGTGAAAGATAGTGGTTGGTACTCGACTAAGAAAGTATTTCCGGAGTTTGCTTCTTCAAATAATTCCTTAAGCCTCATGCTCATCACCCAAACATAGTGCAGTTTATCTATTAAGCCCTATAGCTAGGACTCACCTCAAGAAACATCAACTTACTGTATCAAAGCTGGGTTTGCGTCCTTCATTATCGTGAAAGATAGTGGTTGGTACTCGACTAAGAAAGTATTTCCGGAGTTTGCTTCTTCAAATTTTTTTTTGTTGAGGTGGCGAACTGGTAGACGTACTGTGGTATCATTTGTTTGTAGTTGGTTCGCCTTCGTTTCACGACCGGTATCAGCGTACCAGTCTTGGCGGTGCCGCAAGGTACCTACAGCAGTAACAGCACTTTCAAGGCAAGGCACCAGCTCCGTATGTGGATACCGCCTTCAAATCGGACGCTGATCTTCCAATATTTTGGACGCCTAGCAGCGGAGTGGTTTCAAGCGACCCGACTTTGATGCCTCTTTTGATGCGGTTCTACGGCGTCGTAGACTCATATCTCAGCCGCAGTCAATTCAGTGATTCACAGCTAATAATTGAGGCAATTATTGCAAGAATTTCGGATGTACCACAAAACATTATCGGTACGCAGACCCCATGATTCAAGGTACGCGGATATTTTGACACCCTCTCTACCCGAGCGTTGAGGTTGATCATTATGGTGGCACCCTTGACTTAGATGAAGGGTTTTCCCTGCATAGAACGGAACAAGCGAAAAGAAAAACAAATGGAAAGACCTACTCTAAGCAGAGGTTCGGATGTCCACGTGCCTATATTTCCAGTGGCGGTGCGCAGCGACGATTGGCTGGCGTTCCCCTCCATCGATCGGATTTACAGGTTAGGGCCGTTCGATTACACAGCATAAGGAATTCTACACTGACCAATCAAAGGGATATGTACATTCTGGTGTTGGATGAGAAGTAACTACCGCCAAAACTCGAAAAATTGGCTATCTCCGTCCAGGGATTACCACTTGAGTGATTGGTTGAATGGCATCGATCTGCACCAGAAGTTTCCCGTACAAGTAATTTTGATCTAGCCAATTTTTCGAGTTATGGCGGTACTCGTAGCTTCATAGCGTTTCCGAACACGACCAATATTGCATGACATACAAAAAGGTGGATTTGGCGCTTTTTTGTATGGTATGTAATATTAGTCGTGTTCGGAAACGTCATGAAGCTACGAGTACACGTACCTTACGTCTAGTCTTCAAAACTCTGATTTCGGAACTATGAACGAACGGCCAATTATTAAGAGGAGTGATGAACACCCGAGACATGATTGTATAAAACGATTCACTATAGAAGAGTCATAACTTCTAATTTTTATCACCTCGTATCACGGATAACATATGGTCTCACAATTGGTGCTGCCAAACCTAGGTCTTGGGGACCGGGTACTTGGGTATACTCTAAATCGACGTGGAACCACAAATTAAAACAATAAATAAAGGGCCGAAGCTCAGGCCTACAGACTACTATTATGAATTCTGCGCCTGTGGTATTTTCTCTAAGGACTTCTCATTAGAAATTCCAATGTCAACTGGTAGACTGTGGAAGATAGAGGCAGTAGTTTTGGCGGGAATTGATAACACCATGTAGGGTAGGGAAATATCCTATTGCCCTTGATTACTATCTCTATTAGGATTCGAAATTATGATGTTTAATAGCCCATGAGTTCATGGATTTTGACACCTAATCATGTCTATAGGCGCTCAATTACGTAGAAGAACGGGTGGCCTGGATCGTGCAGTTAAGCTTATGCGGGTATCCATCAAGTAATCGACAATCAAAGCCGTGCCGGAATACAACAAAGCAACGGAAAAGGGGTCCGGTTATCATTCAATGTTCTATAGCTAGCTGTAAGCTGGCCATGAATGGAAGGATTGTAATCATACAGATATTGAGGAAGCCGAATCGAGTGTACATCAGCGGCACAAATTCAGCCATTGATAAACAATAATCTCCTAGTCATATTCTTTTGAATCGATTCCAAGCACGATATTAGGACACTTGTGCAGCTGGAGCCTAGGAGAAAAATGCGGGTATGCGCGTGCTACACTGCTACACTTAACGGCGCTTGCGGCGTATAAATGTAAGGTTTCTGTTTGTGACAAAGACCTACATATATAGATGGAACGGCAAGATACATGTATATGCATATGCTTATCGACTCAGTATGACTACTTACTGTCCTCGGAACAGTCATTTTCTATATCATATTGTGACTGGAGACCCTTGGAAGTTCACATCTACCCACATCTAGATACATGTACCTACATGATCTCACACGACCTAGTAATGTGCTCAAATGGACTTCCATGTCCCACGACGTGAGTAAATAGAGAACCATAAAGCTAACAATAAAATTATGTAGATTAACAAATTTATAGAACGTAAGCTATTGGGAGCTATCATAAGTACATACGATAAAATATAAAATTTTCTATCAGAACAAATCATTAAATACACAAACAAGTCCTAAGAAAAGGCGCCATATATATTTGTTCAAACCCGTCTCTTTCTCTTTACCATCAATCAACCAAAGTCAAACAGAACCATACATGTGAGGTTATATATTTCGGAGAGGTTGCAGCGGAAGCCGGTGACTAGCCTTAGTTCGGGGAGGCCTGTTCTTATTCTTTGCGGGGGGCTTTATCGAGTATTAGCTTTTTAGATAGGTCATATGAGACTAAAGAACTTGTGATGACAAAGAATACGAAGTATGTATACTCAGACCTGGCACAAGCTGACGTGTGTTACTAGAGGGCGCTTCATACCGGTATCAGAGCATTTAGAGGTACCTGGTTTTCGACATTCCAGAACTCTTGCCTTTCCAAGGCCCTTTTCCCCATGCTTACAGCATCAGGATTTTCTTTCTTCTCAACTTTCCAAAAAACCACGCTAACACAATTCTTTTCTAAATTCTCAACCAAATCCTCAAGCCACCGTATAGTTTGGGCATTTGAAACCACCTTCTTCTTGGCATTTTTATAGCCATTCAATCTCCAGGCTTCGATGTTCTGTGTCAAGCAACTGAGAAGATATGCGGAATCTGTTACGATTATAGCATTCCTCCACATCATCTCCGGCGGTGGCATGCACGGCAATATAAAGTTCCTAAAGTGCTCCAGCGCCATCCCAGCTGCATAGAGGTCTGCGTGCGGCTTTGACTGGGGCAGGAAAGTTGGGATTGTACCAGACCGGTTATGGGTTGAGCCTGGCCCATGGTAAATTCCCCAGGATGAGTTCGTTCGGGTGTGGATGGTGCTGTACGCGTGTGTTTCTTGGGAAGAAGAACAAATTGCGGAGGAAGCTGAGGACGAGGACATCGAGAAGGAGCCAGATGCATGGATGAGGACCGTTGCTGGATCCTCAAATCTATTCCAGCGGTCATCGATCCAGGTTGGGTGGGCTAATGTGAACCGGTTATTGTAGTTTACTATATCTACTGGAGAGACTTTGACGTGGTCTCCAAAACCGAGCATGGAGGGACGAAATATCCTATCGCCAGGATAAACGTAGTAGTACTGTGGATTGGTGCATCTCCGGTCCATGTACTCTCTATATAGTCGATCGTACTCGAGAATTTGGCCGTGGTTTGGAGGTGGAATGGAGTTAGGGTACATTTGAGGTTCTGGGAAAGGCGCTCTGAGAAAAGGCCTGGTGATATACACGGCCATGAGAATATGGGTGAAGTAAGAGAAACGCCAGAGACGGTTGTCGGAGACGAAGCTCTTAAGGAGAGGTGAACTGATTGAAGCACTGTGTATATGTACCGTCAGTGGAATGCAAGGGGTTAAATGTTTGAGACACCGACAAAGAAAAAGAACTACCTTAGTAAACTTTTTCGGGTGTGTTAACAGAATTCCCCTTGTTCTGATATGCACTAGCTAGCCTTATATTGAGATCATGCTACCAAGTAGGATATTTATAAGTGTATTGTGGCTTTTGTATAGCTGAGAGAGGTGTTAATTTAATTATATTGGGCGCCCTCATCACAAAGCTTCTCAGTTTTGCGTTAGTTTTTTAGCTACTACATGTATGTTAATACTATGAGGTTAGAATTAATCTCTCGCTTCAGCAACAATCTAAAAGTTGTCCCTATCAAAGATCAAAAAGATATTCAACGATATATATATTCAATTAATGGACCTGAACCTCTAGCTAGCTAGTGGGCTCCTAGCGCAGATAGCTATATAAAACTCCTCGATAATTGGTCATTTTCTACATGATATCAAAGATCGTGTATGAGTATAAGTACCTCTGATCGAGGTGTTTCGAGTGTAACGTTGGTTCAATTAGTCTGCCAACATCCGCGGGCTTGCTGCTGATCCAACAGCTGCAAGATGAGGGTCGGCCCGCCCCGGACCCCAGAGATTATGGGCCGGGCTTATAGGATTCACAGCCTCACATGAAAGTAGCATTTTTTTGAACGCCACAACGGCATGTGGAGGTATATAAGAGTTGTGTGGAAAGTATCCTTCAACTGAGTGTCCACATTCTCAGAGGTTTACTCGCCCCCATGAATCCCACACGGCCACCCATTGGCATGCGAATAAGGATCAGATTACCACCGAGAGTGCTTGAGCAGTTTTCTTGAAACCGAAAGAGGAATACTCAGAGGATATTTAATTGGAATCGGGAAAAATCACAGAATCGCCGAAGGGCACTATCAGTTGGGGACAATAAGATCTACAACTATAAGAGAACCACTTACCAAGGTCAATAAGGTGTCATTAAAGCGAGAATTAACCCTTCTTTAAGTCTCATTACATTGAGTTCATGAAAGCTTGCTACACGTAGAGATTGATCGGGTCTATAGTAACCTAGCACGATGAGCTAGGCGGAGGGCCTAGTAGGGATGACCGCGGAAGAGTTAGGTTAAAATTCATCGGTTAGTATGTTGATGCTGCAACATTATCCGAACGTTCTCAGTGCTTACTATGATTCGAAGGGCTAGAAAGGAGAGCTTAAATTCTGGTCGTGGCACTTACTGAATGCTGCCATCTCCAATATCTCCGAATGTCTTACAACCTTCCAGCTGATTCAAATATGGCATAGTCTGTCTCATTATACACACCTGAACCCTTTATTCGAGGGAAACTGCCCCTGCTTCCTATTTAGGCCGGAAAAACTTCCTTCAAGTTCCTTGATCTCGGATCTATAGCTAGATGTGTCGTGATACGTTGAAAGGCAAAGTGGAAGCGAGAGCTTTTTCACAGACTAAGCAAATCACACTCTGGACCTTACGATCGATCAGGTTTCTAACCTGGTGACATGTTCCCGAGATCGGCCAACAAAGAAAAAAAGAGAATACATAGAAGGCCGATAAGCGAGCGATACTCTCATGAAACATGCGTCCTGCATGTAGTCGAACGACTGTATCACCAGCGGGGACTAGGACATACGACATGTACTAGTGAGTGATGGGCTGTGATTGATTTTCAACACCTGTACCTTTCCGCAACCACACCCTTGGTATCTCCACATCTACCGCAACAACTATCACCAAGTGGATACGACAGACAACAACATCATGTCCCACGGCGTCAAAGTCAACTCCGGAGGCGGGCTCGCCGTCCCCTTAACTGGCAGACCCCTAATCCGCTCCGCCAGCAGTCCCTTCCCTACTCACAACCTCACCCGCAGCTACGTCGAGTACCCGCGCGTCTTCTACCCTTCCACCCTCCTCATGAGATGCAGGCCAACTCTTCAAGCTCTCACCATCTACAACCCTATGTCCCACACCACCAACACGCTCTTCAAAACACTCAATGGCCCCGCTGACATAGCCCACATCGACGCCCAAACCATCGTCGTCAGCTGTGCCGTCATCAATTCAGCACTGGCAGTCAATTTCGGCCCAGACTCCAGATACAACTTCACGCATATCCTCCCCGCTACCACCCCCAAGCTCTCTGCCGAGATCTTTGCCGTGCAGAAGTGCCTCAAGCTGGGCCGGGGCATCGCGAACGTGTTTGGCCCGGACCGGGTAGCGGTGATGAGGATTGTTGTGGCGACGAGCAGCAAGGAGATCGTGAAGGCCATGACAAGGTGGCTGGAGGAGTGGACTAAGAACGAGGCTATGCCCGTTCAGAGGACGTTTGAGGAGTTTGAGGACCCGGCGGATCGGAAGGCGATGGAGAGGATTGATAGGTTCGTGGAGGAGATTGTGGAGGAGGACGGGACAGAGGTTGAGTTTTGGCTCTTGGATAATGAGAGCTTGCATGAGACTGAGGCTTTGGTGAGGGAGAAATTGAGGGAGGCCAAGTGAGGAGCTTGGACAATCCGGTACTGCTCTGGCTGTTCTGTGTTGACATCTGCAGGCAAAAGCCTAGGAACAAGCAGGGACCGGGGAGTTGTGTCTTCTAAGAGATGTGTCTGGTGGCGGTATGGAATGGTCTCAATAGAAATAGAAGGAAATAAAAAGGCTCAATCATTTCTTTGTTCCTTATCAAGGGTCCCGATTAGCTCCACGGTCATATAATATCACTCGACCCCATTAAATCACGTGCAAAAACCTCAGTTTTCACAGGTGTGCGCCCAAAAGAAAAAAGAAAGCTGATATCATTGATCCCCCCCGACCCCTACCCAAGCAAAGCAAAAAGAATTCGCGCCCCGTCTACAATAAAAGAAAACCGCCATGGTTTTTATTCTACCAAACTAATTTATATACTGATATGTCTACTCTCGCCGACATTGCATCTACTGCAACGGATAGTCCGTCTTCTCCAACTTTGAAAGATGCTCTTTGTGGTGGACATGTGCCTACAGTCATACATCACATTAACAACTGCCATCACGCTACATCACATCACATCACATCACATCACAGCTAGAGGTAAAGAGCTACTCACGAAAGGAAGGCCGCAGTAGCCGCAGGGAACAATCTCGGGCTTGTCGACATTGATAAAGACCCTTGGGTGGCCCAACGGTCCGCCACCTATGGATTCAGAATGTTAGATATACCGCCCACCAGCAGATGTAGGGGGAAAGGAAGGGGACGCACCACCGTCACAGGCGACGACACGCTTCTCGGACCAGCGGACGGGCTGCTGGTGGATCAGTTCGATGGCCGCCCAGGGCGCCGGCTGTCAAGCATCCAATCAATATATTAGCCTCTCTCTCTCTCTCCCCCAATTTACCAACACTCCCCCCTCCCCCCTCTCAATGCCCAATATCCCAATGCCCCAATCCCCCAATTCCCCCACGCTCAAACCCCAACCCCAATCGTAGCAAGAAGCACAAACCTGTCTCTCCAGAATCGTCTGCTCAAACCTCGGCCCCACCATCGCCAGCTCCCTCGGCTGCTGGTCCCTACTCCACGTCGTCGCCCGGTTCGGCGCCTGCTGCACACGGGCCTTCTGGCCCTCGAGGGCGCTCTCCTGTAGTGGCGCCGGGTCGGTGCTGCCCGTGTCGTGGATGGTCGTTGCGTTGGTTGTCGGTGCCGTGGGGGGCGTGGAGGAGTAGGTGCGGGTGCTGCGGGCGAGCGGCCGCAAGAGGGTGCGGGTGAGGGGGGTGGTGGTGGTGCGGAACATTGTGGTGGCGGGGCGGGTCGGTGGAGGGGGCGAGTGCGGTGATGGGGGGGGGGGAGGTGCGAGGCGGGAGGTATTTAGATGGGGGTGGTGTGGCTGGTGGGTGGCGTGTGGAGTGTGGCGTGCAGAAAGGGTCGTCTGGCGGCTTGGCGGGGATTCTGGGAGCGAAGAGTTGTTGTGCAGGGGTGGGATTTGTGTGGTGCTGCGATATTTCGTCTTCTTCACGACTACTTTGAACGGCAGGCGAATTCAACGACCACCACCATTTGAAGCCGACAGTCGACAGATATATACAGAGTAGATATATATTCGCAGAGCATCTAACCCACCGACCGACTGCTGTCCAAAATGTCAACACCAAAAGCCCCCGCGGCGCCCGCCCAGCGCGCAATCGCAAAACCGAAAGGAATGTCCTCGAAGCTATTAACCATGAAGGTAAGAATCCCCTTCCACCACTCACCTCCCATTATACATACTGCCAGCCAGTCACTACAAGTCTCGAACCAACCTACCAAGTAACATGTACTTACATTCTCCCCCCCCCCCCCACAGTTCATGCAACGCACCGCCGCGCCCACCGCCGTCCGCGCCGCCCTCGCAAAAGAAGAATCCAAGCGCGACGCCGCGCGCGAAAAGCTGATCGCCGCCATCACGCCCGTCGGCGACGCCGAGACTCGCTGGGAGCTCAGCTATGTGCACCGCACCGGCGGCGGGGCGGCCAAGGTGGTGGACTGGGGGTACAGCGAGATTCTCGCCGACGACCGCCGCCGTGGGGAGGAGCAGGAGGAGGAAGAGGAGGAGGAAGAGGAGGAGGAGGAGAAGGGGAGTGGGAGGATGGTGTTTGGCGCGTTCAAGTCGAAGGGGGAGGTGGGTTTCAATTGCTTGCTTGCTGTTGGTTTTGGTTATGTGTGTGGGGCGTGGGTGTGGATGTGTACTGACTGACTGGTGGGATCACAGGCTGCGAAGGCCGCGGACGAGAACGACTCCGGGGATGAATCGGACGCCTCCGATAAGCCCCAAAGGAACGTTTCGCTGCGCGGGCTAACGTCAATCTCGAACCCAGGTCCGCCGCCGGCTGCCATGGCCATGAAGTGCCGTGGCTGCGGGGGGGAGGGGCACACGCAGGCTAGGTGTCCCAAGGCGAAGTGCTACGCCTGCGATGGCGAGGGCCACATGGCGAAGGACTGTCCGAGGCCGAGGAAGGGGAAGAAGAGGGAGACGATGGCGTTTAGTAATGATAGTAAGAGGATGAGGTCGGGGAACTAATGGTGCTGATATGACCGGCAGTAGTAGCGGGGTTTTTTTACTACTGCCTTTGGGGGAGAAAAAAAATAGGAGATACCAGCGGCAGAGGTGTAGATTTGCTGGTAAGTGGGTCGGAGTCTGAGGCGTTTTTTTTCTTCTTTTTTCTTTTCTTTTCGTGATTCCTGGTTTTCTTTTCATACGTTGAGGGTTTGCTTGCCTCTAAATTTGCTATTGCCTTGAGCATAGCAAGTAGCATCCGCTGGCACCAGACGGCTCCAGCAGTAGCAGAATTGCGGAGCTGGGAGCAGCTGTACATTCCTGTATTTGTAAAATATCACCATAGAGACGGTTTCCCAAAGAAAATGCACCATTACAGTAGATATAAATATACTATCATACAAACAGAATATGATCATGATTGACCGAGTTGAAGCACAAATTCTATGTTATGTTCCAATAAGGCCTAGCACCCCTAACCCTGCCCTCCACGCCCCGCCAAAAGTTTCACCTCCAAAACCCTTGACGATTATCACACACCGCAGCCCACGCCCGCAGCACGCAAACCCGCAATTGACCCACCATGAGCGTCACCCGCCCCCTCGGCCGCGTCCTGCAGCCCTTCCGCCGCACCCTCACCACCACGCCGGCCCTGCACATGCACAAACGCCCGCCCCCGCCGCCCGTCACCCACTCGGCCGACTCAGCGCCCTACACGCCGGCCGACATCGCCGCCCTCCGCAAGCACTACTCGCCCGCCCAGATCACGTCCTTCCTGGCCGGCGAGACCTCGATCTCCAGATCGGACTTTGACCGCCGCGTCCGCCGCTCGGAGGCGGACCCCATGCTGCTGAGATACCTCGACGACCTGTCGACCATTGATCCGACGCTCGACTTTCCCAGCCACCATTCGCCCCCGGAGTATGTGGCGGGGCACCCGCTGCAGCCGCTGCCGGTCATGGAGGACCCGTTCCAGGGGGGGGACGAGGCGGCCGTGCCGTGGATCCGCGATGTCAGTCGGCGCATCGGGTTCAGTGAGAGTGAGGTGGCGAAGTTCCGGACGAAGATCCTGGTCACGCATCGCGTGGTGAACCAGACGCATATGGGCAAGATCCAGAAGATCTATTCGCTGGCGGTGGCGGGGAATGGGAATGGGCTTGTGGGCATCGGTGAGGGGAAGGCGGTCGAGCATGATGATAGTCAGAGGATGGCGACGTATATGGCCGTCAGGAACTTGGAGCCGGTCCCGAGGTATGAGAATAGGACGATTTATGGCGATGTGGAGGTGAAGCTGGGCGCCGTGGAGTTGGGGCTGTATTCTAGGCCGCCGGGTGGGTTTTGGTCTTTCCTTTTGTTTTTTTTGGGTTTTGGGGGGTTGGAGCTGATGGTTGTGATGTTGCTTGTAGGCTTCGGTGTCCGCTGCTCGCAGTACGTCTTTGAGATTGCCAGATGCGCTGGAATCCACGATCTCTCAGCGCGGGCCACTCGCTCGAGGAATCCCATGAACGTTATCAAGGCCACCATGCACGCCCTGAGGAGCCAGAAGCTGCCCGAGACCATTGCTCGCGGCAGGGGAAAGAAGTTTGTGGATGTCAGGAAGGTCTACTACAATGGTATGGTGTAGGCTGTTTTTTTTGTATTTTTGTAATTTCTTCTTCTTCTGAAGCTGCTCGAGCGGTGGGGAGTGCGTGTAAATAGGTGGCTGCACATATATAAAAAATGGACTTGGCTGCGCTTCTACTGGATCTTGAATTGGTGTTGGGTTTGTAGTATCGCGTGAGGATTGTATATATCGTGAGTAGTATGTAGATTGTGAGTATTATTTATATATGGCGTGAGTATTGTATATATCATTACAAGTAGTATTTAAATTTATTAACGGTGTAGTGTTCTGAGTGCTCCGTCTCCCAAAGCAGTACTGCAAGGCAGTGCGTATTCAAATGGCTGTAGCAAGACCGAACTACCGGATGATAGAAGGGACGATGGTGATATTAACAGGACTACGAGATTTTCTAGCTTTATCTAAGTTCGTAGCTGACAGTCACTTACATGTATGTATCTATTACTCTAGGTGTTCTGCGTATTTCGACGTCACCCAAAGCAGCAACTGATCGTTGCAATTGCCCAGTCAGCCAGCTGCAAACCCGCCCATCTGTCATTGACCAGCCATCGCATACCACTAGATGTACACCCGCAGGAAAAAAGTGAGGAAACAACGAATGCAACCAATCCGAACCCCAATGAAAAAGTGAAAATAGAAATGAATAGAAGTAACAGAACTACACAATGAGATACAGAATAGATACTACGGCCTCTGAACTATATTTACCACTTTTTATGACTTCCCTTATTCTTTACTACTGCTGCAATTCTCTTTGGTATGCTGTCAATGATTTTATATACATTTTCTCAATATGGCCTTTCCCACTCTTCCCTAGCTTGGGCTTCAATAACTTTTATGTTTTCATTCAGAGTAGCCTCTCTTCGCTTTCCGGACTTGTCAAAGGGCATGGCTAGTGAATACTCGTGGGGCTGTATTGCGGGTGCGGGGATGTCAAGTTGGACGCACTCGTTGTCACGCTACTCACTTTTTTCCTGCGGGTGTACATAATACCTCTCCGTAATAAAACACCGGCGACAATCTAAACAGGCTTCCTTCCCCCTCCCCAAAGCAGTAATCGCTGCCTACCCATATCAACCATTCCCGATCTCCCGCCCGTAGCCGCGCGCGCAAGTAACCCGCGAGGTTAATTAATGTAACACGTCGCGTTACACGCCCACAGCCGCGCCGCGCCGCGCCGCGCTGATCACCGTACCAGGTAGCTGAAACCCCATCGCTGGCAGTCCAAGGTAGCAGCAGCAAAGACACCGCCAATGAGAAGCCGGTATGGATGGATCATTCGAATACTCTACAACAACAGCGCATCCATCCATTGGTAGCTACATAGCAGGGCATGCGCGTACGTCCCTGGCCAGAGCGGGGCGGGGCAGGGCAGTAGAGGGCCCGTGGATGTATATATATGGAGGCTGCGTAGAGCTAGCTAGCTAGGAGCTGTTCTGCCTCTGCTAGCTACGTTATATACCGGCTACGACGTTCTAGCTACTACTACTACTACTACTCGAGTTTGCTGCTGCTTTGCAACCTCGCTCACGGCTTGCCATCATTCTACTGCTTGGTGATAGTGGGATTCTCTTTAAAAATCGAAGATGGGCCAGACACAGTCCAACCCCGTGAGAGACAGCAGCGGCAAGGAAGTGGGTTCTCGCAACAGAGAGCTGGCAAAGAAGGAAGCAGGCCTACGCCGGGACCTCTCTCAGCAGTCACAGACCGGTATTAATTCCTCTTCCGTCTTCTTCTCATATAAACTTATATACTGACATCTCTCTCCCCACAGCCTGGGCGCAAAACAACAAAGCCAAAGCCAAAGAACTCTCCAACGCCTCCAAAGTGCACCAAACCCGCATGGAAGCCTACAACGCCCTCGCCGCCGCCGAGATCTTCCGCGCCAACAACCCCACCTACCACCACAGCACCCGCAGCGGCGCCGCCTTCCTGTTCGGCCTCTTCTCGGGGAGCTCCGCGGCGTCGGCGCTGGCGGAGATCGACCTGCATGGGCTGCATGTCACGGAGGCGCTGCCGATGGTGCAGGAGCATCTAAGGCTGTGCCGCAGGAATGGCGTGGGGAGGACGACGATTATCACCGGGAGGGGCCTGCATAGTGTGGCTGGGGTGGCGAAGATTCGCCCCCAGGTCGAGAGGATGCTGGCGGAGGAGAGGGTCAAGGTGGTGAAGGAGGTGGGGAAGGTGAATGAGGGGGCGTTTGTGGTGGAGTTTGCGAAGGAGGGGGAGGAGGGGGGGTGGGCGGGGTGGTTTCTGGGAGGGTTGTTTGGGCAGAAGGCCTAGGCATGATGGGTGCTTATTGGAGGGGGCTTTGGTTTTTATAGGCGTTTTGGGCATCTTATTGGAGCTCCAGCTGACGATATTGCGGTCTTTTATGGTTGGTCATTTCTTTGTGGTTTTCTCTATCTCTTTCTCTTTTTCTTCTATATATGAATCGGCGATACTATCATTGTGTTCTTACTGCGTTTTCCATAGTTCTTTGGTGAAAATTAGGCATATGTAGGCAGATATACGAATTATACTCATAAGTTGAATCATGAACTCCAAGCAACACCAATGACATCGATATAAGACCTTCAAACATTGATTAATAGTGCCCATTAATACAATATCTTATATCAAATAAGAGACAGTCTCAAGCTACATGATCTACGTCATATCCAAACACGCTCTCTCTTTCCACACATCCGAGTGTTTCCTCATTGCTGTAGTATTAACTCTACTAGTATGTATCTTCATCCTCACGCACTCGAAACATCCAGAGCCAATGATCCCTGAACCAATCGGAACCAGGCTGTCTCCCCATTAGTAATCCGCGCCCCACCCCGCGCCCGTCCGTTCTCCCCACTACGCCGGAGCCGGGTAATCCAGGCCCAGCAAACCTGAACATCGCGAGAAGGCCCGAAACCGAACAATTAACGCCCAAACGTTTTTATCCCTCGCTCCCATTCATTCCCCCCACTACTCCGCGACCTCTTCCCCCCCCCACCCCCCTTCCATCTCTCCTCTCACATCACATCACCAATGGCCGCCGCCCGAGTAGCACGAAACGCCCTTGCGTCCTCCCTCCGGAGGCCCAGCGGCCTGCTCGTCCCGAAAAAATTCCCGGCTCTCACAAAGTCGCTCGCCTCGCAGGCCCCCCAGCAGGTCCTGACGCCCGGCGTCATCACGCAGTCGACAACCCTGTCCAATGGATTGACCGTGAGTATACTTCGCCATGTTGCGGGGAGCGGGGTGCAATGGTGGAGAGTGAGTGACGGGTGGGCTGATGATGAGGGGTATAGATTGCGACCGAGCACTCGCCGTACGTGCAGACGGCAACCGTCGGTGTCTTTATCGATGCCGGGAGCAGGGCGGAGACGGATGCGACGAACGGGACTGCGCACTTTTTGGAGCATCTGGCTTTCAAGGTAGGAAACAATTGAGCTTGAGGGATATTTTTTTCGGGAGGGATATAGTGTTGCTCACGCATGGGTGGATGTTTGGTAGGGGACAAAAACTAGGACGCAGCATCAACTGGAACTGGAGATCGAGAACATGGGTGGTCACTTGAACGCTTATACATCTGTACGTTTTTTTTTTTTTTTTTTTTTACCTTTCCTTTCTACAATCCGATAATACTTCGAGAGGACTGACATTGCTATCTCTGTGTAGCGTGAAAACACTGTCTACTACGCCAAATCGCTCAAGGACGACGTTGGCAAGTCTGTCGAGATCCTTGCCGACATCCTGCAGAACTCCAAGCTCGAGGAGTCCGCCATCGAGCGTGAGCGTGATGTGATTCTCCGCGAGCAGGAGGAGGTCGACAAGCAGCTCGAGGAGGTCGTGTTCGACCACCTCCACGCCACCGCTTTCCAGCACCAGCCGCTCGGCCGCACCATCCTCGGCCCGAAGGAGAACATCCTCTCCATCAGCAGGGCTAACCTCACCGACTACATCTCAACCAACTACAAGGCCGACCGCATGGTCCTCGTCGGTGCTGGTGGAGTCCCCCACGAGCAGCTCGTCGAGCTTGCCGAGAAGCACTTCTCGGGCTTGAAACCCTCGGGCAGCAACCTCAGCATTGGCAGCGCCCGCGGTGCTAAGCCCGACTTTGTTGGCTCTGAGGTCCGCATGAGGGACGACACTATCCCCACTGCGCACATTGCCATCGCCGTCGAGGGTGTCAGCTGGAAGGACCCCCAGTACTTCACTGCCCTTGTTGCCCAAGCTATCATTGGTAACTGGGACAGGGCTATGGGTAACGCTGGCCACTTGGGCAGCAGGCTCTCGGCATTCGTGCACAAGCACCAGCTTTGCAACTCATTCATGAGCTTCAGCACCTCATACTCCGACACTGGGTAACATCCCCCCTCCTCTCCGCCCCAAATTCCAGCACAGAGTTACCATACTGACACCATCTATCTAGTCTCTGGGGAATCTACCTCGTCACCGACAAGGTCACCCGCATCGACGACCTCGTCCACTTCGCGCTCCGCGAATGGACCCGCCTCGCCCAGGTTGTCACCGAGACCGAGGTCGAGCGTGCCAAGGCCCAGCTCAAGGCCTCGCTCCTGCTCTCGCTCGACGGTACCACCGCTGTCGCCGAGGACATTGGCCGCCAGATCATCACCACCGGAAGGAGGATGAACCCTGCTGAGATTGAGAGGGTTGTTGGCGCGATCACGGAGAAGGACGTGATGAAGTTCGCCCAGGACAGGATTTGGGATCAGGATGTTGCTGTTAGTGCGTTGGGAAGCATTGAAGGAGTAAGACCCCCATATCAGGATTGTAGTATTGGTAGGGGAATGCGTGCTAACGTGTGGTATAGTTGTTGGACTACCAGCGCATCCGCGGCGACACCAGCCGTAACTTCTAAGCGCTAGACTCTCGGCCAGGGTAGAATTATCAGTTTGTCGGTTAAGAAGGAAAAAATGGGTAGTGGGTAGATAGAACTAGAAGCTAGGGTTGCGTTGGTGAGGATGTGTGCGTTGTTGGTTGATGTACAGTACACTACGACCGCTATATCCCTCCTCCCTCTTGTTGTGTTCTGTTCCGTGTTGTGTGCGTGTGTGTGGGGCTTTTTTCTCTGTCAATTTTTTTGCATTTGTAGGTTTTCGTTGCGAGGGTCGAATATATACTTTTTTTTTGTTGATGTGTTGTGCGTGTGTGTGGTTGGGTGTGTGAAGGATTTTGGGGGGGGGGGGGGGGGTGTGGTGGGTGGGCGCGAGTGATGGTTCATGATACGATGGGAGATGCCAAATTTGTTCCAATGCTGCCCTACTGTTAGATCGTATAAGATCAAGATGCACTCCTATCAGACAGTGGCTACGTCTTATCGTCAACGTAACATAGACTGTATACCATGTGAAGCCGATAGCTCTGTCGTGGCCGGAGAAGAGACGAGTTAATGTCAGTGTCCGCGCTTCACGTTATGGTAGGGTGAGATGGTTAACTGGGTGGTATGTGTTTGGTTAGGAAGATGTATTCGGGCTTGGTGTGCGGAAGATAACACCGCTTTCATTACTTATAGCTGGGGCAGTGATCATGATATGGAACGGGGCGAATTCCTAGATGGTTTGGGGCTACTAGATGAGCATCGAGGGGCGCTGGGCGTCCTAGATATATTAAAGCTATGCGTTTTCTTCACCAACTCACGTTCTACCTAACACTTACATATAACCAAGCTTAATTATATAAGGGCTGTGTAAATATGCTCGACACACACAAGTACTGCTCAAGTACCTGGTTAGAAATAGACCTGATCTGGCCCTCATCCAGTTGATGCTGGCTAAGTTATCCAACAATGGAGTAATATAGGATCTTTGTGATCATATTTAAGTCCATATCGTCCAGTTGTCTCTGCTGTAATTATCATAGTATGCAATGACATATAACAACCTTTCCCGAGTGTGGGAGCATAGTAGTTACAGTTACAGTTATGTGCACAGATTGAGATGTCGTGGCAAAGACATGAGAACAGCACGACGCTGAGGGAAGCTAGTAGGGTATTTAAAGAGGCCCCCCCCCCCCCCCCCCCAAGCCCCAAGCCTCATAATAGAACAAAATTATCACCAAAGATACTTCTGTCGAACCAACTCCCACACCGAGCAGCCAGCCAGGTCATTGTGGTCCACGAGGTGCTTCGAGGAACCTCGAGGACGATTCCGGGAGAGCTAAAAAAAAAAAAAAAGGTATTGATTTCACAGAAAAGGATATTTGACCTCATCTTAATCGGGCAGATATAGGTGTATAATATGCCAAGAATTGTCCTTGGGGGTCCTCGAGGCAAGGACAGGTAGGATACTCGAGACTCCTTGTCCTTTTAGGCCACTGTCCTTGTATTTCATCGAGGACATTTCCTCGAGGCAAGGGCGCAGGGACGCTCGTCCTCGTGGACCACACTAAGCCAAGTGAATGCTTGTTATAAACTGGTTATAGTCCTATGCCCTTTTGGTTAGTTATAAGATGCTAATTGTTAGTATCCAGTCTGAAAGAAACCTGAGTAGCTTAGTACAGAAAGCTGTTTCCGACATTGTATTACTGCCTCCACTAGATCATAGGGAAAGAGGAAGATTAAACTCAGGAGCTCTAAAAGATTCCATAAATCTCTATCGTAGGAGCTGTAGCCTGTAGGCGACACCAATACCCCAGTTATACTGGGAATATCTCTCAAATGATGAGCTGTTGTACGTTCCAGTATCTAGATTTTCCTGAGAGTTGATTACTGATAAGTAGTTCTATAAATCTTCAGTCAGTAATTATTAATCCAAGGCCACCTCATTCTCGCCTCGCCCCCAGTCAGCCCACGCCAACAACCCGCGGGCCAACAGAAAAATGCCGCCGCAACGATCATTACCAATGCATGACGGGCCCTCAACCCTAACCCCAGCTCTGCCAAGCACCAGCAGGCAGCAGCCTCAAAACCAAAAAAAAAAAAAAAAAAATTCCGCGCCCTTCTTCTACATTAACCAACCACACGCACAATCAACATCAAAAAAAAACATAACACTTCACGAAAACAACAATGTCAAAAGAACAGCAACCCATTGACCAGGAGGCGATTCAATCCGCTCTTGCGGATCTGGCGGGCCTCGAGAAGGAGTTTGAGATGGTTGATGTCGATATCCGTATGTTTATTCCTCCTCCTCCTCCTCCCTCTCCTCCCTCTCCTCCCTTCCTCTGAGCTGCCCGGATAACTAACACAACATCAACATAGTACGCGAAACCACGATTCGCCAGGCCCCGCTCTTCACGCGCCGCAACGCCCTCACCTCCCGCATCCACAACTTCTGGCCCCTCACCTTTGAGCAGGCCTCGTCCGCCCTCCAATTCGACGAGTTCGTCACCCCCGAGGACGCGCACATCCTCGGCAAGTATCTCCGCAACGTAAACGTCACTCGCCCTGACCTCACCACCGAGCCGCGCTCGGTCCGCATCGAGTTTACGTTTGACGCGAACGAGTATTTCGCTGATGAGGTCCTGGCAAAGACTTTCGAGTACCAGCCGAGCGCGGGCGGGCTGGCGAGCAAGCCCGTGACTATTGGCTGGAAGGAGGGCAAGGACTTGACGGAGGGGGTCACTGCTGCAGCGGCGGAGGCGTGGGAGGAGAGGGTCAAGGGCGTTAAGGGTGGGAAGGGGGCGAAGAAGCTGGAGGGGTTGATGGAGAAGGGGCCGACGAGCTTCTTTAACTGGTTTGCGTGGACCGGGAGGCACGAGGCGCTCGGGGAGGTGCATGAGCATGCGGAGGGGGGTTGTGACCACGGCCACGATGAGGAGGAGGAGGATGAAGGGCCTGTCGAGGTGTTCCCGAACGGGGACGAGGTTGCGGTGCAGATTTCGGAGGACATGTATCCGAACGCGCCAAAGTACTTTAGTAAGTCCCCGTTAATCCTCTCTGATCTCGACTGCTCTGTGGATGGGGGGGGGAACTGACAGTGCGATAGCTGAGGCCTTGGAGGAAGGCGATGATGAGGACGACGACGAGGAGATCGAGCTCGACAGCGAGGCCGAGGAGGAGCTCGCCAAGAACGGGGCCTCCGCCCTCCTTGCCCAGATGGGCAAGAAGGGCAAGCGCAACGGCGCCGGCGAGGCGCACGACAGCGAGGACGACGGCCCCGCCAAGAAGAAGTCCAGGAAGTAAACAACCAGCCCCCCTGGATGGAGCGCGGGCACAGCTGGCCATGTCCTAGACTGCCGAGTATCAGTATAAAAATGGGGCGATGCAATCCATTCGTGCCTAGCTTTCTTTTCTTCATTTTTCTTCTTTTTCTTTTTCTTTTTTTTTTACTTTCTTGTTTCATTTTTAATACGGTTGTCTGTCTGGGGAAATCTATCAATCTATCATCTGGGAAGGGAAAAAGTGCTTTTTTGTTGTTGTTGTTGTTGTTGTTGTTGTTGTGGGTGGGACCTGTATATTATCTTTCATCTAAACCTCTTTCTTGCTGCCCGACTCGGTTGAGACTCGGCTCGTCCCGGTCACCGCGCGTCACTCGTCGTTGCCGTTGCCGTTGCCGTTGCCGTTGCCATTGCTGTTGCCATTGCTGTTGCCGACGTCGAGAAGTGAGCGTGAGACGCAGCAGAACGGGTGACGCGATCATTGACACTTGACACCCACGATGCGTCCGCAGACTTTCTTTCCCGCGAAGGAGAACGAGAACGAGCATCAATCACACCATGCACTTGATTAATAAGCACACGCGCAGATTGGCACACTCAAGCTGTGAAGCATCCCCACATGCCACCGGCCACCGGCCACCGGCCACCCCTGCGCTACAACACCCCAGGACCCGGCCCCCATACCTCCATCTCCCACAACCCCCCACCATAGCCCCAGGCCCACCACTCGTCCCACAAACCCTACAACACAATGCTCCTAATAGGCCTCACCGGCTCCATCGCCACGGGCAAATCCACCGCCTCGCGCATCCTCTCCTCGCCCCCGCACAACCTCCCCATCATCGACGCCGACGTCCTCGCGCGCACCGTCGTCCTCCCGGGCACCCGCGCCCACGCCCGCATCGTCTCGCACTTTGCCGCGAGCACGCCAGACCTCCTGAACGCCGACGGCACGCTGAACCGGCCCGCGCTCGGGCGGCGCGTGTTTGGCGCCGGCGAGGAGCGGAGGAGGGATCGCGAGGCGCTGAATGGGATTACGCATCCGGCCGTCAGGTGGGAGATGTATGTTTTTTTTTTTTTTTTTTTTTTTTTTTTTCCCCTCCTTGCAGTTTGGGGGGGAAGTGCGGTGTGCTGATGTGAAGCGGCGATAGGTATAAGCAGCTCCTGCGCCACTACCTCCGCGGGCACTGGGCCGTGGTGCTCGACGTCCCGCTCCTCTTCGAGGCGCGCCTGGACGTGCTCTGCGGCGCCGTGCTGGTCGTCGCTGTCTCGTCGGCTGAGGTGCAGTTGGGGCGGCTGCTGGCGCGGGACGGGGGCCTGACGCGGGAGGAGGCGGAGGGGCGCGTGGCGGCGCAGATGCCGCTAAGGGAGAAGGTCGCGCTGTGTGAGGGCGTGTATGGGCGGCGGGGGAGGGGCGTGGTGGTGGTGAATGATGGCGGTGTGGAGGAGTTGGAGGCGGAGCTGGGGAGGGTGGTGGAGGGGTTGGCGGTGGGGAGAGCGGGGTGGTGGAGGTGGGTGTGGTGGGTTGGGGGGCCGGTGGTGGGGGGGTGGGTGTTGGTGGGGAATTTGTGGGGGAGGTGGAGGTGGGGGAGGAAGGGGGGGGCGAAGGCGAAGTTGTAGGGGGCGGGGGGTGGGAGGGAGGGGGAATAGGGGGCTGTTTCTTTTTGTTTTCTTGCTTTTCTTTACTCTCTCTCACGATAATATACACGTAGTTCTAGATCTACTCCACCGCCTGTACATGTACTGTACCAATCATCTACATACATCTAGCTAGCTTATATAGCTAGCCCATTAAACAATACCAGTAGCAAAATATATCCCACTGCCAATGACAGCCACAGCGATAATAAAAAAAGCAATTGTCTACATGTGCTCCTCTGCTATCCTTGGCATCTACTATTCATCCCAACTGAGAAGCGCGCGCGCGGAGCTAGTATGTACACAGTTAGATGTAGCCAGAGGGCGCTTTTCCGGCCGTTGCTATCATTTCCGTTGTGGATCATCTGGGTGGGTTAGGGTGTGGGTGTGGGTGGCCGGTCTTTTGGGGGGATTGGAGTTGGGGTCATTGGGTTTGAAGTGGTTATGTAGACAGTACAGTATCCGGTAGAATTATTGCGAAAGTCAGAACTAAAAGGGTGGGTTTCTTGGCCCGTGCTCACTGCAAAATTTCCTTTGAGGGCCAATGGGACTATCGGGTCACGGAAAACCCACTTTCGCATTAATTCTACCAGAATCTGTAATATAGAATGAGGTTTTTTTTTGGTCTTTGGGTTTTTGGGTAGAGGAGGTGAAGAATCCCTGTAGCTTTTACTCATCCAACCCCCACCCCACCGCACGCACAACCCCACCACGACGTCATTTCTCACCAACCTCCCACTTCTCACCTCCCCACCATCCACCTCTCTCACCCATCACCGCCGCCGCCACCACCACCACCACCACCACTTCACCACCCCCCCATCCCCCACTCCCACTCCCACCACCACCACCACCACCATGACCTCCCCCTGGCACCAAAAAACCCTCAAACTGACCCCCCGCCCCCGCGGCTCCTACCTCATCACCGACGAGATCACCTCCCTTCTCCCCGAGCTCTCGCGCTACCGCGTCGGGCTGCTCACCCTGTTCATGCAGCACACGTCGTGCGCGCTGTCGCTCAACGAGAACTGGGACAGCGACGTGCGCCTGGACATGAGCGACGCCATGGACCGCATCGTCGCCGAGGACCGCACGGGCGAGGGGATGTATCGGCATGATGCGGAGGGCAGCGATGATATGCCGGCCCATGTGAAGAGTGCGCTCATTGGTGCGAGTGTGGTGGTGCCCGTGACGGATGGGAGGTTGGCGTTGGGGACGTGGCAGGGTGAGTTGTGTTCTTTCCTGGGGGGAGAGAGAGATTGGGGCGGGGGGGGGCTAATTGGGGGGGGGGCGTATGTAGGGATTTGGTATATGGAGTTCCGGAGGGCGAGGCATGCGAGGAGTGTGGTGGCGACGATTCAGGGCGAGTTGAAGCCGTAGGCGGGTGGGTTCTGCTGGATGGAGGAATTCGAATTGTGTGGGAAAAATTGTGCGTTGAGGAGATCTGCATACTCTGTTTCTCCTCCTGACTGGCATGGTTCCTGGCATGTATGTAGTTCCTGAAAATCACATTGGCGCCGCTATTATAATAAGGTATAAATTCGTGAACACAGCGCTGCGGATTGCCCCCCCCCACGCGGGTAATTTACCTAGGCTGCTGGGGTTGGTCAGCAAGGCAGATATTGTATCATAATTAAGGTAGACGCCTTCACGGGGGTATGGTCAGTTCCAAGATTTTGAGTAGAAACCAAAAGAAGTAGTCGATCGCTCCCTGCGTATCTTATATCACTCCGGCGTATATTTGAGATTGACCATACCCCCGTGAAGGCGTCTACAGCGTTAGGTCAGCTAAGGGTTGCTGTACATACTCCCTTATTAGAGCGTTTAAGCTCACCTCTCTCTTTTTTGTTAAAAGAAAAAAGTATGCAGGCGGAGAGATCCTAAAGCCGACGAGGTTATGATCAGACATAGGATCAACAGGATCTGGCTTCAATATTTCCTTTACAACCCTAGTTTCGTCGGGACCCGTCACTTGGCCGCATAATTTTTTTTTCTTGGTAATTTTTTTCAACAGAAAAGTCGAGTGAGCTTAAAAACTATATTATTTTCAGTCAGAAACTTGGAAATCCGGTGAATGAAAATCTGGAGGGCCGGGAAGCAGGTTTTCAAGCTCCAGTCGATCCTCCCTACAGGGGGTATGTGCCTACATCTTATACGGGTAGTCGTGTCCCAACCTCAGTAGAACTTAGAGTACCTTTTTTTTTTTTATACCTATCCATGGCCTCAATGTGCCTCTAGAGAGATCTAAGTTGTTTTCTTCTTTTCCGTATAAAATTATAAATATCTGGTAGGTATTCCAAGTTGTATCGTAAGCTCAAAAATGAAGTTCTTGAATATACACTAATAAACGGAATTTCAAGTACACCAAGCAACTACTACTCACCTCCCCAACAAAGATAAGACCCCTGTGGTAATTCTGCTATTCGACCAACCCGCGTGCGCATGAAAGAGTCCCCAAAGCGGACGTCACCAAGACCGAGTGATACTCCATGATCCAGTGCCTTGTTTCTGTTACATCATTAATTGTGCTCAGCCCGATGATCCCATGCCTCCTCAATCTATTCACTACCTCAATGACGATACCCTCCTAGGTCTAAAGATAAGTAAGCAATGATGACTGGATAAATACGAGGAGCTTCCGGGCAGGCCGACTGGTCGAGATCCAGCAGGCCAATTACAATAATATGCCTGCCTACCCACCAACCTACTTTACCAGGACACCCCCCCCCCCTTTTTTCCTCCTCCATCCTCGTGGCAGAGGAGCGATGTTTTGCCCGTATCTGCAGCATACACATATAGCCTTGGGGTGGGGCCGTATGCGCAGTGTAGTAGATCAGTGACGATAGTTCGGGCATCCGCTGTCACTCGGCGGATTTATATGCTCATATTGACGTCACGTCAGCGGCCGGCTCGCCCGATTGACTGTTAGGGCCGGCACTGTGTAGATCTGATAGTCGTCATGGTGCCAAGGGTGGTTAGGTGAGGGGTATGCGGATGGTATGCGGATGGTGGGGGAGGTTTCGGGTTCAGGGGTTGAGTCAAGTTGGCCTTTTTTTTTTTTGGTCTTGGTGTACTAGCTGTCGTTCACTGCAGCTCGGCGATGACAGACACTAGATGTTCACTGACAGGGAGTTTAAGACAATGGGGAAGCCAGAGCTCAGCTGTTTCATATATCTCTTTTTTGCTAAATCTACCAACACTCGGTGTCCGTCAATACTCAGTGAACGACTGTAATAGAGTTGATTGGTACGGGGATGATTTGTATAGAGTGGTCGTACTTTCTGTCTTTATTGCTTCACTTGTGTTTCCTAGTCCTTGGGAGGGAAACGAGTACTTCAGACCACAGTACACTTAGTCATTAGGGATAAAGACACTACCACGTATGCGGTAGTTATCATGTGACTTATTTAGTAGGTGGCTTAGTGAAGGGACTGTGCCACAAAGCTAGGACTACGAGATAGTTGTCATCATAGCTAGACGTGTCGTTAGACTTAGCTATGAGAAGAGAAGGACGAGGTCTATCTCTCTTCTCTTCTCACCACCAACACAAGCAATCATAATCTACGTCTCTGGATTGCTCCAACAATACGGCTAGCTAAAGACTCTCTTGCACTCGGAAAGTAAAGAATTGCGGTTCTATATCCGTCACCTGTACTTCCTAGCTCTTATGGCTGTAAACGAGTAGTCATTACTTAAGGATAACTAGGTAAGTACAAGTTCACCACAATATGATGCTACCATTACTAAAGACTCTCCTGTATCTTCAAAGTACCCTGGTCCTATATATTTAACTACCGCTGATCCTAAAAAAAAAGAGCAATTCAATCTTCAGATACGGTTCAGCCCCGTAGATTTCCCCGGACTAGCCACGGAAATCAAGATCCACCCAATCAGCCGAGACGCCCTACGTGGTATGCAGTAGAGTCTGATCTCCAGCAGGGATTGAGCACCGATTTCCCTCCCACCAATAGAAGCACGTACATTACGATGCCCTCTCCCGAATCTCAATATACCTGCCTCCAAGAGACGCCGGTGGGTAATATATGTAATCAGCTGCCGTACAGTGACCGGCGGGACTGTGCTCGCTACTGGAATCCTTGCTGAGATCGTTGGAAGCCAATGATAGCTAGAGCGCCCTCGTATATGGAGTGTCTTGGTTTCACGATAGGCTTGCCGGTCACTTTACATGCACCTCAATTGTGAGTACAGCTTCCGGTAGAATTATTGCGAAAGTGGGTTCCCCGTGACCCGAGTGTCCTATTGGCCCTTAAAAGATTTTTTTGCTACGAGCACAGACCAACAAAATCCACTCTTTTAGCTCTGACTTTCGCAATAATTCTACCGGAAACTGTAGCATCGGCCCGCTCTTTCTTGGGATTTACATCCGAGCACTGCGTGATCCGATCCGAGCTGAATATCCAACTGTCCATGTCCGAGGAGACAATCACAGTTCAAAGTGTACAATGGACGTCTGACGTCTAGCCTACTAGCTCTACATAACGCAGGGTTCAGCGTGTGTGGGGAAAAGAAAAGGGGGGGGGGGGATGCATGTCTGGATGGACCCCTCAGCGTAAAGCTCAAAATTCAAGCCCCGCGCTTGGAATCGAGATAGGAAGCTTCACCGTTTCTGTTGGTCATGGAATAGTGGTTACGGCTGGGAATATTGAATCAACGTTTATTCGCTGTTCATGGAGCTTTTGGAGATTCCTTCTCGATGACGTGAGTAGGCTTAATTGAGGACAGGGCAGCTGATGTCTATTAGATCTTAAACGGCCTGCTTGACTCAAGACTCGAATCTTACTCCCCAGGCGCAAGAGTGGGGTATGTATGGTTCGATAATGATATCAATTGGGCGGGCCCGACCACCACTTGTCATGGCTTCAATTGTGCCATGGATAACAGATAAGCCGGGGGCCAGACATAAGTTGAGTCGGGAGGACTTTAGATATTCTCATAACCTGAGAATAATACTCTAGACGCCCAATAACATAGAAAGAATATCCTAGCTATAGTGTAACTCCAGATATCAAGACCCAATTACTGGGCCAACTCTTATTGTGGTGCACTATTTGCCTCTATCTGCAAAGAGACCCTAGCTTCACTGGCATGACATCTTGAAGAATCCCGTGGAACTTTCATTAAGGCTATCTGCCATGCACCATGCGATGCAAGCGCTTATGCGCTTCAAGCGGGCACGCCTTGTGCCCCCCCATAGAGGCAAAAGTTACATGAAATGGGCCAGAACGCGGAGATTGCGGCTGAGTGATTCCTCATGAACATGCCATCACGTTTGTCGTTTCTGGGAGCGGGAGTATTTAACTACATTAGGGTTGGGCTGGATACCGGCGGTCCTTTTAAGAGGACGACAACGACGACCAACTGGATTGGGGTGTTGGTGGGTAGCGGGATCTGATAATAAAAAAAGCGGAAATGATCAAAACCCACAAATCCAGATTTCACGGCGGTTGGCAAATTGGCGGACGGAAGGAACCCAAGAACCGGCACAAACTATCATTAGCCAAGCTAGTGGACAGGCAATACGCGCAACTTGGTAGGTAGGTAGTAGGGGAGATTCGGATTGGTGTGAGACATGGGCACAGAAGTAAAAAAAGAAAACTAGAAAGAAGAAAAAAAACATCACCACTTGACCGCGGCAAGCCGCCGCCGTTTCACCAATTGTGCAGCAGATGGTGATACTAATCCAATTGAGAATCAGCCTACAGCACGCGCGTGTTGGGTTCAGCGACAGCGAATAAAACACATATGAGTCCCCCTCCAGAAATAGACTTCGTCATTCAATGGCGTTTGTAATATACAAGCACGAGTACGTACATACGTCAGGTTTGGATGCAAGACAGTGTTGGGGTGTTGAGAGGCAAATTGCGATTTTGACGAATGTAATAGCAATTGGCAGGAACTGCTCACCGCCGTTGTCTCCCCCCCTAGACTAAGGCAAGAGCAGTAACGTATATGCAAATGTCTCTAGTCATGGACGACCGAGACAGCTATCTTTGAGTACGTAGATTAGGTACCTATTCATTGTCTAGACCCGGGGAGATAGGTACTTTGCACAAGGTACATACATATATGTAGCTAAGACCCGAGAGGTCGGGGGGCCAAAGAGCCCACTCTTATATACCGAAATCAATAAAGTTGTGAGTATCATCGGATTTCCGGACTAATAAGATTTTCCCCTTCTGCCTTGTCACGAAGTCTATCAATGGTCACCCTACGGCAGGAATGGCAGATTGACTACCTGATAACTACTATCGTCATGCCAAGACTAAATTGCCCCTGGCTGGGTACTTTACATCTGACTGACGTTTGAGTCTCGATATATTCCTGTTGACTTCGTTACAAACTTCCGAAAAGGAGTGAATGCCAGGGAAAAGAATATCAATAAAGGTGGATTATCAATGCTCGATTACTTATCTTAGCAGCATTACTCCCCCCTTTCAGCCACAACGATAAGGGGTGTTTAATAATTAAAGCAGCCCCGTGAACCGTTCATTGGTCCATTGCTGTTGTGCCGTCGTTGTCGACCCAGAAAAAAAGTGGGAGTCCGATCCTAAAGGACCGGAACATTGATCCGACAAACTGTCAAATGTCAAGTCCCAGAGGAGGCGCCAGCCGGCAACCGGCGATCATGTTCGGTACCGAACTCTCGGCTCCCTGCACCTCCGGTTTCTCTTCATGGTGAGCAAACCGTTTGGTGCAAGCTCTAGCTTCTTCGATCCTGCATAGGCGTTGTTGTGCACTTTGCAGCCTCCGCCCCGTTTTCCGGACCCTCAACAATATCATATTAATGTACAGCTTGATAGTAATTGGATTTAAAGGTATCTCATGACAGGATGTGACTCTCCTCTCTCAGACCTTTTTTCGTAAGGGCAAAAAAACGATCGAGTCGATGAGTTCAATGCCGGTGTTCACCCCTGACGCCACTTTCGGAAGTGTGGGTAGGATTAAGACAATATAAAAATGACCCCGACTCATTCACAGAGCGAGGAAGAATCAAGGAGGGAGAAGAAGCTGTTGTTGCTATCCGTAAAGAGGTATCACTCATAGCTTTTTTATCTCTTTAGTTGTTTGCAGGAGCAGCAACCATGAACTCACTCAGTCCTGAACTCATCCGTGAGATCTTTTTCCATCTTGACGCAAAGGCAGACATATCACGATTCCGTCTTGTCCAACGAGCCTTTGCCCACATTGGTAAAGAAGTGCTCCTCACCTCGCTCGATGTTTCACCCACATTCCAGAGCTTGACCCGACTCATTGAGCTCTCTCGCCACAGCCACATCGCGTGTTTTGTACGCAACATCTCCCTCAGTGTCGACGCCATGCGGGTCATGGTCTGGAGTACAATCAATAAACATCTCGGCAGCACTATTGCAAAAGACGTTGACAAGCTCGATTACCGAACGCTGATCGTGTTCCGTAGCCTGGTCAATGAGTGTCAGGAGTTTCAGGAATCATCCGATTATGTCGCGATGCTCTCCACGGCCTTTAGCCGGCTCCCACGGCTATGTCATATCTCGCTGCTCGAGAGCTCGCCCTCGACCTCTGCCAATTCGGGGGCGGTAACCTTGATGGACCGCTATGCGCACACCATTGATCCCCCGCATTTCCATGGGTCCTGGGGCGAGAAGGACCATCTCCGTGCCTTTTCGGCGCTCATTGATGCCTCGTACTTCACCGGCACAACGCTAGAGTCGTTCAAGACCACCGGGCTCATTGACCAAATTCTGTTTGAAGACCAGGAGCTTCTACGCCGGGCAGCGATTGTATTTAAGGCGTCTCGGGAACTGCGACTTTTGTTTTGTGGGGAGGAGCAGACACAGACACAGGTGACGCAGAGGCTGTTGGAGAGCTACCTGTTTGATGTAATAGCCCCGGCGGTGGGGCTACAGAAGCTGGCGGTAGAGTTCAATGTATGTCCGCCCGCTGGTCGTGGCGGTGCATTGTTCGAGAAGGTGTTTGGCGGGGAAAGCCAGAGGTGGGAGATGTTGGAGGAGCTGGTAATTGGCGGCATCAACGTGAAGTGCGAGGAGTTGATTGGGTTTCTGGCGCGGCATAAAAGCACACTGAGAGTACTGCAGATGAAGAAATGTGGATTGGTGGGCGGGTCTTGGGATGAGGTGGTGAAGTTTTTGGATAAGGATTTGGAATTAAGGAAGTTGGATCTAGATGGGCATATTGACCACGACTGATGGATGGATGACACGTCGGAAACCTGTTTACGAATATCCCTGGGTTGTAGAACGACCCTAGAGAAGGAGTTTTACCTTCTCAGCATTTCAATTTAATTTAGCAAAATCACATATGGGGGACTCCGTTGGGAAGAATTGTTGGAAATCAGTTTTTGGCTAACGAGTGATGGTTGGTGATTATAATTTCTAATGGAACTTCCCGACGTCTGTGGCTTACTTGGTACTAATGTACATACTTGGACTAGTACCAATTTGCAACTATTAGTACATATTATAAGCGTAACAATATTCAGTGCACTGACTGGATCAATCCGGGAAGAGTGATGTACCTACTATACTCCGTTTATAATATAATAATGTGGGTTCGATGTATATATATTTCCATTTATGAAATTTGTGTATGTAGTATGTACGTTTACTTTCCGACACTGATTGTCACCCGACCCCTCTTATATCATGTCAAAGATAAGACTTCAGCTGCCATCCGTCTACTCTACTCCCTCCCGATAACCCTCGAAACTCAAAACCCTCCACACTGAATATTTCCTCCCGTATATCAGGACTGTGTTCAGACATTATAATTATCATATCGGAATTATTATGCGTATATTAGCGCTAACCACCACGTTAATGACACAAGGGGCGTGGAAAGAGAAGAAAAAAAGAAATAATGACAAAGCTCAGCCCTGAATTAATATTCCTCCCGAGACACATTAACGTGCCCCCCCCAAAAGGTCCCCCGATCACTGTCACGCAGAACGGGAGGGGCTGACGCAATCCGTGCACCCATAAAGTCTCATATATCCCTTCACAATATGTTTATCGCTGACGCTGCGCATGTTCCAAACAAATTTCAACAGCTACGTACATTAGTACATGTAGCTTTTAATTTTACTTTACCAGTAATGTATAATAATGACTCATGATCGCGGTCCCGGAATCTAGCATTCCCTTCGATCCTAACTAGCCACGCACATGTATTTTGGGGCTTCTTGGTATACGGTAACGGTTTCTGATTTGCCCCTTGTTGCTCGACATATTAGTTACAATCTAGATTTTTCGGTTTTTCCTTAGCCTGACTGCAGATGCAATATGGCTTTGATTCGTCCAGCTTCTAGTGCTATCTAGGCGCTCCTGCAGTGGGCCTGGCCATGGCCTGGCACGAGTATAATAGGGGAAGTAAAGTAAGAAAAGAAGATTTGAAGCACTGGAAATACGAGTTTCTGGTTTTGAGGGGGGGGGGGGGGGGGGTAGAGAGGTAACACATGACATATACTCTGCAGGGTGACCCCTCGTTATCCTCAAACACGATCTTCATGTAGGTACAAAAGTAAGTGCATTACATTTTTTTGGAATTTTGGTCAATTCATTTTAGGACGAACACATGCATACAGTACTGTGATGTATTTGCGGTTTAGGCCAGTAGAAACCTGGGGAATTTTGGCAGCTTACCATCCATATGCGCCGTAATCCATGATATCCCCTCCTCCTCCTCCTCCTCCTCCCCCTCCCACCCCCTCCTCCCAGCTGCCCCACCTCCTCCACGGCTGTCGACGGCTCACTGACAAGGTACGTACATATATTCCGAAGCGGGAGAGGAGTTTCTCCCTGTGTAATATCACCGAAGAATGGAAGCTTGGGCCCTTTCGGGGTCTTTTCGGTTGGATATTGCTTGTGATATCTCGGTATCGAGGGGTGGTTTAGGGTTCATCCTTGCTACGATACTACTATTTTGTGCAGTATGTATACATACTAGACGCAGCGTTACAGTAATTTTACTAACCCCCAGGGAGAAAAGACATGATATCGATCCCGAGGCTAGCTCGAGGGCGGAGATCAATTGTGGGCACGAGATGATGCATCCCCGGGGGTTTGGTTTATTATTCGTTTACTTAGCATATACTAGACGTGAGATGTGCATGTGAGATGCATGCAGTGCGTGCAATGAATTATACTAGGCCCTTTTTTCTCGTGTCTAGTAGCTTGCGTAATTGCATAATATTCCGAGAGACTCAGATCGGAGGATTACTTACTCAGTGTTTTCTTCTTTTTTCTTTCTTTCTTTTTTTTTTTTACCCCCTTCCTTCTTTTTTTTCTCTCTCCTTTTCTTTCTAGACCTTTCTGACTACTGCCTTGCAATTGTGCAAGCATAATATATTCCGGAAAAAAATATCTTACTCATATTTATAATATGATTGTAACCTCAACGTGCACCACTTCTCCTAATATTTCGCCGAGAACTCTTATGATCTCCATGTTTGAATTCAGCTCGTCTCCACACTCACAATTGAACCATCCCCTCTTACCCCGATAACAAAGGTAGGCGTTAGATGGTTTATCGGTCGTTTATCTCTATTAGGTCACCTACGCGATTCCACTCGAACGTACTCCCCTGCCCTGGGAATAAGGCATCTTGAGACACCAACTTTAGAAAGCCACTGTACTGTGACTGGTTGCGGTCGTAAGTATTGATCACGGTGGCTAAAAACATCTAGTAAATACCTCTCATGTTCAAGGTATTACCAAACCCTGGACCCTGACATATGAATATCATTCCACTCTTGAAATCTCGAACCTCTGAAGTCGACCCCCCCCCCCCCCCCCTTCCCTTCTCTCTCCCTTTATTTCATAACCCTTGATCCCTGCCCGCTGTGCCCCGTGGATTTTCCATCAATTATATTCTACCGGAGAATTGGCTAGTGGAAAGAAGAAGGAGGAGCTCGACGGGGTTGTTCAATTGAATATCACAATTGAATTATTTACCCTCACCTATCTCAGAAAAAAGTCGGCATAGCGTACGTGAGACACAGATCTTTAAATTTTCTGTAGCCACGTGTTCCGCCGGCCCGTCCGGTAAGACTGTAAATCCCGATGATCTGCTCTTAAGCGCTTGGCTGAATATCTATCTTTTTTGCATGTCTTTGTTTATCGATCCCGGAGATATGAATCGTGCCTGATCTAGAACCGAGGAGAGTACTAGTGAGGAGCTCTTCATGCTGGCAGGTATTCCCCATTCGCCGGAGAGTGTGCATGTATACCAGATGGCTTCGGTCTTTAGTCATGATTGTTTACATTTCTTCGTCCCCAGCCAGATGTCACCGTCATTGATTGCATGGCGGCGTGCATGCCAGAAACATCAAAGACAGGATCTCAATATCAAATCGCTTCTTTGAATCATTTCAAGTTACCACAACTCATGTTGTGTCACACCCAAAGCCAAAAAATGACATCCGCTCCCCTCCACCTGCAGCTGTCCCATCCAGGCATGTATGATCTGTGTTAGGCCTTCGATCCATTGATGTTGATGGGCATTTATATTTAGGATTCTGAGGCCTTGAAACAAACAAGGGTCCTGATCCTTATCCTAATATGATCCGCAGCTCAGAGAGAGCTTGAGTACAGCTTTTTCGATCCACTTTCCATTCCTCTGCGCCGACGTGTGTATAGAGAGATTTAAGCCGTACCATGGTAACAGTCTGATACTCAATATCGAGTTGGGTAAAACTTCATTTACACAAATTAGAAATCATGTTTATCGGTATGACGGTAGATAGTTACTTGATTATTAAATATCTAAAAAGAGATAGTACCATATCAGAGTTTAGCCTATGGAATCGGAAGTGTAGGTGTTGTTGGGTGTGCGATTTCCTCCGTTATAAAAATTTGCAGTGTGACCTAAAATCCCATACTCATGTAGGTACACATTTGGCTGATCTGACAGCGCAACACCGCACATGTTGCGTTTCCCCAAGAAAACCGAGAAATTATCTGACCCAACAGAATGCCCATGCATTGCCCCCCGTGGCCATACCCATGTACGCATATGGCCTTTCTTAGGACCCTGAAATTACAATTTCCCATCCCAGAGACCTAAAGAGTAGTAAAAGGCGAGTCAAGGCTTGAGTACTACATGGTACAGTATCAACCTTCAACATCGGCTGGTGGATTACCAGCTTTATTCTGGTTCAGTCGTCTACATGCCGAGCCTTAAGGCTTAAAGAGTGGTTGTATTTGGAGATCTAAAACGCCACAATATAAGATTTCGTCCTTTTTTGATATGCTGCTTGGAATTGATTTCATGCGCATCTATTTTGGTTTCGGTGTTACTTGATACCAAGAGTTTGCAACAAAAGAAAAAAGAAAAAAGGGTGATATCTCCGCGGAGACGGCCCTGAAGAAATCCGAATAAAGCATTACGTGTACTTGTAAGGCCTGCCTTAGGACGGGATTGCTGTTTTTGAGATTTGGGGTGCATCTGTTGGGTTTGAAAGTTGATAGGGGTAGCTAGACGCATTAGTAACTAGAGATATGCCTACGGGAAATCTAGTTACTGTATCTGCTGAGTATCAGCTATCTCATCTCATTACTCTAATCTCACTGGTATGCGGCTAAGTCCGGCCGGCCTGGCAGAGTTGTAGCAGAGTTTCCTCTCAAAAATCACCTCTGATATTACAAATGCCAATGGCCGAGGCTAGCCGAACTGGCACTTAGATCTATATCATGGTTTCCATATAACTTACATTTGCAGAGTATTCGAGTACAGTCGCCCTCCGTTATAACGAACCTGCATATTTCAAAATTTCTCGTTCGATACAGCAGATTATTCGGTACAGCAGGTATAATTCCATCATTTTCTATGTGAAACTCAGATTCGGATCACCAAAACCCGTTCGTTATAGCAGATTTGTGGCTTTTTGGCATTCGGTATAGCGGAGGGCAACTGTACTCTACACCCTCGAAGCTAAACCATGTTTGAAACTTGGAGAATTTATATCCCTTGACCAACTGCGCCGCATGTCGTACAAAGATTTCGGGTTTCGGATCCCTTGCTTGCGGGGGAGCTAACCGTGCCGGTAGTTGTGGTTGACAGCCGGTCCAATTGTGATCCGCAAGACACAACGGTGGAATTCGGAAGAAGTGGAGGAAGAAAATATTTTGTGAGTTTGAAACAGCGAATAGCTACAAGCTACTACGAACCAGAATGAGCCGAATCATTACAAGACCGCAATATCGTGAGGGTATCTACACATATGTACTAGCTAGCAGGTAGCTAAATGTAGCTGGGTATTCATGCTTCCCAAAGCTGATAGTCAGTAGATGTGGAAAACGACGAACCCGCAAATGAATTCCACAAGACACTCATATTGGAAACAATCCTACCCATCCTTCTCGTTATCTCCAGCGTGAAGAACTTTTTCCTGCTAATCCATGAAGCATTTCAGAGTCACATGAAGCATATCCAACGTGACGGTCCAGGGATGTTCAGGGATGTCCATGTTCGCTTGCTTGCTTGTTAAAACCACGGGATGCTTTCCGTAGACCAAGCTACTACTAACCCATCAAAACAATCATACATAAGCGATAGGTACAACTCACCCTCATGAAAAGGTGTGCTTTTAATTCTGAGAGCCTGTAAATGGGCTGTCGGTATCCAATTGGGCAATATTGATCGACCTGGATCCCCTCAGGTACCAGTCTAGCCAGTCACGAGTAACAGATCGATTCTTTTTTTTTTTTTCATTCGTGATCTATACCAGGATAAGTTGTAGGAAAAATGTTCAACTAGGTTCTTCGGCGGAACCGAAGGCGGCTCATAGTGAACTAGGTTATTGCTTCAAGGGTCCTCCCTGGCCTCTTCTTTTCTAACATCTAGCTCCGCTTAGTTCTGAGAGAGATGTAGAAACCTTATGCAAACAGGACAATCCGGTGCATGTTGTTTGATCATCTAGCCAGGCACTTCCCAGCTCGCCGGCTGGACCGAACCAGAAAACGTTACTGTCAGCCAAGGGAGTTGCAGGTTTCTCTTGCGTGCTCGGGTCTGATCAAGCTTGGGCAATGTAGTGATCATTCCTGCTGGCTTGATTGCAAGGAACGTCCCTAACGTATAAACTTGATAAACTTAACTTATCTATGGTGTACATAGCACAGTGTGATAGAGATACTGTACATATTAGTCATCTACCATAGAACATAGCGTAGGGGATTAAGACAGACCCAAGGTTCTTTAACGGCCAGATCGATATCTCTCCAGATGTCACAACGGTATGTATCGAATGAAAGACATTGGCCCCCACTGCGATCAGTTTTATTTATAGAGAGTAGCTATAGGTATCCAAAATGATAGATACCGGTTACTTGAGCGGAATAGATCCGAAATCCAAAACATGTTGGCGCGGTCGTCCACAAAAGGTATCGCGACGAATAGGGATGAGGACCAATGGAAATTATTGGAAATCGAGGTTTTGGCAACTTGGTCGTTTCTTATCATGTGTAACCCCTGCTCGTGAAAAGGCGGGTTCCCCAGGACTGTATGTAAGATGTAAGAGTACATACATGTAGTTGATAGTCTACTGCGCGTGTAGGCGCAACACGGGATCAGCTATTGGGAAAAATCCCGTTTGGCCCGATCCCATAGATAGCTAACCTATATACACCCGAAATCCAACCGATCCGCGTTGAACTTGCGGGCCGCCCCGCGTTGACGATCGGCTTACTGAATGACTCGTTCAATCGGAATATTTACCCTTTGAGTGGGTGGTTGTGGTGAGTTCTGTAAGCCTTGATTCGCGACGTGATTTCGTAACTGTTATTCAAAGGACGAGCATGGTAGGAACCAAAGTTTTCGGACTTCGGAGAGGTTCCTGCACGTACTCGGTGCAGAAGCTTCCTGTCCAAACAACACTTCAAGGCATAAGCAAAATAAGCTCCATATATTTCTTTTGTCGATCACTCTATCCAGCTTAAAATCAACCTATCTGCGGATTCCAAGCTTATCCGAGTGAGACAACACGCGAAGTAAGGAAGGGTGCGTACATACATACTTGCCTCCTTCTCTCACCGAGCCCTGTCGATCACCAGAAGTCACTCGAATTGACACCTCTGTGTGGAGAGTTTGGTCGCGAATCACTCAACTGCCGACGACGCGAGATTTAAGTAGGGTATAAAATCACCATTATAGCTCGCCAGCGAGCGATCCTTACAGATGGGACATCTTCCTTCTCGATGGTATGGTACCCGGTTTGTTAACCGAAGAAGGAGGGACAAATAACTGCCGCTATGTGGGAAATGAGCTAGTTGACTGGTCTGCTGGCGGGAATCCGGGAACACGTGCGCGTTAGTACTCTAGAGTAGGTACATACAAGAGATCCAAGGTTCGGTCCCGCTTTTAGTAGGTCGGGTCGGTCCCTGGTGTTGTGGGGATGTGAAGTGACAATTAATCGGTGTTTTTAAGATCGAGAAGGTCCCGAATAAAACTACAAAGCTAGCTTGCGCCCCCCACCTCTTTAGTGGTATAAAACATTGAATCGAGATCTTTTTCTCTCCGTCTAGAGAGTGAATATTAATCAAGATGAGATTTTTCGTTTGATCTTGTATCAATCACACAACAGCACTCGGGCTAGACGTATTGTTGGGGCGATCGTGATCGGACCAGCCGGGCTCGCCCATTGAAATTATTGGTCCTTGGCACCGGGGACGTCAAAAAAAAAAAAAAAACGATCCTAGCCAGCCCTAACTAGAGTACCTACATACGTGATCATTTCTGATCGGTCATGCCAGAGCACCTCATTGAACTGACGTAAGACCCGAAGGGAGAAAGAAAAATAAATCCACCGACAAGGCAAAAGAGTATTTGATGTTTCCGAATTCAACGTCTCCGAGGATTTCTATTGGCGGACTTTCCGAAACTGGGTGAGTTCTGACAGGTGTCAGGGCCAGATAACCTGGGATATACGAATACATATGTATCTACCTTCCTCGTGAGAAAAAAAGGGAAATGAGATACCGCAAAAACTCTAGCTCCGTGAGATCAAAATTACTTCTATGGGAAACATCTGATGCAGATCGATGCCATCCAACCAATCACTCGAGAGATAATCCCTGGACGGCGCTAGCGAATTTCTCAACTTTTTGCGGTAGAGTCAGTCGTGGCCTGCTCCAGATCACTAACTCAGTCAATATTTGAGCTCGTGCATATGTGGAGTACCAGCTAGAGTAAGCTACATAACTTGTCATATGTGAAATCATACCAAATTACTTACATACTTCAAAAACCTCGCTTGCTTTCGGTGTCGATGATGGTGGCTTTCACTTTCCTTGGATCAAGGGAAATGTCAGAAGATCCTTGGTAACTACATCTCCTTGGCCCCTCGGATGCGGACGCCAAGCGATGTTACAATATGCATAACGGGTTTAGTATAACTTAGCTGAGGCATGTAGATTTATATTCAACCGGGTGCTACAGCATCCGACATTTCGTTCATGTAGGCATGAGTAACGGGGAAGGAAAGAAAAGAAAGAAAAGAAAGAAAAGAAAGAAAAGAAAGAAAAGAAAGAAAAGAAAGAAAAAGAAAGAAAGGAAAAAAAAAGAGAGAGAGATAGGTCGCCGTCTTAATTATGCCCCTCGGGAATGGATTGGGGTATACTACCGGTCCTCGTTACCGGTAGAGATGGTAGTATCAAGTGATGAGACGAGCGACAACCCCTCATCATAGGAAGAATATATTATGATGGATGGTTGGGTGATAAGTGTGTAGGCATGTCCTTAACCGTGTAAGACTGACAAATCATCTGGTATTTTTTGGGCATTGTAAGGCGGATGGGCGGGATTATGCTTGATACTACATGAATTATTAGTAAATAATTTGGTTATCATAGAAGATCGAAAGCGGATCTGTTGCCTTAGAAATATTGAAACATTACAAAAAGAGACAGGAAACATGTGGCTAAGGTCGCCCGTACAGCTGTATACCTGATTATGGGGATTTGCTTTTGAATTTCAAGTAAATATTTCTTCATACGCACGATGACGATCACCGGCCTTGATTTCTGCAGCATTATGTGCATAAAAGTACGTATGTAGAGTGCTCTACACACTCGAGGGTTCTCTACTGGTAGAGTATCTATGTAATCCCAGTTGGCTACATGGTTGCAAATAGCAGCTGTGTAGGTACTCTACATATGGTATGTACGACCTGAGTGAAAGAGCAAGAGTATTACTTACTCTACTCTACCTAGCTCCCATATGTGCACTTTGTGTCGGGGAACCTCTGGCAAGCAACCGTACATGCTAAATCAAAGGTTAGTGGAGTACAGTAGGGTAGATCTGAGAACAATTCAGCTTGTGCTTCCCGGGGTGACAGATCTAGAGCAAGGGTTACATGATACCATGGCTTACTTAGGTAGAATACTCGGAGAGGTTTCTTAGTCCCGAAGACAGATTTGTAGCATGTATGCACTCTAGGTACATACATATTGTTCCCTACCCTGACTCGATGCCTCCTCCTTTAATCAATCGAACATGCCCGTCCGTGCTTCCAGTGTACCTGAGCGCTGCGCCCACCACCGCTTACAACCGTCCCTAGATTTCGGCAGGATGGATCGCATTTATGGATATTACAATACACCCATCCTTCCATTCAGCCCAGTGGTTTGCATCAATTTGTTGATATTGGTAACGAGGTCATAAATGTGGTTGATGGAGCACCGTTGTGCGCCCGCCTGCTTTACCGCAGGTTCTGTTTATATGTGAAATCCTTTGCCTTATCGTTTGGAAGAAATAGAATCGCCATGTTGAAGAAATAGGGTTTCTGACAAAGTGCTTGTTCCTCGCTTTGGCATTGTAACACCCGCAATACCAACGATGAACCAAAAGCTCCGACCCTATTGAGCCAAATCTCATTTATCTTCCCTTTCCCCATCTACAATCCTCAGCCTCACGCGAAGTGGATTAACATTGTAGTACAGCCGCCTTGGGCTCGAGGCTAAATCATTATTGCGTCTCCAGCTGCCCGTTTGGGTCCAATTAGATGCGCATTGTTGTGGGGAAGCTTGTAAGGACACATTGTTTTGTAGGGATGTGAATATGTATTAATATAACCGCAGTCGGGTGCAGTCCCATAGAGTGCTCGTGCATGAGAGAAATCATGTGGGTTGGGGTTGTTATTGACGCACCAAGAATCGTTTTAGTAAGACCCAT
This sequence comes from Morchella sextelata, assembly GCF_020137385.1. Classification (NCBI taxonomy): domain Eukaryota; kingdom Fungi; phylum Ascomycota; class Pezizomycetes; order Pezizales; family Morchellaceae; genus Morchella; species Morchella sextelata. Next base: position 1,402,824 of record NW_025408631.1, read on the forward strand.
TGGAGGGGACTTCGGATTCAGAAAAAAAGACGGGGATTGTTTGAGGAGGTGTAAAAAGAGGGAAATGTGAGGTTTGCCATTTTCCTTTTTTGGACCTCTTATTGGAATCAAGTGCTCGCTTCGAGGTGTTTCCGAAAAAAAAATATGTTGTTTCGCCTTTCTGGAACTAGACAGCCCTGGAGACTGGTTGGAGGAAACTATCACCGCATGCGGTCAGAGATGATCGACCATGCAATCGCAACCACGTACAACCCCCACTTTGAATGTGTGCTGTTTAGTCCCACTCTGTCTCTCTCTCTTCATGTTAGTACAAGCTGCAAATCATCCTCAAATGCAATTAACGGTTTACCAAAATATCGAACAAATAGTGTGACTTGCAGAAAGCTAGAACGAGTTGGGTTCTGAACGCAAATTATGATTTTGCCAGCTTGGAGATCTTTTGTTAAGGGACACCTATCACCTTTCCCGTATACATACATATATATCCTGCTGACAGATTTATAGTATGGTAGCCAAGAGCGAAATACAAATAAAAGAGGTGTCATTTCGTGGTGCAAAAACAAGAGATTCTGTAGGCAAGAGAATTATTCATCAGTCCGGAGTATGCGACGGAAAAATAAAGTCCAGTCACAGTCGGGGGCTTGACGGCTACTTACACCGAGCGACGTCACACAAAGCGTGCTGTGAGGAGCAACTCTAAGCCTGGCCTGCTGCAACAGCGTTACCGCAACTCAGGATGGTGGGTTGGATACAGAAAAAACCCGTATTGAAACACAAGAAGCCAAGGGAAGCAGCATACCTGCTGGGCCACCGTGGAAACAGGTAAGATCCGACGAGTTGTTGGGGGGCGAATCTGAGATAAATGGCCCCAGTCCTATTTCCCTACATTGGGAAGCAAAAGGCTAACATGGCTGATTTCTACGGTATGAGAAGATAGGTGGACGTCAAATTCAGAGGTAGTATTGAAACCCAACCCCAGAGAAGAGAGAGAAAGAGAAAAATTGTCTAGGGGAGATGGATGCAAAGCTATTATGCCATATTGTGCCATACCCATACCGGACCAGAGTTGAGTGGTCGGTCAGTGGGTGTGGATGTGCACCGCCGAGAGGCTTGCAGAGACATCGTACTCCACCACCTAGTCTCTACCCTACCCGCAAAACACCCTGTAAGGTGTAGGGGAATGCAGGAAACGGGGGGTCGTTGAGTGTGAGTGACCATGCATTACATGGGGCTGGCAGTAATTGTCACGTCCCCCGTTTTCTGTTGCGCGAACGGGCCTTTACAATTCCGACCTCCTGCATCTTCAATATGTTGATTGATTGATTGAGTGTCTTCTTGCCAGTGTGTGCTTGAATATCAAGACTGAGAGAAGTTGTGAGGAAAACAACTAGTAGGGGAAAAAGCAAACGACGGCCTGAATGACTTGCGCCTATGTGCAACATTGCGACGACTCTAGCAGGCGAGTAAACTAATTGAACCTGACAGTAACAGAGCGCAAAAGGAAAACCTCCGTAACGTACTCGATCACAGAGCTTCTATTCCGCGAACGAAAAAAAAAAGAGGGAAAATTAAAATAAAATAATTGATAAAAAGAAGCGCAAGCAGACAGACGGTATTGTGCAGACAGTTGTTGGATATCGCGGGTCCTTCTGTTCATACACACCTGAACCACGGCTTCCTCCACTCACTTCCCCACCCTCTCTCCTAGTCCTAGTACTTTCCACTCCCACCCCCCTATACCTTTTTACGTTCCTTTTTTGTTACGGAGGAATTGAGAGAAAACTGCCAATTCGAACGCAAGGTGCAGTTTCTTGGGTCGTAAATAAGTGGACGAGCCACCCCCAAGGAGCTCCTTGGCTGGCCCTAGTTGGTTTACTGAATTATCGCGGGGCACGTTCGTTGTGTGCATCGCGAGTGAAAAGAAAGCTGCTGCTACCACTGCTGCTGCCCCCCCTCCACCCCAAGAAACAGGGTCGCAGGGTGGTGCCCACGATCTCTCACCAGTACCCCGTTCGCAAAGGTACCTATCGCATCTAAAATCGTATCAGGCCTGCTGCTCTCGCTCTTCTAGGCGCACCTGGCGCCGATCCAACAACTGGAAGGGAGCCCGCCCACTTTTACTGCTGATATCAAAGAGCCTCAACCATTTCTTCCCACCAACCTCACCATCTCCAACTATTGGGGCCCACCGGCCTGACGTCTGTCGCGACTAAGCATTCTAGTCTGACGACTCGCAACGGCAACATTAGTAGGCAGAGAAGGCCTTGTATTGGACTCGGATTTCTTGGGCTTGACGTGAGCTGTCATCTATCTAATGCTTTATATTCTTTCTGGAAGCTAACTACCTTTTTTCCACGCAGGAACCGGCGATCTCTCGCGGTAATAAGAAGTGAGCGAGAAAAGAAAAAAAAAATTAAGGAGTAGTCATCTGCTCTGGCACATCCTGAGCTTCATAATACTAGAAGCTTCATCGCCAAAAAGATACTAAACATTGTTTCTCAATCCGTGACGCAGCTTTCCATGAATTCCATCAGACACCTGTGAAAGATTCGGAGTGGTATAATACGGCCTCTGTATACGTCCGACTCCCGTCATCATTTTCGCCGTCGAATAACCAGCTTGATATATATCTGCCCTTACAGTCTCCCACAAATACCCCGCCCGTCAGCTCTTCGCTATAGCCCCGACAGTGCGCTTGTTCTCAATCATCTGTACCTCAAACAACTTACCCAAAGGTTTGCTATTCTCGATATCGAGTTATCGTGAGACATTTCAATATATTCCAAAGGTGGGAACCTCTCCCGACACACTACCGGGTTTTTATTGATTTGGTTCTCAGAGCTATAAGCCCAAGGTTATATATTTTCCTTTTGCGACCTTGCCAAAAGTTACTTTTCCCACGCGAATCTTTTTTTTCCCTTCCTCCTTCACCCCGCATCCACCCCCCTCCTACCCCCCTAGAACCTTACTTCACTGTCGACCATACCCGAGACAGCTCGCCAGACCATCATTTCATCCGATCTTCAAAACTGCCCCGAGGCTGTTGTGGAAGTGCACTCTTTTCGATGTCGGAGAATAGTAGCCACGACACACACCCCTATGCCCCCGCTGCCCAGAAGATTCCTCAAACCTCTCTTCCCAGCGGGAGTGGTGTTCATCCGATCCCTAATCCCCGGCATAACTCCATCTACAGCGCATCGAACGAGTCTCCTGGTAGTGATGTGGTCATGAACGGTATCAATGTTGGCGAACAAGGCCACCACTATCATTATCCAAGTGCTCCCGGTTCGACTCCCAGAACCGCTTACCCTAATGGCGCATCAAATAGTGCTACGTCTCATAATAAATGGCCGGGTTCATACTACCAGGTTAATCAATATATGAATCATCACAGTGATCCCGATCACACACGGCATATAACTTCTCCAATAGTCTCTCCCCATGGTGTCCAGTACCAGCAAGCAGCGCACACATGGGACCCAACGCGATCTCTTCAGCGATCACAACCCTCGCTGCAAGATCAAAACTACCCACAAAGCAGAACCCTATACAACAACGCATCCTATGGACGGCCGCCACATCACCCGGTTGAACCGACAGCCACTGCACCCTCACCTCCAAATCCATACCCCAGTTCCCCACGAACTCCCCAAGCAACAGGAACGAGCCAACTGCCACCTTCAAATGGTCTAGTAATAGCTCCAGGTCACAAGCAATCGCTCAACTCCATTGGCCCTGTTTCCTCTATGCCCTCTATCAACGGTAATATCCACCAGCAAGAACTGCAAGAGCAGAGACGAGAGTACCAACAAAATCCACATATTGATAACCACCAGCAACACCATCAAGGTTCTGACCGGGGTGCTTTTGTAGAGACATTACATGATCCCCCGGCAAGATATTCCCCATTACAGACTAACCGTCTGCTAAATACTGGGGGTGCCAGGCGGTCATCAGGGATGGATATGCGAGTTGATGCCGGAAGAGACCGAATAACTCCTCATCCGTTTGGTGCTACTGCGCCGACAAATTCGCAGTCCAACTACTACTACAACAGTTCTCCGTTGTCACCGGGTTCAAAAATCAGCACCTCACTGAACGAAGCTCTGCATTCTGGACGCTATCAGTATAACGGTACACAAAGTGGTGGATTCCGCTACGAAGGAAACAAAGGTGCCAATGAGAGAGCTAATTCCGAGGAACAGCATTCCTATCTTACAGGGTCAGAATCGCAGTTCACGGGACTACAGCGTCCAGGGTCGGTAGAGGTTCGGAAAACGTCCCCCCAGAAAGTCCCGAATGGACACCAGGAACATATCAAGAATCAGCGCCACGATGATACTGATGAAGAGGATGGAATAAAGAGGGAGTCAATTTCTAGGACTGCCAGTGCAAGCATCAGCCCAACTGCCACACGCAGCATGCTTCCAGGTGCTGGTGCTAGGAGAGATAGCATTGATTCCACTGTCAGTGCCGGTAGTGGAAAAGAGGGTAGCAAGAAGAGAGGTGGTCCGGTATTTACTGATCCTACTACTGGGAGGCAGTATTATGAGGAGGATATAGTACCGCCTGGTGTTGAGATCCCGACAGGGTGGCAACTGGGTGCTGGGAAAAAATGTCTGAATAAACTATTGCCATTGCTTAAAGACGGGTTACCGGTATTTCCGGAATGGGGTCTTACGTCAGCTGGAAAGGCGAGGCAACGACTGCCGAAAGCTTGTGCTAGCTGTCGCACCAAGAAGATTAAGTGTGTGTGAGTTTTACCGATCTCTTTTAACTTATTTCTAATCATTTCTGCCAGTATCATCGACTAACGTGTGGGATTCTTGAAACTCAGTGAGAGTGACCAAGATGATACCAAGTGTGCACATTGTCATAAAATGAGAATTGCCTGTAGCCAAGACGAGTGAGTGGTCTCAATTATATCCTTATATACACACCACCTTTCTCGCGATATCTAACCTTGATACACCGTTGAAGTGAAGAGAAGCCCGCTCGAAAAAATTCGAAGAAGATTTCCGACAAAAAGAAAAGAAAGGAAGGAACAACGGATCAGGAGTCGGCTGTTGGAGGATCTGCATCGCCGGGCGTTCTTCATTTAAATGGTGCACAAGGCAGCCTTGGGTTCCCAAAGAAACGGAAAGCCTCTGACGATGGTCAAAAATCTGGTGGTGGGTTTCTCAAACGAGGGAAATCATCAAGGGATAGTTCGTTTTCCATGGAGCCAATTGAGGAGAAGACAGCTGTTATGGATAATTCCCTGGACAGTACCAAATCAACACTACGGCATCACCAGCAGCCGCAAACGCAAACACTCGTACAGAGTCAGAAGAGATTGACTTTTGCAACGGAGTCTGCTGCTCCAATGAATGTGACCGACGAAGGTCGAACATCCAGGAACTACAATGCTAGGCTGTTGGCAGATCAATACCCACCAGGAAGCTATGGGATGGCAGGGATACAACCAGTACCAGGGGCTACTCCAAATTCCTTTACCTCTGCCTCCCCCACCACATCTGACCATCCAGCCATTTATGGGGTAAACAATTCATACTCATCAAGCTCACAGGCCCTGAGTACAACACCGACCATAATGGAAACTCCCACCTTATCTTATGTGCCACTCCCAATAGGTGAAGATCCAAGACATAGCAACTTCCCTGCTCCGAAGGTGGTCAGTCATCTCGTAGAGATGTATTTCAAATATGTGTATTCACAGACATATGCCTTTCTTCACAAGCAAACATTCATCAAGGAATTTGAGTCACAACCGGATGTTCTGGTAATCTCTCTATGCACGGTGGCAGCAAGATTTTCCCCAGAATGCTCCCACATGGAAGAAAGTCTTGCGTCCCAAGCTAGGCAACTCATTTTCAAGAATTACGACAACTATTGCTTGGAAGTAGTGCAAAGTATGATACATATGGGTCTTCATGATTTTGGAAGTAGCCAGGGAGACAAGGCATGGATGTTTTGTGGTATGGCAGTCAGAATGGGGACGGCTCTGAATCTCAACTTGGAGAATGGTCGGGCGAAAGTAGTGCTTCAATCTTCAATTGCCAGAGAATCTGCACGAAGGACCTTTTGGTCTTACTATTTAATGGATGTTAGTATTGCGAAAATCAACCGTCCGCAGACATTTGAGTGCTAACTTTCTTATCACAGAGATTCAATAGCTATGGCGTTGCACGGCCGTTTCTCACTCAAGATCATGATTGCCATGTTCAACTCCCTTGTAATCAGCCATCCTTCAGGGACGGAAAGATTGTTGTGACCGAGCATCTGCTTGGAGTGAACCCAGCCAAGCCAGATGTAGGCACCATACACATGGGAGCCATGGCGTTTTTGGTACGTGTGGTCGGTATCTGGGGGAATATCTTGAAACAGATACACCTATCTGGATTCGAAAAGAAAAAGGATAAAGATGCAGAGTTCCGGGCATTGATAGAGGATTTGGAGACTTGGAGGAAATCGCTCCCAAGCGGATTGGAGTATTCAAACGAGAATCTTGCTGGTCAGATCAAGGTGGGCACAGCTGGTGCTTTCGTCACCATGCATGTTATGTGGCACACAGCTATGGCATATGTTCACAGGTATGTAAGAATAATTACCAAGCAAGAGGAGACCGACGAAGAGGGCCACAGCATCCTGGACGAAAGCATCATCACAAGTATACGGAAGACATTTGTCCATGCAGATGCAGTACTCTTGATCATGTCTCATGTGAAGCAAAGGAGAAAGGAAGCGAAGGAGTTAGGGGAGACTGAAGTGATTGTCAATGCACCATTTCTAGGACAGGCTATATCTGATGCTTGCGACATATCAATAATCCGAGCGCTGGAATCGAAGGGGGACCCTAATAACGCACTGAAACAGAAGGAAAGAATATATGTCGGGTTGATGTGGTTGAAAGAGCTACGCGGATACTGGAAGCCTTTGGAAGGAATGTACAGGAAATTACGCAGGGCATATAACAAACACCTAGACAAGATCGTATCTCAAACACAGCCTAGCCTAATAAGCAACGTTATCCCATCGCCAGATTCTGGAAATGGCAGCGAGATGATAACGGATTACCCCATGTTTCAATTTCCAATCGATCCTGCTACTTACGACTTGCATCCAGACATGGGTATGCATCTCTCAGCGCCTGAGCCCTTGGAATCACAGCAATGGCTCTGCCTTCCCGAGAGTTACTACGAGGCGGCGTTTGCAGGCTCGAGTATGTCATTGTATGGGATCGCAGAAGCCGAAGGTGGATTCCCTCAGCTGTATATAGACCATCATGGGATGAGAGATGATATGGTGATGACAACTTCACTCGCGCCTGATTCAAATATGACCTATCAAGCTGCGATTTTGGATCCACCTTCAATGCCGCTCATGTCTCACCAATCGTTTGACCAGCTTAATGCACATCGACCCAGCGAGCCGGATCCCGAGGATAGCGATAACGACTACGAAGATGAAAAGGAGGAGGTTGATGATGGGGATGGGCAATCGATGACGTCTAGTAAAAAAAGGGAGAAAGCAAAATCGAGTATATCAACGCTCTACTTTCATCCAAACGCCGTCCTTGATGGCAAACTGGGTGATTCATCGGGCTCTGAAAGTTCTGGCCTTGCTAGTCGACGACAGAGCGAAGCTGCACCGAAGTCCGAGCACAATAGAATGGATGTGCTTAATCTCTTAATATCAGCAAGTGTCACGCAATACGTTAGAAGAGAGCTGGAGACGCATGATAAGTCGGATCTAGGGACTGGCCGGCAGGGAATTATGGTTCCAGATGATTGTATATTGAAGGGGGAGGTCAACACGGACAACAGCAAAGACAATGGCCACAATAATTGATGGTTTTTAGGCATCTTATAATTTCCTTGTTTTGAACTTTGACGCGAATTCTCTCATCTTCTCATATTTCTTTATACTCGGCATTTTTTATTTTTATTTTGCATTGGGATTTCTTCAATCGGCGACTTGGAGTGCTGCTTATTCACCTTGGATACTGCTTTTTTTGTTTTACCTCTTGGTTTTTGGGGCTGCAGACTTTTTTATTTATTGTTTCTCTTTATGGGTTTCGGTTCCCAGGTTTTCCTTTCTTTTTTTTGGGGTTATTTGAAACATATTTTCTGTGCTTTGATCCGGGGGGCGCAGGGGTTTTTCTTCTTTTGTTTATTTCGGATTCTGACGCGATTTTGTTGCACATCTGTCAATAGATGCCTGTTATCCCCCCACTATTTTTTCTTTCGAGTGCATAATCGAGCCCTCCGTGTCTGATTATGTCTGACTTGTTGGTTGGTGTTTTTAAAATCGGTTTTCCTTAGTTTTTTTTTGTATGGGAAATGGAAAATACGAAAAAAGCTGGATGTATCTAATGCTTTCTATTGCAGTTCATATCATTCTGTTTCTCTCTTTCTTTTTTTCTTTATACTTCACAAAGGTCCGGGGGTTAACAAGCAATGGGGCCGGAACAGCGCCCCCATAAAATTTAATCCTTAAATATATATCATGAGGTTACATGAGCGGGTCTGCAGGCATGGAGTGACGAGGTCTTATTGAACGGGTGTATACATATATGTATTTATTATCAAGGGGAGAGGTGCGGGGAATGAGAAATATCAAGTTAAGCAGCCGGTGCGGATCTGGTTGTGATCTTCGGATCTTGCTAGTTGTGATATCATGTACTCAGCTTTACCCACATGATGGCATCTGAAAAGTAGCCTGACATGAAAAGGTGTATGTATATTCGGACACTGTTATTAAAGAGGAGACACATGTCCGGATGAACTGGGGACACCTGCATGCTCTGTGATAGCCAGGGCTATAAAATAGCCATATCATGCTCTTGATTCTTTGTTTTATGGTTAAACATCCGCACTTAGAGGTTTTGAATCATTAATTATCACTCGGACACCCCTGAAACGAAATACCCTATCGATCGATCGATTCATTACATGTTAAATTAATTCGTTAGGTATACGTCGCCTACTTATTATGGTACTGCATCTATCCTCTGCTCCATCCCCGTAAAATTATGATTAAGAAATAAGAATAAAATAGAGTGGGAGGGAGTAAGAATAAAGAAAACTGACATCATTAGTTATTTCTGATGAAAACTCCAAATAGAAAAGTTGATAACGATAATTCCAATTTAAGCATGGATGAAAAACTTAAAGATTGTGAGTTTCGCTGGAGTCAAAGATAAAGAAATATGATGTGTTTATAGCTGGTTTATGTGGTTACTCTTTCTCCCAGATCCCTTTCACTGCCCATCCCAAATTTGGATCTTTCTTCATCTCGGCCCAGTCCTTCAAAAATTTGGCGACGTTCAGGATATCCTCCTCGAACCGGACTCCCCACACAGCGAACCAGCACAGTCTCCTGACCATTCTATAGCGAGGCCTGTATGCATACTCCAAAAACCGGGGAATTGAAGACTCTGCTTCAATCTCAAATAGCTTCTTGACCTCTGCAGACTCGGCACTTGCTGGAATCTCACAATCGTACTTCTCGTCGGCCATCTGCCAGCCTTCCTCAGCCCCGCAGCGCCACAGCCACGACGGGGCCCTATGTGCCATGATTCTAGGAACGGAAACTGTTTCGTCCCAGCCAAGGATTCCGCTGATGTTCCAGTCGCCATTCTTGCGTTCCACGAAGATTTTCTGCGGGGTCAGCCCAGGATGGTAGAGAATGTTTACGTTATCGCCCAAGCACACAAATCTCTCCATCTCCCTTGTGGTCTCGATCAGCTTGTCGATATAAGTCATCGCCAGCTCGGCTTCACCATCGGACTTTTCTCTGTACTGCCAGAAGAGCTTCCAAGTCTCGAGCTGTGTGAGGAGCATATCCCTAGTTGTCTGCTCCGGGTATGCTTGGATCTTGGCTCGCAGGTTTTCATCTGTAACGCCTGGTATATCGAAGCTATCGACCACGACCATACCCTTACTCTCCGCTGAAATAGCCGCAGGGATCAGTACGCCTGCGCGCTGGAACTGGATCTTGTCCATTTCGGTGAGGAGGTCGACGACGTCCCGGACGAACTTCTTGCGTTGTAGGAACGATATTTCAGGAAGGGCTTCGGCGAGTGATTTCCCGGGGATGCGTGTTTGGAGGATGTATGGGAGGGAGAGGGGGCAGTCGGAGTCATCTGCGCCGCCGTCGGGGTCATAGACGACGGTGATGGGGGTAGGAATGGTACCGAGCTTTTCTAGGTGATACATCATTGATACTGACCGGAGGAGGTTGGTTGTGGGGGTTTTTTCGTGGCGTGGCAGGCGAAGGATGTAGTGTTCTTTCTTCTCCTCCTTGACTTTCCTGATGACGATGGGCGTGGTGAGGGTGATGCCAATAATGCGGTAGCTGTCGCCGCCGGGCATGCGAGTGATCTCGATAGTGGTCTTGGCAGTAATCCTGATACTGGGGAGGTTGAGAGTGCCAATATGGAGGAGTAGCTCCATGATCTTCTTCTCGAAGGTCTTAAAGGTCTCATGGCCATAATCGATGGTCGAGGTCCTAGACATTATCGATGAACTCGACGAGGAAGACGACGCACCGGAAATGCGGGAGTTGATGCTTTGCACAGGCTTTGAGAGACGGATAGAAGGAATGACATCCTTCCAGGTCGACGTTGGTTTCAGCATTTTCTGTGAGGAATCCTGATGCTTCTGCATGATTGATGATTGATTGTAATTGGTGGAGCTGAAGGAAGGGAGTGGGGGAGAGGTCAACAGGATACATTCCCGCAACTGACTATAAGTACGAGTTCCTCATACCGCAAGCAAGAGCTATCCATACATACATACTATGGTCGAGAGCCCCCGAGAGAAGCCAGCCAAGACCGAAGGCACCGAGTGATCGCTTGTGCAACGGGGTAGGCCGGCATTCCGGCCGATGTCAACGGACTTGGCTCTCGTACACCTTTCCCCACGGGGAATCGAGCTCTCTTATTGGCACAAGCCGGGGGGGGGACGAAGAGCTGGGCAACATAAACACCTGCTCTGTTAAACTTTGTAATAGCTCGCTGCTAGGCGTTTCCCCACAATATAAATATCGCCCCCGAGGAGGACCCTCTGCAAATGTAAAGTAGATCAGATCTCCCTCGATCCAGCAGCTTAATTAATATATCCCCAGATCTATACAGTCCCCACAGAACCTTTTTTCTTCCCAAAAGAAATGGATACTGCAGAGAAAGATAAGATGCTCCGCGGCGAGCTCTATATCGCCCTCGATCCTCTGCTGTGCTCAGAACGAGAGCGCTGTGCTAAGGCGTGCAATGAGTTCAACACCAACACCACCGCCACGCCACTGGAGCGGGCAAATCTACTCAACAAGTCAGTCCCAGAATTTAATTTCCCACAAAACCACCCCCACTAACAGCACCCCACCCCCGCATATGTAGCATCCTCAAACTACCCCCCGTACCCCCTTCCACAGACCTCAGCACCCTCCCCACCGTCAACCCGCCTTTCATCGTCGACTATGGCTACAACGTCACCCTCGGCGAGGGCAGCTTCATAAACTTCAACTGCACTATCCTCGACACCTGTCCCGTGCGCATCGGCGCACGCACTCTCTTCGGCCCCGGCATCTCCATCTTCACCGCCTCGCACCCGCTCTCGGCCGCTGTCCGCAACGGGCTCAAGGGCCCCGAGGACGGCCGCCCCATCGTCATTGGCGATGACTGCTGGTTTGGCGGGAACGTGGTTGTGCTGCCGGGTGTGACTATCGGCGATTGTGTGGTGGTCGGCGCGGGCGCGGTGGTGACAAAGGTATGTTAATTCTATATACATTCTACTCTTTCTTCCCAATATCTATATATATGTGGTGGTGCCTTGCCCCCGGTGAGCGGGAGAGTGCTGATGGAGATATTATACAGAGTGTACCGAGTCACTGCGTGGTGGCCGGGAACCCGGCGAGGATCGTGAAGCGCCTGGAGGGGTTTGTAGAGCCTGCGGCGGCGGCGGTGGTGGAGGCGAAGGGGAAGGAGAAGGAGGGGGAGATGGAGAGGCTTGTTAAGAGACTCGATGCACTGGAGGGGGAGCTGTCGGGTGTTAAGGAGGAGCTGAAAAGGCTAAGTAAGTAGATATGTATTTTTTTTTTTTTTTTTTGCTTTCATTTTTAGTTATTAGTAGCTGTAGCTGTAGCTGTAGGTATGTAGTATGTAGCTAGACTATAAATTCACGATTGATACCAGAGCATATATATGTAGTCTCAATATTCGCCGTATCTACTAGTAGCCCAAACCAGTATCCAGATGCTAATCATTATTAACCACACCGATCATTGACCAACTCCAACCCCCCCACCTATGTACCTCAGTTATGATCAGCCCGACCGGTCGGGGCCGCGTCCGGGAAGAAATGTGCAGCACGCATAAGATCCTCCGCTTAGATGTATGTATGTAAGATACAAGTATGTACAGTCGTGTTAAGTAAGTCCTGGCAGTCAGCACCACACGAAATATTAAAATCCTTCCCACTCAACAACCATCAATTGGATTTGATTAAAACAAAATAATTAAGCCTTGTAGATGTCCAGAGTACAAGTATTCCTACCCACAGAATTATTGCTGGATTTCTGCTTTTGTGATACAGTGACTAGTGAATATTGCGATTTGAATACTTCCAGGAGAATAGCTACACATGCACTAGCCAGAGAATTTCTGCAATGAGATCAAGGGTATCCAGGGTCACAGACTCAAGATAGACATTTAGACTTTGGAGAATGCTCTTGTTGTTGTTGAGACTTTGTGGGTAGAGCATGTGGGCCCAAATCACCATTTACAGCCGAAACTTTTCATGGAAGCTACACATTTAGTATTCATTCCAAATTCTCAAGATTTTAGAATATAATGAATAGTATCCTAATTTTCCTGTACCCTTAATTTCAAGTCCTCTGGAACTATGGTTGTTGAGGGGAACTGTGTTATATGTGCCGCTATCGCGCTGTCATCTACTGACAAGACTTGTTTAACACGGCTGTAATAAAGCCTTATCTTGTACCACTGTACTAGTAGCCCTCGTAAGCAGTACAGTGCATGTACAACTCGGTAACCTCTATCTTCTATATCCTCTACCTACTTCGTGAGAAATAAATGGTCTTTAGAAAGTTAACGTCGGTATAAGTCAATTAGCAAGTTTGATTGAGTCCTGTTCTGCTTTAATCTATCATTGACCCTGCCTTAGCTAGCTAGCTAGCTAGCCACAATTAGTGAATTATCAATCAATAGCTAACTAGCCAGCTGCACATCACGTCACGTCACCCTCATAGTCAGTCGCGCAATGCGATAGCTATCGCAAACAGCTTTGTTATCTTCGGGAGCTTTGATATCCGCTCCGGTCCAGCGGGGTCCAGACTGAGGGGTTGGAGAGCTACAAATAAGGGCTGTTTCCCAGCTGAGCTCTATCACCTCTGTGTTGTTTGGTCTCACATCAGATGTACATTGGTCGCTCGATTCGATTCGATCCAGTTCAATTCAATTCAATGCGCTCTGCAACACGGTTATAACCCCAAAAAGAAAAAAACTTATTATTGAAAACTCCTTCCAGCTAACTATGTACTACAAGAAAACATTTACTGCGGGCAGCACAACTTGTACGCACTCATACCGGCGGTGATCAACAGACCGAGCTGTCCAATGTTGTAAAAGACACCCTGGTACCTTCCCTTTCCACCGTCACCCTGCTTGCTGTTCTTGTATCCGAGGGTGTAGAAGATCCTTCCTACCGACCAGATTCCGCCGAGGATGGCAGTGGCCATGGGGTACAATGGCGCGGAGGCAACCATGAGAGGGAAGACGACGGCGAGGTTCTCCATGTAGTTGGCGTGCGAGCGCTGGGCGCAGTTGAACTGGTACTTCTTGATGTCCTTCTCGGCCTCGTCGTGGGAGACGTAGGCGTTGGGGTATGGGACGCCGGCGGCCCTACGGGCAGAGCCGACGACAATAGCATGCCATTGACCGAGGAGACCGGTGAAGGCCATGGCAGCGAGGGCGTACCTGTGGGGGAGGGGGGAAGGTTAGCCGAATGCGGGGAAGATGTGGGGCACGTGAATTGCTTTGCTTACCCATGCTCAGGAGTGATAGTAAAGACGGTGGCCATTGTGAATTTGGTAGTGGGTTGAGGAGGTAAGGTGGTAGTGATTGGTAACTGGATTGATTGATGTGGAGGAATGGTGTGATGGGTTTGTCTGTCTGTCTAAATTCTAAATCTCAGAGACTTGAAGCTGAATTAAGTACTCTCCTCAACCCAGCTTATTAATGCACCAGGGAAACTATTTTCCCATCGGACAGCGGATCACCCCATATCCGAGAGGTGGGGAGTTCATTAGACCGATCGACTAGAGAAGACTTTCGAATCCTCTGGAGCGCGGAATTCCTAGTCTACGCACATTACACGGGCTTCCGTGGGGATTCCACCTTTGACGTCTAGGTGTTTCTTTCGGCCGGGAGCATGAGCCAACCAGGGTTGTTGCATGGGTTGTTACCAGATGAGACAACCGACGGTGGACGGTGCATCTTAGCACCGACTCGGAGGGATTCAATTTATCAGCACCAACATGAAGACACGGTATATATCTTCACGAGAGCCTCAATATTCAATACTGGTAAAAGCGTGGATCAAACCGTCTACGATTTACGGTAGGACGCAGGGATTAATTAATGAGGTTATCAAGCAGGCCCCAGAATATTTCGACCCCAAGAAATATAATCCTAAAGCTCATTGATATTGTGAAAGTCTCCAAGTCTCTTGGTTCCGTGTATCCCTCCGATAAGTCTCCTGGTTCCGTGTATCCCGCTCACCGGTCCCATCATGGGAACGACAATTGGAGAGAGAGAGGAGGGAATTCAGAGACTTCTCGGCCTTGATGATAATTGTTGATAGAAATGCAAATTCTAGTGTCATGCTGGGTTCAGATGGAGTGGTGATTTGAGTAGTATAACTAGTGGCTCGTAACCACACTGAATTGAATCAGTACTTTTGAGATATCCGATGCTTCTCTTGTTTTGTTTTATCCAAGTATAGCAATTACAAGACTCGATCATTCGATCGCTCTTAGCTGGTTTGCTTGCTCAATTACCGTTAATTCTCGAATAATCCACTATCCCCCGTATTTGTGTGTGGTAAGTCCGGACCAAGGCGAATTGGTGTATCAAAATTCACGGATTCGTGCAGATACACACTTTTTTTCACCCAGAATTAAGATTTAACGAAGCGGAGATAGTGGATTTCTCGAGAATTAACGGTATTATTGTAAGAGCTAGAAGCGAATATGCAAGGACCGTAAGATTTGCTTGGCAAAGCTTGTTCTAATTAATTAACGGAACGAATATTGCCGGATATAAAGCCAGACCCAACTCCCGCAAAAACGTTATCTCCACCCAGGGATTATCTCTCGAGTAATTAGTTAGGTAGCATCGATCTTCATCAGATATTTCCCATAGAAGTAACTTTAATCTCACGGAGCTAACGAATTATTCGAGTGTTTGCGGTATTCATGAGTGTTCGGACGTTGGAAGTGAAACTCGCCTCTCTGACATCATTTCTCTGCGGCTCACGCAATCAATATTAAAGCCTATCGGCTCCATCATGATCTTGAGCAGGACAACGATACAAATCAAAGAATAGACATTGAGAGTGCTGAAAAGGGCTTAAACGGCCCATTGAAAGTGATGGATGGTTAGTTTAAGGGGTCTATGGGCGATAAAAACCAGTTTACTTGAGATTTTTAAGCAGAGTTGTCCTTTTACTAAATTCTCCGGGCTGTGGTATATTTCAGTCTTCTAGTAGAAACTCTAATTTGCCCGCGAGTCTGGTGGTGGCATCAAAGTTTGATACTTTAATTCCAGACCATATATGTATGTAGGCCTGCGAACTACGTAGAGTTTAAAGTCGTTTTGTGCTAAGTATTATTCTATTATATATTAGAGATATCTTAAGTCTAGAAAACTGTTACCAGGCCAAGCACACGGAAGTTATTGTCCCTACAAGAGGTCATCTAGGCCATCGAGCTTCAGTTTTTGGCTGTTTGCGGGAGGTTCTGCCATCAAAACGCTTTAGCGTGCTCCCAACCTTCACAGACCTAACCCAGGTCCTTAACCCACATCCCTAACCCACATCCGTGTGAGAATCCATGTATGAACATACGCCAGCGCCAGTACGTTGTTCGCATCTGCGAAATTTTAATCCTTTCTGCGCCTCACTACCCCTTCACCAAACCTCTGGATCTCTATATTATTAAAGCCAGGAGGCAATAAGCCTGATCCCGCTGTGTTGAGGCTATATGGTGCAACAGAACAATCGAATATATTGAACAGTCCCCTAAACCTACGTACTATCTGGATATGATAGAGCTTGGGATATATTGGGCCTTTTACTTTAATTTGGAGTTCTGACAATAGATTATTCACTGGCCGGGAAGGCTAGTACAGCTCGCGACATAGAGTTTTTATTTAAGCTTCACGTCGAATATCAAGTCCTCTTTTCACCCTATCCCTAGCTAGCTCTCTTCCCGCTCCCTAAAAGTCACCCCTCCAATTGCAATTGTCCAACCCCATAGTACTATACTCCAATTAGTTCGATCTTTGAACTGTACTTCTAGTTACATACTATAAGACTGCCAAGGCAATATTCCTATATATTCTTAGGTGTTATGCAAAAAAGTTAAGGCTGTAAGGGCTGACTGTACGTATAATTTAGGCAGCAATCTGCTCACAGGGGATGTAATAGGTACAATAATACGTAGGATTATGGGATTGGTAGGGCGGACATACTGTACGAGCCAAACAAAATTTAAAGACAAGGATTTCTAGTCTAACTAAGTAGCTTAAGAATCTAGAATTGGGCAAATCAAGTGAATGTTTACTAAATACATGTAGTTTACGTATGCACCAACTAACCTTTAAATATTTTAATAGGTTCATTCAATGAGTACAAATAACATAAATAACATACAAAATTGCACTTCATTTGACACCCCTGAGTTAACCACTCGGTACCGCGGTGCGAACAGTCCATTCGATGTGTCAGGCCCCGAACCCAATAACATTACCACTCCCCTTTACACAACCCATGCAGTCGCGCCGAAGATCATACCCTGGCTCCCATCATCATCATCATCCCTCATCGGACCCACAAAACAACCTACCCAGGTACCGTTGAGGCCTAGTTACAGACCAAACTGTTGAGCCACCCAATCATTTCAATGTTTCTGTTGAGCTGAGTCGATCGGGACGGTGCCTCGATCATACATAAATGATTGTACAGCGGTAGGTAATAAGTGATGGAACGGGCTGAGACACAGTGATACCTGTTTTGGGTAATAGTATCTTAGGGCGTTTTATTACTTATTACCTATCGCTGTATTCTGCGAGTAAATCTTAGGCTGGTGTCTGGTGCCAGAAAACTCCCAGGGAATCATAAAGGTGCCTGCGGCACGTCCCTGGCAGTTTTCTTCTGGCACCAGAGAGTAGTAAAGCTAAGCGCTATATATAAACGATCACTGGCGCTCCCTCCCCTATAGGGGCTTCGCCCCCGTACCTCTTCTCATAATCATAGATAGAGAAAATAATGAAGAGCGTATTAATTGGTAAATACACTGCTTAACTATCGCTTAGTCATTAATTAATAAACCCCCGTCCCTTCGGTCCAAGCGAAAAAAAGCAACCTATCACAACGCCTTCCGGTACGCAATAACGCCTTCCTCTATGGAACCCACCGTATAGAAAGAACTCCCGAGGAAATGAAAATTCACTTGTTTTTGGCACTGTCGTCCTTCTCGTCATTTGAATTCTCCTTGCTTCCCTGCGGACAATGTATCAGTGATATGGTATCGAAGGGTTTCGGGCAAATCTTACCGTAGCGATAACCTGCGAGATATATATATAGATCTTCATTACTACGAATGGAAAACAATAGATAAAGTACTGTTGAAACTCATAGTGATTCTCGACGATCGATATGCTGAAACTTAACCGTGGCGATGACTGCTGCTTGTGTTTTCGTTGTTTGGTATGATGATGTGAGTTTGCTTGCTTGTGGTTTCGTTGTGATGATTGAAGTTGCTTGTATTGTTGACCCTCTCGCCCAAGCGATATGTAACGGATTACATCCCTTCGTTCGTTTTGACTAGAAACGCTATTAGGGGTGTTGAACTTACTCTAGCGACCTTTATCTCTAGCACACCTAACCCACACTCCGCGAACCTCTTTAGGCTCGAAGTCACAGTTTGTGACCTCTTTTTCAACCGTTCTTTCCACTCCTAGAGGATATCCTCTCCCTGTAGCAGTTAGTATTTTGGATATCAACTCAGCATTTTCTTGCGAAAACCGGGCACGAACGAAGGGATAAAGAACCTCTGCTGCCGAAAGAACTGGTATCCGATGAGCCGCATACGTGTGGACTCCACGTTGTTGGCCAGCTGTTGTGTACTATCTCTTCTTCGTCGAACGATACGAATACGAGATGATCAACTAGCAAACAGGAGCATATAGACAAGAAGAGACAAGAGCTAGCTAGAGAATGTCCGCGATGCGGACACTGTGTAACATAGTATCCCTAACGCTACGTTTCCTTTGGGCGCCTAGTTCGGCTAACCCACGCGTCTAAAAACGTATTACAAATGCTATGCCCAACAACGTTGCATAAGTAGACGGAGCATACTGATCCGAGCCTTCCTACACTGAATACCGTCGTTGTTTGTCTGCTGGCTGCGTGCTGTCTCGCATCGCGTCGTTTAGAACTCCTTCATGGTA
The DNA here is from genome assembly GCF_020137385.1 of Morchella sextelata. NCBI lineage: Eukaryota > Fungi > Ascomycota > Pezizomycetes > Pezizales > Morchellaceae > Morchella > Morchella sextelata. The sequence continues at coordinate 1,421,575 of NW_025408631.1, forward strand.
GTTGTACTGGAAAGGAGCCTTTCTGTGAAATGGCGGGGGGAACACGCGCCTATGCCCACTGGTGAAATAGTTATATTTATCCACCGCCCAGTCACTAATGACTAATAGACCCTGTCCCTTCAGTCATCTAAAGTCGTGATTCAAACATCTGGCAGCACGCGTCCTGATTCGTCCCGCGCCGGTAACATAATCAGATTAGATAAGACAATGAGACACAATCGAAGGCGGGAGGCTGCACTGCAGAATGACACGGGTATGTGGAATGGCTTATGTGGTCTAGAATATTGCGGTGGACAGGTACGTTCTATCTCCCATGGACACGAGACTGGTATACGAAACATAATACTGTTATCGTGGGGGGTACGCTCAGTGACAGTCTTATTATTTTTGCAAGATTTTTCACTGGTTTTGGCCGGTTTATTGGGCCCCGTTTTGTTTCGAACTGATGTTCACGTCTCGTTTTTTATACTCTACAGAACCCTCAAATCTAGCCAACGGCGCGCAGTACGGAGTGTATATTTGTTTAGTATTCTCGTCGTTTTAGTCTCACATACTCGTGCGCTCCCGTTGAGAGAAACAGTATGTAAAGTACACATGTACCTACTCGACATATTCACAAGGCTACTAGAACTTGAGACATGAGCACAACCGGTGCTCTACTCTGTTCCACTGTAGACATGCCTAAACCCACTCAACGACAAGTGCCGACATATCACCGAAGGTCTAGGGAGAAGACATAACTACCCACCACGGGTACCATGGTAAGCCCTTGATAGCGCATGTCGAATATACCCCCATACATGCGTACATGGCACAAAACCATGAAACCTCCCAGTGCCGCCATGTGTAGAAATATTCGACTCTACCAGCACACACTCCACCACAGAGCCTCTCGATGCGTGGATCTAAGACGACATATGGCCCTGAACCCAATCTTAGACAACTCAACAGCCCACAGTCGCGGAGTAGAGTAAGACATGAGCCAACGTGATCCATGTATCCTCCCGTTTCTCCGGCTCCCCTTGACCGAACTTAATTAATAGTGCAAGTACTGCGGGTGTAACCTTTCGAGAAGGCTTGGTATATATGCGTTTCCTGGTCAAGCACTGCTGTTTAGTCCCGAGTGATGGCAGGACTGTTGGAAAGTCCAGCCCACGTGGAAGGTTTTCGGACATTGATTTGTAGGGTTAGAATATTGGGCGTTGGCTAGAGCTTTGCAGTTCGGAGGTTCGGTTCTGCGGATGATAGCTTTTGGTAGCTAATATAATTCGAACACATAACGTAAAATTGTCAGGCGTTTTGTTGAGGACGGTGGCTGTAGAAAGTGCTGTGCGAATAGCGCAAAGATTCTACCTACTAGTCCTCGTGGCGAAAAGAACGGCTGCTCAGGCACTCCTGTGCTTGTGTCTAGGTAGACACTACGGGGATGCGTAAGTACTCTGGAGATGGATGTGATTAGGTACTCCGCGCCCCTACCAACCGAATTAAACTGCATATCGATGATTGACTGCAACGCAGGTGCGAAGTTCGCCGACTGGGCCTCGCCAGAAGATAAAACCGCCCTCAAAAAACAGAAACCTCACGAGAAACCCGTGCGTAACTGCTTAATCTGACTAACGCCTTCATCCCCGCAAGACAGCCCATCCATCCATCACTTCCGGCTATATTCACAACTCCACCACCTTCTACCCCGCGATGACCACCCCTCACTGAAACAAAAATGAAATGAAAAAATAGAGATCTGGGCTGAATATATTATTCTGCATCAACGGACCGATAGAGTAGAGCATGCATCATCGATAGAGTGCCCAATTCTGGTTGTGGGTACTCGGAATTTAACTCTGGAGTGGTAATGATTTCAAAACGGGCCTTTTATTGAATTCGGCTAGATGGGGGTGTAATTGATATTTAAATATCGGGGTGGTAGGTAATTATGGGAATGGAAGCTAAGCAGGTAGGTTAAAGTAGACTTAGCAGAGAGATCTGAGAAAAAGAGGAGAAAGGAGACACTCACGTGCCCACCAGATAATTATTCGGGTACTTCCACCTCTGTAAATATCTCAATTTGCAGTCTCCAGTTGTCGCGAATTGTGGTAGAGTATGGTATGTATGTATTGAGCAGAGATTCTACTCTAAATAGTAGGTACATGTAGTTACCTATGGAGTCTACAGCACAGAGCTGATGACCCGGAATTTCACTTTTCAAGACGCTCAAGGAGTAACTACATGCATGGACCGTGCACCATACCACACCTGGACAACGGTGCCAGCTCACGAATACAGCAACATCCCAACTCGCAAGCAAGTAAGCAACCTAGACATGACAAGCAAGGAAGAGAGGGGGAAAAAAGAAAGAGAAAAACTGATTCAAGTACCTATTGTGTCATGATGTGTGCAGGTAGGTGGTCTGCCCTCACTTCCGTAGCAGGCGAGTGCCGGTACCTACCAAAAGTGCTGTGCGGAGATCGTCAAAATGCAGATGTACCTACTAGTAGATGTGGAGTAACTGCTCTACCTACCTGTAAACTCTTCTCCCTTTGCTCCTTTCATAGACAGACGTACCTCACTTCCTTCCCGAAACTCACTTCTAGCCTATCGACTATTGCCCCAGCAACCAGGCCTGGCCTACCCCCTCTCGATCTCCTGGTACACTTCCCACCCCATCCCAGGCGTCCTGTCCGACTGACCAGTGAACCGAGCGAGAGTCTCTGTTCTGTGTCTCTGGTTGGCCTTCATCATTTTCCCCGGACTGTGCACGCTCAGCATACCCACCGGGAAGAGGCGGGTATCCGTTGCGTTACAGACACAGTTACAGTTACGGACGTTACTTTGATCTTTCGGAAGTCGAGTCGTTCAAGTCGGGTCACTCTCTTTTTATTTATTCTTAGGCCGGGGGAAGGGGTTCACTCAGGTTTATCTATAGTTGCAAATAGACATACTTTATGGTAGCAGGTCCTCAAAACTGTGCGAACGAATACTACCAGTGCTATCAAAAGTAGAGTACCACCTGCCTTCCGAATAAATTGAACCAAGGTCGGTCTAGTCCTGTTTGCGTTTATTACCTTGGTCTTTTTACCTGTTTGTATTATATTAGCATTATTTCAAGTATCAAAACTGTTGTTCTCATCTCCAATCCCTACATACCTAGCCCCTGTACCCCCGAAAACCAAAACCTCATCTCCTGTTTTTTTCCTCTCAGCATCCGATCCGCGCTACAATGCCCGCCAGCCCTTCAACTACCTAACGTCTCTCTACCTCTCTTCAAGTCAAGCTGACATGACAGAAAGAACCTCCAGATATAACAAGTAACCACCATATGCTGATCTGCAATGTGTTTACCCCCCATATCCCGTGGCGCACCCGGGAAATCGCCCCCATCGTCATCATCGTCCACGTCTTCGACCTCCACCGGGCCCACAAAACGTCGTAGGCGTGGCGAGGATGAAGTTGCGACTCGGGTAGCAGCTGCTACAAGCTCAGGTTCGACGGGAAAACATCTAAGGTCTTCAGCGCCAGTCCGAAGAGGGAAGGATGGTGGTGTTGATGGCGGCCCGAGCAGGAGAACGTCAACGAGAGGGCGGGAGCGGGGCGGGAGGGATAGAGATAGGGACACATCAAGACTAGCACCGCCCCGGGCCCGAGAGGCAATGGAGAGCCCCCTTCCATCACCGGCCTTCTCGGAGAAGAGAAGTTCATCGAAGCGACACCACCACTCTTCAGCATCAGCATCAACATCAACAAGGAGGAGAAGGTCGGAATCACAAACCTCGACACCAAGGACGCCGGCAACAGCAACTTTCCAGAAGGAGAGAAAGTCAAGAAAGAAGCCCGCAGATATGATTGAGAAAGAGCAGATCATCACTATGCAAGCGCCGCTGCGGGGTGGCGGAACCATTTCTGGGCTAGTAGTGATTCGACCCGGGAGTAGCGGTGAGAGCGGGAGAAGCAGGACAAGCAAGAGCTCATCCAGGGAGAGGTCCAGTGAGAGCAGCAATACTAGCAAGGCAACTACGCTGGTGGCTAGCGGGGCTGGAACAGTTGGACTAGGAATCTCACTAGAGAGCTCAAGACCCCCAACGCCGACTTCGAAGGGAAAGGTGGAGAGATTAATGGAGATTGAACAGGTTGAGCAGAAAGTTGCCCAAGTTACTGTGCCAATTCCAAAAATTGAGGTGGAGGAGGTAAAAGAGGCCGCCAACGAACCTGTGAAGCTTATGAGGGTGATTCCACCTCCAGCTCCAGCCCCGGCCCCTCCGGCCTCGATACCCCAATCGAAAGCTGCCCCCCCCCTTCCAGCCTCGATACCCCAATCGAAAGCTGCTCCTCCAGTAGAAACATACCCCATAATGGCAACCCTTGTATACCCCACGAAAGAATCGTTGGCCTACCAGCCAATATCAAGATACCAAGTAACATCTAAGATAACATCGACAATTCCTAATCCTCCTGCTGTGCGGGCTATACCTTTGATAATAGATCCGGCAAACGTCCGTCTTCCACCGTCAATGCTGAAATATCAAAACACCTCACCTTCTTCCTCTGTCCACGAAATTCCTCTGCGCGGCGGCGGAACACCCGCATTATCAATATCACAGCAGTCTTCATTATCATCGCTAGTATCTACGTCAACTTCCTCCTCGGCAGCATCTGCATCATCATCAGTAAAAGAGCCCCCATCAAAAGAACCGCATATACAGTACCTTAATTCTACCGCATCCTCATCAACCTCTTCCCTCGTCTCCGCTTCATCCACACAATCTTTTCAATCAGCTAGACCCCTTACTCCGCAGCAGAAGGTGAATTATTACCGCTATGCTGCAGTTGCACCTACTCCTGCCCATCGACCGTTGCAGGCGATTATGGACTCCCCGCGCCTACCACGTGCAGGACCTTGGGACGGCATGCCAGGTGCAGACCCAAACCTAGGTGCCTACTACCGTAACGCTGCTGTAGCTGCCGGGAAACCCAAACCAACACAGCCAGCAGCACAAAAGGAGGAACAAGTTGATCTGAAAACCCTTGCTGCGTGCTACGCAAACGCGAAACAAAAAACAGCACTTGAAAGGGTCAAGTATGAGCGGAGTGACGAGTCCGAAACTGAAGCCTCGGATGAAAGCGCCAGTGAAATCAGTGCTATTTCCTCGCAGCACTCGTACTACCGTACACGTACCACCACCATAACAGCCCCAGAACCAGATAACACACTAGCACTTTCACCGACAAAGAGGGAACACACCACCACAATTGCTGGGCACAAGGTCTTCATCAGCACGCTCCGCCGCTCCGCACCACAGGTTTTCCATACCGCACGACCACCACCCGCACCTACGCCACCACCGGGGGGTGGGGCAGCCTCTGCTATTGGTGAAGAGGATGAAGAGGGACCACCAGAGGGTTCCGCCGAGAATTGGTTTAGGGGCATGAAGGAGCAGATGGGGAAGGATACGGGTGTAAAGGAGGGATGGGCCGATGAGGAGGATGAAGTGGTCGTCCCAGAAGGTATACCGCCGCCCGCCCCGACACCGCCTTTGGTGAGGGAGGAGGAGGAGATACACCTAGATAATGGATATTACGGGAGTCCTAGGATGCCATATGGGTATCAGATGTAGAAGCTGCGCGGCTGTTGGTTGTATAATGATGAATGATGTTAATTGGTCTTTGCTTCTGTCTCTTCTCGTTTTTTTCTCGTTAGTTCGGTGTTATAGTCCTATGGTTTCTTATGTCTTTGTGGTTTGGCGGGCGTATCCATTGTTTTTTTCTCTTCCCTTTTTACACCATTTGTTTTGAGTACCACGGGGTTATATTTTTTTTTGTGGTTTCCATATATAGCATAACTATAACTATAGCTAGCATTGGTTCGGGCATGTTATCTTTGGTGTTTTGCGTTTTTGAGAACTACCTAGAGGTGTTTCTCCCACCCGTCCCCCATTTGGTGAGGCCATGTTGTGACAAGAATTGCGAAATTTCCTTCTGTTTCCATCAGATCAGCTGTGTTTAAGAAGCGTCTTGATATGGGTGTGTGAGGGCTTTCCTGGTAAAAGCAGTCAGTTTGCATTGTATATAAAGGGCGGTGAAAGCCCGGAATGTCATCGAATCCATTGGAATGAGGTTCATCGTTTTCGTAACGTCGTTAGCATAGGACCCCCCGTTTCTGAGGATAGGCCCCATAGAAAGCTGAGAAATTTTTAGCGATTGCCAGTCTCGACCAGTAGTGACAAGCATAAGACAAGTATTGATGACTTTGAAGGACAATGTAGGAGATGAGGGCTGGGCATATGTTGATGACGTTACTATAAGCCAATAGTAACAGAAGCTACAATGTCCTCAGGTTAAACTTCGAAGTGAGGGTTCGACGTTGTTACCGGAATTAGACCACATTTGCAACGGTAGTAGCAGGATGTTGTTCTTAGTTAAGAAATAAATAGCTCTTTAAGCTTATGTACTTTTTTTACCGACGTCACTAGAGCAGCGGTGCATTCTCCCACTAACGCAGGTTCAATACAGTATTCCTTAAACTACATATTTCCTCTCATTTTTGGTTATGCACGCTGATCGATTTTTCCGGCGGTATCTATCCCGAGAATGTTGGCATCTTTGGCCCTTTTGACGAAAAACAGAGACACGCTAGACCAAATAAGGAACGGAAATGATCAAGATTTCAGTTTTTGTGACACGGCGCTATATATTTATTCTTGCAAACGATAACACTAATTCTGTGTGGTTTCTCTATGAATTATTCCTTTAAAAACTAATTTCTTCGTCCAATATCTCCTTATTGTTTCCTCTCAATAGATTTTGGGGACTGGTCTTTGTCCTGTGCGTCATGATCATGGTGAAAGAGGCCTAACTGGAGACAAAAAGCGAAGCGATTTCTGATATCTCATGGTATATAAGAGACTACGGATCTGTGCATCTTATATTCTTTAAAATCTAAGCCAAAGCGTATCACGTATAATAGGTGCACCCCAACAGTCTAGACATCCAAGGTGATGCCTCATGAACCGTTACAATTAAACTCGCCACTAGTCCATTGATTTATTTATCATGTGAGCCCTTATTTAAAGACAATGCTAAGCCTTAAGCTCAAAGAAATACCATCGCGATCAACCAAAATCGCAACAACTGATTTGGGAAACAGGTCCTAAATAGCATTAGGCCCGCGTAACGCTTAGTCGTCAAGGCGGCGAGAACGAGATCATGGCTTCTCTCGTTTTTTTTGTTTCACTTCTCTTTTCTTCCTCTCTCTCTCTCACCCTTGCTTGCTCCTTCTTCCTCCCTCATCCCCGTAGTCCATTAACTCCATGGATCCATTGATTGCAGATCGCCCGGCGAGCAAAATGAGTAACCGTCAAGCTAGAAATAAAAAGGTTATCATCGCAGGAGGTGGTATAGCGGGGCTTACACTGGGTGTACTAATCCTTAGTCATGCTAAGGAATTCTATGATGTCGTTATCCTTGAACGAGTGAGATTTTCATCTTCTCATCTATGATCCTTGCTGATCTGAACGGTTCTGACATTGATTCGTAGTTAAAGTTCGACAATAACAACAAGTCAGGCTTCGCTATGGCTTTAACCAAAAACTCCTGGAGAGTTTTAGCCACTCTGGGACTCGATCTTATCAAGGAAGGTATCTCATTGCCGTATGTTAATCCCCTTGGAATCGTTTCCTCCTACTTTGGCTAACTGTATCGTTTTAGAATTAATCGTATAATCATTCACCACGACGAGGGTTCCGAGAAGGTATTCTCACACGCAAATAACATTTTCCCTGACCCCAAAACAATCCAATGGGTCGAGCGCGGTCCTCTCCAAAACCTGCTGCTGGAACGCTTCGAGAAACTTGGTGGTGTTATCGTGTTCGAAAGCAGTGTTAATGATATTAGTGTCTGCCCCGATGGAGACTTAGTTGCCATCCTTTCCAACGGCCAGTCTTGTGTCGGTGACTACATTATTGGTGCGGATGGCGTCAACTCCAACGTGCGCAAGTACCTCTACACCGAGTATCCGCCCACCAAATCCCCAAGCCGCTGCCCAATTGGGGAGTTGTGGCCATATAACATTCTACGTCCCTTGTCTTCTTTAGTCCATATACTCACCAGGGCAAAGAAGCCAGAGGTATGGGAGGCCTCACCACTACCCTGGACAGCCCTTTACGGTATTACATCTCCATTACCTCAGCGCCTTCTTACTGGCGGTGAAACAGGCGAGGGAGCTTTGGGAACCATGCACTGGTACCTCCGCGGCGTCTCTGGCTGCTATAGTACTTGCTCTCTTCAAGATGGTCGTGTTTTTTGGGTTTGCTATAATAGTGAGCCCGTGTCGAAAGGCACCTACTTCACTGCTGAACAGGCCGAGGAGAATAGGAAAAGCTATGATGCTGCACCTTATTGCAGTGCCATTCCTGATGAGAACGGAGAGATCCCTGTTGGAGATGCTGAAAAGAATACTAAATTTCAAGAGATTACCTCCCGCAGTGAAAGAATTAAAAAAGTCCGCCTTCATCATACCATGTTCTACGAGATCTCTAACCCAGCCAAGAATATCCTCCTTATTGGCGATGCCGCGCATGCGATGAGTACCTTCCGCGGGCAGGGTGCCGGTATCGGAATCGAAGAGGCTGTCGTTTTATGCAATGGGCTACTCAGATCCGCCTGGCAAGCTAGGGAGCCTGACCTCGAAGCCTCCCCGGAGATGATTGGGATCGGATACTTTGAGAAGTCGAGGATGGAAAGGAGCGAAAGAATTACGAGCTCTGGATGGTATTTCGGCTTTGCGGTAATGGGCGATTGGTGGATCACCAGAGTTATCAGAGACAGGTTTCTACGAGTTGCATTAAAGGCCCCAACACCTCACCAATCTGAGGAGGAGGAGAGAAGGGTTGGAGCGGAGAATGACAATGAAGACGGAGCAAATAGAAGGAAGGGGCCCACTAACTGGCTCATCGACCACCAGGTGAATGTGGATACTGACGAACGTAAGTACTGGGACGAGTACGAGGAGAACGAGAAGATTAGGCTCAATCAATGCTAGGACCCGAAAGATTCTTCGCATATTAAGCCATGTTATTCTTCTGAGGCAGCCCGGCGATGCATAGATCTCTTTCATACTTTGAAATTTTACATTTAGTCTCTGTTCACCACTGCCAACCTATTTTTCTAGGGGTTCATAACCATCAGTAAAGGTTTTCTTTTAATTCACCCCCCAGACTGTTCAGACCGAAGAAAACCGGGAGGCTATGATCACTACCGGCTCATGTCACATTTTCGTAAATCATCTTTCAACGTTTTCCAAAAATTCTGTCGTGGGATAGATCTGTCCCCGAAGTCGCTGTTTTACTCAGAGGTTAGATGTTAATAGGTTTCACTAGTTAGATAACTTATTATTAGAAATAAGACTTGTATCAGATCCGACTTGCGGATTAATGATGTTGAAGACGATTAGCCCTGGGGTAATGACTAATCGGCCAGAATTTATGTAGTGTACTCGGGGCAGGCATGAAGAACCTGAACATCGTTTTTCTGGTAGCAACCACTTTGACCCCTGCTAGCGCGTTTTTATGTTTAGGTTCTTGTTACCTGCCCCGAGTACCTTGGGTCTCGAGGCCACTGTGCCACATACATGTATCTACTAAAGATCTTGCTTCCTTGCTGACAAGGTCCGCTAACAAAGGATTTACTTCGGGCTTTTCGGCCCCCAAGGTGGCCACTTACGTCAAATCAGCTTCCAACATGATTGGAGAAAGCACCATTCAAGCTATTGGTTACTCCTACAGCGATGGGGAAAATTATTGTAGAAACAGGGGTCTAAAAACAGGGTTTAGGTGGCTGCCCTGGCCAATAGGACTCTTACCATACTTCTACAATAATTTTCCCCATCGCTGTAAACGATTACTCATTTACAAAGCCGTATCATTGACAGCGCTGATACCCCTGTAGCATACACAGCACGCGCAGCGAATGATAGTGAGCGGATCTGCTGCAGGGACTGATTAGGAGAAATATTACGCCTCAGATTTTTCTCTAATCACATGCCAAAAAGTAAATATTCTGAAGATATCAGATTCTACTCTAACCTATCGTTAATGTCGGCCGCGGATTAGACGTATGTATGTCGGTCCTTTCAAGCAAGAACATGTAGGTAGATTACTCCGACCCGAGTGGCCCGTAGACGCCCGGAACAATCCGGGTGAAATGGGTATTTGAAACCCGTCCGCCGCCCTACTCCAGAGTACTGTGCTGTGCGGCTCAGGTGATTATCACGACTTGACTCCGCAGTGTTGATTTTTTCTTCTTTTCTTTGCGTGTACGTTGAATTGGCAGCGTAGCTAGAGTATATCATCATCATCATGATTGCATGTTCGTTTTTGAGAAAATATTGATATTTTCTTATGAATATGACCCAGATAAAAAAAGTTACCCCACTTGTGGAGTTGTTATGAAACAGTGAGATGTAACGGGACAAATCAATGAAAAGAGCTTTCCAAAATGACTTAACAAGGTTGCCATATGTTCCGTCCCAGCAGTAGACAACCTGAGCCCCTCCCATATCGTATTCTTTTTTTTTTTCTTTTTTTTTTTTTCGGTCCAATCTGTTAATGAATTTCGGGGCGTTATGCCTGGTTAAGAAAGAAGTCGCTTGCTTGCTCAGATAAAAAAGAAAGGAATAAATCAAGAAAAAACAAAAACTGGAAAAAAGGAACTACTCGGGTATGAAAAATCCAATCCGCTAAAGAAGACACCTGGCAATTTGTAGGTATATTTGTTTGGTACTCCGATTGATATCTCCTCAAGATTCAGCCTTTGTTCGATTTAAAAATCAAGATAAGAAAGAACCTCATGATAATAGAATGTTCACACTCACATTGCTTGTTGAAAGAAAGAAAGAGAAAAAAACTTAGAAGGCCCAGCTGCTTGTAAAATTCCTGTTCGGTTTCAGAATGAGTTTGAACTCTTCTTCCGAATCATCGTAATCGTCGTCAAAATGCATGCCGTATGAACCCTTCCCGAGGATTCTCCCGGCCTGGTCAAGAAGATTCACGATCTCCGACTCATCGGGCTCCACGTCACCCTTGACCGACTTCGGGGTCTTCGGGTATGGATATTCGGAGAGGCCAGGTGTGTCCGCACGATTCGCTTCATAGTCAAGAGGCGATTCTTCGTGGGCCACGGATGTGTTGGACGGCATCTCAATCACCTGCTCGACAATCTTCCCGCCCTTCGATTCAACGTCGATGCGGGGAGCCGCAACGTCAACCAGCCCGTCAGGCAGATCTTTCGTGGTGGCCATCATCATGTCTTCATTTGATTGTGATTCTGCTGGCGCTGCATCTGTCACAAGCGCTGCTGCTGCTGCTGGGTGATCTTCTGAGTGAGGTTTGATATCCAGCTGGCCCTGCAACTCTTTCACGGTGCCCTCGAGCTCCGCAATCCTTTGAGTAAAAAGCAACTTCTCCGATTCCCATATTGACCTTTCAAGGTCCTTTCCTTGGCGTTCGTGGGACAGGAGGTTGTGATACTTTTCATGTAATGATGCTAATGCTTGGGAAACTGTGTCTGTGGATGAGCTAAATGGTGTTTCGAACGGGGGCGCACCATCATGGCCACTATCACCCCGCTTAAGCTTGTTGTGCGGGACCTGCTGGAGAGCAAAGGTACCCGACGAAAAGGAGGGTAAGGTAGGAGGAGCGATGAACGCAAGAGGAGGTGAACGTGAACGGCCTGCCATCTGAAATTTTATCGATCTGAGGTAAGGATTGCGATGAATCTAACGGGTTCCTGTGGCGTGGCGTGAAAAATTTTGTTTCAGGTGCGACCGAAGGGAAACCGTGCCTGCCCCGACAAATACTTTTACATAATCAGAAAATGGGCCGATTTGGGGGTGATGATGAAACTTCGAAAATAATCAAAGTACTCTTTCGTACTGCAGTCACGCATTATATATCTGTTCTAGATTGGGTGAGCTTTAGTTAGCGAAGATTTTAATTATCTTGATAACATGCACTACTGCTCTTTCCCGCTCTCCGAGTGATCAAACATGAAGCATCTATTACACAAAATTAATTCCATCAAACCCAGCACGTAGAAACACCCAGTAATAGTAGAATAAAAGTAAAGATTTATTTTCTAAGTTACGCCAAACGCATATTTCACCACGTACTAGAGTTCCTCACTTAATTCGTACTGGATCTTATGGATTCAAGGTACCCAACCAATCTCTTCTTAATAACAACACCTATCAACTCACCTGTCCTTTCCCTGGTCACGCAGACATACCTCAGACCCAACTTCCCAAACAGCTCAACTGCGTATTCCATAGGTGCTAGTTCGCTCAAAACCATAGGAGTTTGGTCCACAAACATCGATAGGTCCAGCGTGTCCTCTTGCGTTACGTCCTCGCCATCGCAAATTAAGCGCACGCTATTACAGCCCAGCTCTTTCCCCAGACCAAACTCGAGCTCACCCTCACTGATATAGCCTCTTAGCATTCTATCTTCCACTAGAACCAAACCAGCATCCATCAAACCTCTCCTGCGAAGAAGGGCTAATTTTCCTTCCAACAAGTCTCTCGATACGCACCCGTCACTGCCCAGGTGCACAGTTATCTCTTCCATCGTTTGCTTTGGCGGTATCAGCTTTCTCACCAAGGCGTCTTCCTTTCTAGCCGCTGAGATAGCAGCTTCGGCGTCAAGAAACGGGTGCCCTAGGATCATCTGCGCAAGGTCATATATCCCCTCCTTTTCTAGAGAATCTGCTGTCCATTTGGCAACGAGAATAGCTATCATATGCGGCAAAACGAACTCCAGCTCTCCCGTCAACTCAAACATAATAACGCATAGAGATAGCGTCATTCGTGTTACTCCAGCTAGCGCTGCCGCCGCTCCAACCATCGCAAAGATGCCAGGAGAAGCACCTATGACCGAAAGCCCCACGAGCCTCCCGAACAAAGCACCAGCGTCTAAAGCTGGGATGATGATTCCGGAAGGGACCTTGCAGCCGAAGGTGATTGTGGTAAGGAATAACTTTGTGAAAACCCCATAGATAAGCCACATACGTGCAGCTCTCGGGTCATTCTTTTCAACCGAACAAAGCCAATCTTTCGAGTCCTTGGTACACTCAACAAGCATACTTTTTATCAAACTATCACCTCCCTGTCTGGTTATAGGATTGGGATATTGAAGAATCCCGGTTAAAGCAACCACGGCGAAAACCTCAAGAACCGGGTGATTTCTTATGACTGGAATTTTTCGAAACTTCTTGGACCATAAAAAGTTTGCTTTGCAGAATGCAGCGCCAAAGGCTCCACCGGATATACCAAGAAAAACGAAGAAAAGGTAATCCAGAGGACTATAAGTGGTTTTGTAGGATGTTTCGAAGAGAATTAATTTTCCTGTTCCGAGAGGATTTAATTGCTTCAGTGTTGCAGCTGCTATGAGAGAACAGAAGAAGGATCGCCAAAGAACCTTTCGGGGAAAATAGGTGCTGATTTCCTGATAACAATGGATTCCTTATGTTAGGTACGTGTACTAAACAATAGTAACAACGGCTTGACTCTTGAGACCCACCTCAAAACTAAACAACACACCTATATACGCGCATGACGGTCAGCACAGCCACATTTCGAGATCCAATACTATGTCAAGAATTCATACCTCCAATAGGTGCTCCAAAAGCTACACTCAGACCGGCTGCACATGATGCACTTATTATCTCCCTCTGCTTACGAGCATTATCTCTATACTTTGGGAATAACCGGGCAACTATATTGCCAACACACGCAGATATATGCACAAAGGGGCCTCCAACAGTCAGTATATATAAGTCAAGATCCCAAGATCTTCAAAAAAATACCTTCTTTCCCAAGACACATCCCTGACCCAACAGCAAAAACCGCTCCGGTAGCTTTGATGAACAAAACCCTAAAGCCCAAAAACCCCTTGATCACAAAACCCGAGAGGATAGTTTTTATCTCCGGAATTCCAGAGCCACTATTAAGTTAGCCGTTTAATCTAGCAGTCCCATAATGAGAGGATATAGATACCTAGCCATATACATGATCTTCGTGTCACTTTTATCGCAATCAACTCTTGGCAACACATGCCTTGTCGTCATTGTTAATCCAGCACTCAAGACTCCATACGAAGCTGCTACAGCCAAATACAATGGTCCTTTGCCCCAACCATCCGTCCATTCCCTCCAATCACTACACCCACCCTCAAGCTCATCAAATACCTTGCAACAACTCCCTTTATCTAAGAGCGGCGACGTGGAGCAGTATCCATCTTTCCAGTCGAACACAGAGGCTTGCGTGATATCAACAATATAAGCTACTACCGCTGTAAAGAATCCAATGAGGGCTGCAGCTAGCCACCCTTGCAGCGATTCGAACACTCTGCTCTTTGAGGAGAGATGTCGATGACGAACGGAATCCTTGATCTGGATAATTGTTGCTGTTAGAGAATTCAATAAACGTATCTGAGGACTACTTACCAGCTCGTGCATCCAGTCGATCGTTGTGTATTCATTGTAGGGAAGTCGTTCACCTACTGAAAGTAGTTCGTTATCATCGTCATCTCTTTCGTTGGTCAACAACGGACCTGCCGGAGATGCTGCTTGTGCATCTCCAGATATCTCTGCAATATCTTTATCAGGCATTTCTTTTAGAGAAAAGAAGATAGTCTTCTTGTCCCGGCCAGCGATGAGTTATGATGATACCAAACGCACACAAGCGAGATGACCGAAGAACAACACGGATACAGTGTTATTTTGACAACGGCTTATGAAGTTGATGGTAGACCTGTGATGGGAGAGACAGCTTATATATAACTGGCATCAATTACAGGTTCCGAGGAGATACTATACCTATAACAATTCTTTTATAACACCACAGAAAGCTTAATGTTTTAGACTTCAGGGTTCCACGTGGGCATCTATAACTCATTTGTTGGTGCATTTCGTTGATGCTGTCATCCACATGCCTCCGGCTCGGAACAGTGGACAGAATAGTCTTACGGGTACGTAATGATCTGCAGATCTAGTGTCAGTGTTACTTCGGATGATTTACATCCTGCGATCATGCGTATAATTATATAATGTGAATCTAGTCTCGTGGCTAGCTAGACTCCTTGTGTCGATATTTGCATAGTCTGCGACAAAACTCTGGGAATGAGACCAGCTTAAGCTGAAAATCTTTATAATACCTCCTTCCTCATACACTACATGTAGTGAGAGGCTTACTTTAGATCGATAGGATTACTACATTTGATAACCGTCCTCGTTGGTTTCGACACGATATATTGAATCCAGATTTACAGAGCAAAGAGAAAGTATCAGTTATAACTGTCTCTAATATAGTCAGCATTCCAAGATCTAAAACCCATGAAATTCCCGGGCTTGCACAAGAGGCTGAAAGATAATCCTGGCCAAGAGATACGCGTATATGTAGGATGTAGGTACATGTACTATGTACCTATAATGTGGAGATCAGATAAGACTTTAAATGCCGACAGGAATTCCGCACCCATGATATATACATCTATATGTCCCCAGATCTAGATGCCTGCATATATGTCTTACCGCAGTTCCCATCTACCAAAATCCCGGATCGACTTTTCTCAAGATTCATGCTTTCGTCACTTTGATCCGGCTTTACATCTCTGCTTCCCTGCAGCAGACTACATGAATTCAATCGTGGTCATGTGATTGAATTCGTTGCGGCGGCGGCCCCGCGGCGGCCGGGGTGGAGGGGGTGGAGGGGGTGGAGGGGGTGGAGGGGGTGGAGGGGGTGGAGGGGTTAATCACATGATTAGGAATAAAGTTGGTGTGAATATCGCAGAACAGCTAGATGAAGAGAACACAAGGTTGAACGTAGCCCCCATACCGAGACCCTCAAACTCATTCATCTTCATGTATCCTTCGCATCAAATCCGTCAGCTAAAATTCTCTTGAAGATGCATAACGTATACCGATACGTATACGCTATGCAGCCTAGAGTTTTGCTAAACTTTCGGTACCCAATCCCGACTTCGAGGCCAAAGTATGTGAGGATATTTCTTTGAAAATTTGAAAGCTTCCGGTTCGTAAAGTTTTCGCTCCTCGCCCTGATGTAGATAGTATATCTGACTAAATGAATACAAGCAGGCATCATTATTTTCGGTTGCCGCAGCCCCCAATTTCAGTTTTACAGATTGTGGTCCGAGCTAGATAGCCTCTCTCTAAAGACAATAAGGTCGACTTGAGAGGATTATCCAAAAGGCGTCGAACTTAGACGTCATAGACCAAGTAACCTTCATCACGCCAATAAGTGTGGTCACAAGCAATCACTCGCAATTCCTTCATCGGGATTTCAAGACACTCTACAGGCTAAAGGTGTTCTCGGCCCGGGCATCCGGAATTTTAATAACGGCTCGGTTGGAGTTACATAGCAAGATCTGTGCCTCCTTGTGAATTGTGCCTGTGCCTAATCCCTGGGAAACCGCGTCGTACAGTCTCACTCGATGGGACACCACAATTGCCTCCGATGTTTTTTACTTTCTTTTTTTCTAAATTTTTTTCTGGTTATGCTTAGTTCACCAAATAGGTGTCGGACAAGTGATCTATTTGAGTTATTATCCATCTTAAATCCCTAGTTCAGCGTCGTGGTTCTTTAGGTGGGAATTGCATGTAGGTCTTATATCCTGGATGAATGAGTTGAAGCTAAAAAGAACCAAAAAGCTTGGATTTTCTTAGGGACGGCGCCACCCGATTAATACGTAAGCCTCAAGCGAGACATGCGGTGACTTCACTGATCACGGACACAAATTTTAGTAAGAATCCAAAACCCGGTGGCCACGAAATAATAATCGAGTTTATCCGGTATTGATTGTCGGTGTAGGGTGTATCGAGGCCTAGAGTGCTATCAAGGGACCAAGCGCTTTTTGGAAACTGCGGAGGAACGCCTGGGGTAATGTAAAGCGGGGTGCAGGGCCTTGAGTTTATGTGCACTACCAAGGTAAATCGCAGGTATCTAGCTTCAGTTCCATCTTGGAAGTTATCTACAGTCTCCCATGTATTCACAAACTTGTCTGTGATGACTTAAATCTTAGGCTCAACATCAAAAAAATACCACAGGTTACCTATCTCACGCGTCGTTGCCCGCCAAAAAAAAGCGGAACTCCAGCTCCAATTGGAGGGGGAATCAAGCATCGCAACACGGTCTAAATGGTCTGAAATATACCCCTGTAAATTAAAATAGACCTGACCCGGATCGGACCAGACTATTCATAAGCTAACACCCCATGACTTTACCTACTAGAGTCCTGCTACCAGCCATCTACTCTACAATATACTCAACCACAGAGAGGGCGGTATGTATGTACCTAACCAAAGCACCCATGAGAGAACAGCAAAATTCCCCGGTTTAAGCTAAGTCTTGGGCTGAGCTACTGCAGAGGATGGGATGACAGTGCCGCTACATACACCCGTAATCTCGGGCCCCCCGAATACATAAGACTTTACAAAGTCAGGCATTAGTTTATTGATACAAGTCGTCGGGCAACCGGATGTGCTGCTATTTAGTTTTATTAAGTCCTAGTATAGCTTACCCCTCGAACTCAAACAGTTGTTTGCAAAGTATAGAAAAAAGATATACCAGTATAATTATATAATCCGATCCAGGCCCGAAATTTCTAATGTTTTTGAAACCTCAACTTGGGGGCAAAAACTTTATTAAATGAGATCTGGATCGAAGCTTGCATTAATGGGAATATGGTAAAACTCAAGGAAAAATCCACGCACAGGCTCGGGGGGCCTTGACCCGAACTTGCAAAGTTGCTATCAATACAAGGCCTTTTCTACAGCCGTTGCCAATGCGCCACGGCCGTCTCAGACGCCAATCATAGAGCTTTTCGGATATTCGTGCCCCAGATTCCAAGAAGGTAGACCAGGTATGTATGCACCCCACCTGGGGTCCCCGGTTGCATACAGTTCGTGGTCCTTGGGCCCCTACACAAACCCAATCACACATCACGACTCGCAAAATTTTTACCACCCAAAAG
Organism: Morchella sextelata; assembly: GCF_020137385.1. Lineage (NCBI taxonomy): Eukaryota > Fungi > Ascomycota > Pezizomycetes > Pezizales > Morchellaceae > Morchella > Morchella sextelata. The sequence goes on from NW_025408631.1 coordinate 1,439,607, forward strand.
ATTCGCTAAGAGAATATTTAGCCGAGTAATCTCAAAATTTTCCTCATCGGTATTAGGATTTAGCCACTTTTTCTGGGGTATCGGGGGCAAAAGTTGGGGTTCCGGTTGACGCACGAGTAAACCGACTGATAATGTGAACTTTAAGAAGCGGCTCTCCCCACAATATCATACATCGAAGTCTCCACCCAAAGGCAAAAGCTGTATAGTCCTTGAGCCTTAAAGATATCGGGGAAGTAGACGCAGAACATTTTGCCCCAGGAAATCATTCACCATGGGAAAGCTTTTCACATTCAACATCGCGTTCTTCGCGTGTTTGGGGGTATGTTTTACAAACCTCCCCAAACATTGATCATATACAGGAGTTTTGAAATTTCTAACAATGGATTTTTTTTCTACAATTAGAGTTTCTTGTTTGGATATGACAGCGGTGTTATGACCGATGTCATCGCATCTAAGCACTTTTTGGGCTACTTTGACACAACAAGTGATTCTCCAATTTTGGGAGCTATAGTATCGACCTTTGCAGGTGGTGCTGTATTTGGTGCCTTATCTGGAGGATATACCATGGACAGACTTGGTCGAAGAGTGTTAGTAAACACAATCCAGCCCAGAGTTATGCCCATAGTACTTGACCATTGACAAAGTTTCTAGGAGTATCCAAATAGGAGCTGTTGTATGTGTTGTTGGAGCAATTCTTCAAGCGGCCTCAACACATCTGGCCATGATGCTTGTCGGCCGTATCATTACGGGGTGGGCAGTTGGAATTATGAGCAGCGCTGTCCCTGTATACTGTGCCGAGCTTGCTCATCGTTAGTTCACCCGTCTACGTAACCTTCTTTTTCCCCAGGATCTAACATATGTAAAGCCAAGAGGCGTGGTTTCTTGGTCGGGTTATCCCAGCAGATGATTGGGCTTGGTTTCATTGTTTCTACATGGTAAGAGAGATCCCCCCTAATTTCACCACTCATAAAGAAAAGGGAAAATATAACATCTTCTTTAGGGTGGGATACGGTTCCGCACACGCCTCAGACAGCAGTAGTTTTCAGTGGAGATTCCCCCTTGCGTTCCAAGGAGTCCCTGCTGGAATTCTCGCGCTCGGTCTCATCTGGTTCCCAGAGTCTCCTCGCCAGCTTATCGAAAAGGATAATGAAGAGGAAGCTCTTAGAATTTTGAAAAAGCTGCATGCCAATGGCCGTAATGATGAATGGATTATGTCTGAGTTCAATGAAATCAGACAGACGATTCTTGCTGAAAAGACACTGGTTGTAAGGAGTTGGAGTGTTATGTTTACGGTCCCGCAATGGAGGAATCGTCTCATGCACGGAGTTATGGTACAGGTCTTTACACAACTCACCGGTATTAGTGAGTATTCCCGAATGGAACTTCTTGATTGTGTTTTGTTGTAGCAGTTGCTTATATACGCTCGCAGATGTCATCAACTACTACCAGACACAGATGTATGAAGCGCTGGGAATAACTGGAAAAAAGGCCCTTCTCGTCTCTGGTTTATACAACATTGTCGGTCCTGTTACCAGTGAGTTGCCCGAATAAGGGAAAAGCCAAGATGCAGACCAAGTACTAATCATACTGTAGACGCATTCTTTATTTTCTTCCTCATTGATCGTGTCGGCCGTCGTAAGCCGCTACTCTTTGGAACAATCGGTATCAGTCTCTGCTTAATTGTCGAAGCTATCCTAAACTCCAAGAACCCTGATGGGGAAAATGAATCACTTTCACGGGCTGGTGTGGCTATGATATTTTTGGTATCAATGGTTTTTTCTGTTAGTTTTGGACCGATATCATGGACTTATATGTCGGAAGTCATGGTAAGCAAATCCCTGGAGCCACAATATGGCATCAATCCATGAAACTAACAACCACGACAGCCCATGCAAATTCGTGGAAACGGAAACGCTTTTGCAGCTGGTATCGGAAACTGGCTCGTCAACGTTCTGTTCTCACAGGTTTCGCCGCAAGCACTGGCAAAACTCAAATGGAAATATTACTTTGTTTTTGTGGCCTTCAGTAAGTCCCGCTCTTTCTCTACCTTACATCACTGGTGTGATTATACATACTAATTGCATCCACCCTTAGATTTCGTTGTCACCCTTCCCACTGTATTCTTTGTCTTCAAGGAGACAAAGGGTGTCTCATTGGAGGAGATTGATCTGCTATTCGGGGAACGTGCCCTGGGGTCCCTGCCAAATGATATTGAGAAGGAACAAAATGTTCATATAGAACATGATGGGAAGCGTGATACCACAGCCTAATGTTTGTTGTTTTAAGGACCTTTCTTGTAATTAGTATGCGTCTATGGGACCATGAAATATATGCCAATTTCTGAGATAATTGAATATCAAACATGGGTTTTGATACAAGCTTGAACTTGACAGATATGAACTTGTCAATTTTGCTATTTTGCAGCAATAGGGACACATACTACGGATACCCGTAAAAACGGTTATCGAGTGACTTGAGAGCTTCGTGTGCTCCCTTTGCTAGCCACCAACTATGAAATCATCCTCTTTCAATCTTTTACTCTGTTTTGTTCGAATAAACACCAAACCCTAGAGAATACATATATCCATATATACGTTCTGTACGAACTCTTAGCCTTACACATCCACACCGACGAGCATGAATTTTGAAAAGGAAGAAGGAAGGCAACCTGATGAGCCGAATTGCATTCTGTGCCAGTTGAATGGCGAGCCGCGAGTGCGTACACGTATTTTCCACCTCTAGCCTTTGATAAAAAAACGTAGATTCGACGTTAAAGTTGGTTGCTGGACTAAATCGCTCTAGCGAGGAGCATAATAGTAAGATTCTCCGTCCTTGGTAAGTGTAACCGATCTCTTGGCCCGACGACCGACGGCGCGGCTTAATTAACTATTGAAGTTAATAATTTTACTTTGAAGCCCCTTTGTGCTTCTTTATAAAAATACGCATACAGACTGTCTTTTGGCGCTTCGTGAAGAGTCTTTCAGCGCTGACTCGCCTTTCAACGTCGGATCTGGTAGTTGAAAAGAGGACCTTGGCTAGATATGGACAAGCTATGTATGTATGTACCTATATGAAGGGTCAGTATTGGACGTGGGGGTTCCTGGCTATTGCTCAGATAGCTGAGGTATAGGGCTGAGTAAACATCTCATGAGATTGCGTGTGCTTTTAGACGCCCAAGTCGTTCCCGTACCGTACGGTAACCGAATTATGTATGTACCGCTCAGGGGGGTATAAACGCGGTGGACAGGCATCATGAAACAGTCTTTGTTGACTGACAACACTTAGACTTTTCATACAGAGAGAATATGGACCTCCTCTCATCCATCACTGAGCAATGGTTTTCCACGACGTTGCTGAGGAGAGGGAGGGAGATAGAGCTCTCAAACGTGAATTAAGTTTGGGGAGTTAGGTATGAACCTACGTGTCGCTGCAATCCATCCGCCAAGAGCGGTCAGTGGACGATTCACCTCGTCAAGTGCCTACCTACTGTTTGACGATAGGCAGTCTTGCTGTCGAATCGGAGGCACCCATCCTTAGCGAGAAATGATAAAGGTCCCACTTTTCTGCAGAGTGGCGCATGTCGAATGAGGTAGTGATGCAGGACCAAGCTCAAGTGGAAAGGTTCGCATCGAATCATGCATGGGTATACCGTTGCGCAAGCTCAGAGCCTCAGGGGCATGGCAGTTGACGCCCCTTATCCGTTTCGATGTGCACAAAACGGGGACGATAGAGTTTCGACGCAGGTGTAGTTTTCACCAAAACCTAATTCCAATGGCTCCAAGAGATCTAGAGAAGCGAGAGTGCAAATCCAGAGATCTGGGCAGGGGCTGTTAATGGCGGCGCATATTCAAGCTGTGCTGAGGACCAACAAACTGATTAAACTTGACTGCGTCTTCGCCGGAGATAACTTTCTTTGCTGCCAGGAACAGAGACGGAAAGGGTAGATTGCAAGCTGCAGATCATTCAATGTTTCAGACATACCCCAAGCCCCCTGCCCCTCGCCAAAATTTAAAAATAGTGAATCACCGCGTCTATACTGAGCTACCATAGAAAGAGTGAGTCGAAAGCAAAGAAAAACATCAAAGACTATTTCATCCACCCACCCCCCCAATCTCTTCCTCTCTTTCTTTCTTTCAGGTAGACAACTCTTTCATCACCACACTCTCTTAGTGAAATTGTTCATTCTTTATTTTCTGTTCACTGTATAAAACATACTCTCACTCTCTGAAATCGTAGGTGTTTCATTCCCTCAACATTTTTACCATTTACCCCTTACCTCCATCTAACACAGGCACCCCCACTGCAGATACATTAAACTTAAAACACCCACTGTCATGGTATCTTTCACCAGCCCCGGTGCTAGTCATCGGCAGAATCTGGTCAAGTTTGGCTTTTCTGTAAGTACAAATTTGAACCACGTGCAAGCTTTATGCACGCGCCTCTGGATCATTCTTGGCCGATGTAGCTTATTCTAACCTCATCTTGTAGATTCTTGCCCTGGCGGCCACTCTTCAGGCGGTCTCTGCTGCATCTATTCACAATTTGCATCGCCATAGAGATCTTCACGTCGAAGTGGACGCAGAAAACACCACTCTTGGTGTCGACGCAGAAGGCACTTTTGGAGTCGACGCAGAAGTCGACGTTAATGATAATACTCCTTCGTCTTACTGGCTTGAGACTATCGAGAAGAGGGGTGTCGCCACTTTCAACAATGCTTCATCCACATACAAAGTCTTCAGGAACGTCCGTGACTATGGTGCCAAAGGTATATATATACTCCTCTCACCCTCCTCCCATTTCCCCAAATCAGCTGCTAATCAAAAATAAACAGGTGATGGAGTAACTGATGACACAAATGCTATCAACGCTGCCATCCAGGAAGGTGCCCGCTGCATGGGCGGAACCTGCGACTCCTCAACTGTCACTCCCGCTGTAGTTTACTTCCCACCTGGAACATACTCCATTTCTAGCCCTATCATTGCAGTCTACTATTCCCAACTCATTGGTGACCCAACCAACCGTCCCACCATCAAGGGTACTGCCAACTTCACTGGTCTCGCCCTCGTTGATGCTGATCCGTATATTCCTGAGGGCTACGGTGCCCAGTGGTACACCAACCAGAACAACTTCTTCCGCATCGTCCGTAACTTTATCCTCGATACTACTGGTATGACATCCGTCGAGGTGCCTACCGGTATCCATTGGCAGGTTGCGCAGGCAACCACTCTGCAGAACATCCACTTTGAAGGTTCTCAGAACGAGACCAGGAAGGACCGTGGTATCTTCATGGAGAATGGGTCTGGCGGGTTTATGAGCGATCTCTCCTTCAACGGTGGTAACGAGTGTGCGTTCATGGGAAACCAACAGTTCATGACCCGTAACTTCACCTTTACCAACTGCAAGACTGCAATCATGATGGCCTGGAACTGGCAATGGACCTTCAAGTCCGTCAACATCCAGGACTGCGGTGTTGGTATCGATATCTCGTCTGTGGATGCAAAAACCGGATCGGCAACTCTTGGCTCGATGATTGTTCTTGACTCGTCTATCTCCAACACCCCAATCGGTATCCGCACAAACAAGACCTCGATATCCACCCTAGATGCTGCGGGCACGGTCATTCTCGATAACGTCCAGCTCACCAATGTCCCCAAGGCTGTTTTCAACATCGGTAACAATGCTACCATTCTTTCCGGAGAAGGCGATAATACCATCGACTTCTGGGGCCAGGGCAGAGACTACTCTGGTGGAAACGGCACTGTTACTTCGGTCCAGGGAGTTCTTACCCGTAACGTTGAAAAGCCTGCAACGCTTCTTATCTCTGGCTCAGAGACCATCTTCGAGCGCACAAGACCCCAGTACGAGGATGAGGATGTTTCAAACTTTGTCTCCGTCAAGGGACTTGGTGCCAAGGGTGATGGTGTGACTGATGATACCGAAGTCCTCAGGGCTGCTTTCAAGGACAACGCGGACTCAGGGAAGATCATCTACTTTGACCACGGAGTGTACATTGTCTCTGACACTGTCTTCGTTCCCACTGGAACTCGTGTCGTTGGTGAGGCTTGGTCTGTCATTATGGCCAATGGTGCTGCTTTCAAAGACGTCAACAACCCCATCCCTGTCTTTCAAGTTGGAAACCCTGGCGATGTCGGTACAGTTGAGATGTCTGATCTCCTCTTCCAGACCAAGGGTCCTCAAGTTGGTGCAGTGCTCCTTGAGTGGAACTCCGCCGACCCAGAAGGCGAACAAGGTGTCAACGCCATGTGGGACGTCCATTTCCGTGTTGGTGGCTCCGCTGGTACCGACTTGAACAACGCTGAATGTCTGGCAAACGAGCTTGGTGCTGGAACTGGAAACGGTACCGCCCGTATCACCACACCAAACACAAGCTGCTTTGCCGCTTTCATGCTGATGCACATTGGAAAGACTGCTAGTGTCTACATGGAGAACGTCTGGGCGTGGACCAGTGATCATGCTCTCGATGCCCCATTCAACCGTGTCACCCTCTACAACGCCCGTGGTATCTATGCCGAGAGCGAGGTTGGCCCAGTCTGGATGTACGGTGTCGCATCAGAGCACAATGTCCTCTACCAGTACCAGTTCCAGAACACCAGCAACGTCTTCATGGCTGTCGGCCAGACCGAGACTCCCTACTATCAGTCCAATCCTGTCGCCACTGGTATCTTCCCCGTCGACAATGAGTTCAACGACCCTACCTACGAGACCTGCACCACTGCCTCCTGCCGCAAGTCATGGGGTCTCAGAATCCTTGAGTCCTCGGACATGCTCGTGTACGGCGCGGGACTCTACTCCTTCTTTGAGGACTACAGCACAAACTGTAGCAGCAGGGCTGGGGGCTCAAACTGCCAGGAGAACATGTTGGAGATCCAGGGCAGCAGCTCCATCAGTTTGATGAACATCAACACCATTGGTGTCGTCAACATGGTCACGCTGGATGGAAAGCCGGCTGTTCAGGCGTCAGATAACAGGAACTCCATGGCGGATACCTTTATCAGGTTCGATGTGGTTTAATTGGGATAGCTAGGGTTTAAAATGTACGAAGTCATAGTCACGCTCTTTTTTCTTCTTTTCTATGTTTTTAGGCTTTTTGTTCCGGCGCGGCTTTTTGAGTTTTTTTCTTTTCTTTTTGTGATGGCAGCGAGTATATACATACCCTGTATTATAGATTTAATCATTGATGCTGCTGGTTTTTAAAATGTTGTGTTGGATTCTCTGCGATCTCGAGGTTGTTTTACCTACCGAGTTACTGTAGAAAAAAAACAACTCGCCATAACTTATGTTGCTGAACATGGCGTGATATTCTGTGATTCGTGAGTCCTTACTTTATTCAGAACAATGGCTCTTGGCATCTTTGCTTCTTATCCCTCCTTGATACACTGATGATACAAGGTGGAGTGACACAAATTTACGTACTGCAAGATGAATTCGTTGCATGATTCTGCACGTTTGATTACAGCGGGTGTAGTTATATGGCGCAGGAGGCACGTATTTGGAATTGTAATTTCATATAAGAATTGCTCTATTAAACTTTCTTTTTCGGGTTTTGTTGTGGTGGCGGAGATGGAGAGGGCTATGCATGGTTGGGTGGGGTGCTTGGCTAGATATTCTTAATAGGAAACCTACATAGTACTTAAAGTACATGCAATAGAAAAATGAAGACATAGAGTAGAGCGAGTGATAATTTGTGACTAACTCAGCTGTTGCATCATTTCTATGTAAATGTATGCGTGTAATTAAATGAAAAAATAAATTGCATTCCCGTCATCCACTCACCCTTTTACGCGCAAGGAAGCGGGAAATGGAGAAATGGAAATTGACAGGAAGAGGAAATGAAATGGTACGAGGACGTGATGTTTCGCACGCAAATCCCCTAAACATATGTTAGAGGTTTTAACTAACTCAATCGTCCTCCTTAGATTTTGGGGGTGCAGAGCTCTTAAAGGAGTGCGGATTTGTGGAATCTCTTCGTGAAGAAGATCCGGTTTGGGAAAAATTACAAAAATAATCCAGGGATGAAATGTTGATTACGTATATAAAGAAATCTCAGAATATTAGTAGCAACGGGTTCTGCAATGCCACTTTTTTGTCTAAAAGCAGCGAATTATATATACTCTGACGAATTTCTCGTTTTCTCCCCTACCTATTTCAAAGGAAAGCGCATGGCTGCCTCAGTTAATATCAACCCTATCCACCCAACAAACTCGACCGCTTAACCTTCGTTAGTCCCCGCATCATGAAAAATGACTCGACAACCCCCACCCCTCAACCCCGACCGTACCCTACGAATCCACCTATTATCTTGAGACAACTAAAAAAACAGGGCCTTCCGAGCACCTATTTCATCAACCCGGATCTCGCCAATTTTAACAGCCCAGGCTATCCTCTACTCCAAGCTTCCTTGAAACAGGCCAATGCCGCCACGTACCTTATCTCTACCTCTACCTCCAGGTCCAGGCTCTAAATACTAGATTTTCCCTGCATAGTCACGCCTCCAGGTTCTTGAGTTACGGGGAATATACGAGCAAAGGCTAAAATAGACGACGGACAGCGGTGCTCCCTGTTCGGGGTACAGGAATTGCATATTGGCCTGATTCGCGGAGATGCGGAGAGATGAGATGAGATGAGATGTGGAGCGTGGAGGGGTTCCTGTTGGCTCGGTTACGGCTTTAGTCGTGGCTGGTGGTTGGTGGTTCCTGGTTGGGGGTCCATCAGGCAAACGAGTGGATGGAAGGGCCGAGTGAGAGGCTGTGTTTCTAAGCGGGCCAATTGCGGCGCGGATGGGTTCTGTGCTTCTACTGCTGGATGAGCCAATAGGAATTCCTTTGCGTCTTTTTGTGGTGCTGCGTCTAGCTCGTGTGTACGCTTCGCTCTGGGGGTTACGCCGTCTATTGGTGTCCTTAGCTTACTGTTTCGTCTGTTGGGTTTTGGTTCCAGCTGTGCTCCGCGAGTCTGGTGGGGTATGGTTAGTGATGTGACAACATTACGTCTTCGATCTTCAACATGAGCGCCGTGTGCGGGGAGTGAAGGAGTACCAGGGATGGTGAGTAGGTGTGGGAGATCTCGGGGGGATCGATACTCAAGCCTTGCAGACTGGTTCGTATATGTTTTGTGAGCAGTACGGAGCATCGACAAAGATCGCTGTACGACAAATGCGGCTGCGGCTAGCTGTGGTTGGTAGAGAGAATCAACTGTGGTTGGTGTATATACGAACACGAGTTGAGTGGGCGGAAGACCCCGAGTGAGAACTCGTGTTTCTAGCCGCGGGGAAACACGTACCAACCTATTACCCTATTCCCGCTGGACAAGGAGGACGCTTGGAATAAGGACTGCTAGGAGCTGGAGCCTTCGAAATAGATCTGTTCCTACTAGATCCATAGAGCATCCGTTGCTGTCTAGCCGCATCTTGATACATGATTTGTGAGTGACAAATCATGATTCTTGGCTTTCATGCCACACCTGAACGAAAGAGGGGTCAGAACCACCCACACTCACTGAATCCCTTATTTTCAGCTGATACACTGCAGGTGACTGATTCCTATCCTTTCGGATTTGGGCAAATATTTCCATATCCAACCAACATCACATCCTACAAACTAACAACTACCCATGGAAGAACCACTAATATTAACCAGTGCACTGGCAGCAGCTCAAAATGACTCCAGACTAATGTACGAACTCAAAATATGCCATTTGAGATGATGCCGACTGATATCCGAGGTGAAAAAGCGGCGTCCCGAACGCTCGGATCAACGACAATATAGAAAACATCAAGAAGTTCCTCCAGCGTAGAATAGCTGCATCTGTCGAAGAAAGACAGTTTCTGCGCGGCGAGTCCTCCGACGAGTTGAGAAGCCAAATTGTTAGAGGTATTGTTGAGGGATCCCAGGGAGTGTATGACGTTTCGTATTCCATCAAGTGCACCCTGAATACTGGAGGCTGATGTTTGTAACTAGTCACACTTCTGATAGGCTTTGGTGGGCCCAGTTTCAGATGGGGCAAATACTTTCCCTGGGCGCTGAAAGTGATGTGAAGAAGAGTCTAGGAAGGCTTCCACAGAGTCTAGAGGATTTATATGAAGATGCGTATGAGCGGATACAAACGGAGCCAGGCCAAGGGCCTGGGATTGCACTAAAAACGTTGATGTGGGTGATGTGTGCGTTCGAGCCATGCTCACCCGACGAATTGGCGAAATTTGTCTTTCTGAACTTTCCTCAAGAGGAAAGGTTGACGGGGAACGTTTTGCTCAAGTTATGCCATAACCTCCTTACCATAGACCAGCAGTCGGACGTCGTGAAGATCGCGCATCCATCAATACGAGATTTCCTTGAAAATAAATATGCCCCCATGGTCGATTCACACATTCTAGTTGCTAAGACTTGCCTTGCCTTCCTGAGTGGCCCAAACACCCTGAGGAAGATTGACTTGGACGATTATGCCAGCAAGTATCCAGTTATGTTCTGGCCGATGCATGTCCAGGCGTGCCTGGATCAGCAGAAAGACGCAGAGTTATCAGAGCAGCTGATAATGTTCTTGAATACACATTCTAAAGATTGGTACAAAGCATATGCGGATTTGTTCGATACTTATCGAATACCCAATTCGGAGCGCACCTTCGAGTACCGCATGCCCGAGCCCGGAAAGTTTCATGAGTTTGAAAGGGGCCTGGAAAAGATATTAATAGACTCCCTTGAAGAGCTCAAGTTCGACGAACTGACTCCATGGCATATCGCTGCTGTGTATGAATTTGGAGAGCAGCTGGAAGCACTATGGGTCCTGGAGCCACCAAACATCAATGCCGTAAACAAGCATGGGCATACAATGCTCTTCATTGCAAGCAGCAACGGATCATCCTGGATTGTCGAACGTCTTTTGAAGAAAGGTGCAGACCCCAACGTATCATGCGCTGGGATGATGGCCCTCGACTCTACAGCCTTCCACGGGCGATATGAGATAGTGCAACTTTTGCTGGACTACGGCGGCGACGCGAAGGGAGAAAGATGGGAGGTTAGAAGCGCGCTTTGTTGGGCGGCTGTAAAGGATTTCCACATGATAGTGCAATTGCTTCTAGAGAATGGAGCTAATCCCAATATCAGATGCACATACAAGAAGTGGAGTGCCCTGTATGCTGCTTCAAGTCTTGGACGTTGTGAGGTGGTAAAGCTGCTATTGGAGAACGGAGGGGATGCTGGTGCTGAGGGTGGTGATGAGGGGAGTGCTCTTGGTGTTGCGGTGAGAAATGGGTGGCTGGACGTGGTTAAACTTTTGCGGGAACACATGACGTTACAAGATCCTGCGGGTACATGTAGCTAGACGTAGGAACATAGGTGACCGTTGGGACTACTTAATGTACATGTAGTGCCGAGTTGTCCTAGAGCCAGTGGTGGGCATAATAGAGGGACTGCATGTGCATTATATATACACGCAATATTTCATTTCATCTTTTTTTTTATATATTCAACGACGGATTTTTATCTCGGCATGACAACCGCATGCCCGCCGCCGGGCATAGGTGTACTCCGCTAGGCGCCTTAGGCTAGTTGGCATCAAGGAGCGCACCCGCCACCTATGCCCGTCGGGCTTGGATATAATAGTCGTAAGACTACCCTCTGTCACACTGATAAACTCAAGAGCATCAACAGAGTCAGAATCATTTATATAAATAACATCTAGGGGTTGATGCTGAACTTCATTCAACTAAGGCACCTTTTCCCCTTTAGAATGAACTTCAAATAATCACCCTCGATCGCCCCTGCACAATTCATACCACCAAACAGAGTTAAACACAATCTCTAGGCTCAATATACCTGATGTCGATACGAGACGATGTTCCATGTCTGATCGCCTTACACCCAACCAGGCTCCCTAGACGAGAGAACCCCTGCAACGTACTAGCTCTTAAAAATCGTGTAACAATCACCATCGAAAGACATCGACGTCGACACCCCCTGCACTGACAAGAAATCTAGATTCGACGACTCCACTCCTCGTCCCTGGATGCTGCAGGTACCGCTAAACATAGATACCGACATATTCCAGGCAACAGCAACTAGCAGCACTAGGTAGGCGAGATCGAGTGAGAATCCGTGACTCTGTGAATTCCCTAATCCTAGAGATAGAAAACTAATCCGCTGACGTGACCTTTAGGAGATAGAAAGCGAACTTACAAGTAACTGCAACACGGGTTCTAGATCTTTTCTATTGCTGCTTGTTTACTCATCTAACTGACCCCCTCCGATCCCTTGCCCTGCTACCGCCTAACCTTGGCACGTCGGAGAAAACCCCGCACACTCACTCTTCGGTCACCCTTCTAGACCCAAGTTAAGCTTTACACAATAAATAAGTTTCAGCCGCGCCTTCTTGACGTCTCTATCTCTCGTATTTATTTTTTTCGGCCGTTAGTTCGAGGTCTAGGGTTTCTGGCTGGACATCCTCTCTTCTCCTGGTTACCAGGCTTGACGTGACGCCGTATGCGCGCATTAGCTACGGTGCCAGGTACCGGGGAGGAGGTGTGTAAGCTGGGTAGGTGCTGGTGCTCCTGCGTTGTTGTGGTTCTGGTATCTACTTGCGGGACTAACGGTGGGTGGGTGGTTGAAGTTCCATCTACCGACGCACAGGGAGTTCTGGAATTCGAAGCTTGGAGCCGGTTCTTGCTAGGTTGCAATTGCGAATTCGATTTCGCACTGCTTACCGTAGACTGTTTTGTGATTCGAAGGCCCCCGTCCCAAGAGGAGGGAAGAAAGAAGCTTGGCATATATATAGGCTACTATCGAGTGAGAAGCTGTGTTCCTACATGTGGGGCAACGAGCATACTTGATACAATCAAACTTCAATCGTCCACCATGAAATGGCCCGCCGCGCACCATCCGCCTCCTCCGCCCTGGCCGAAGATACTATTACTACAGTTTAACGGGGTGTAACTTGATTTATCCGTATATGCTATCATACGTCTAGCCGGCCTCCTCCCAGTTCCACGACATACAATATATACGTATGGATGGACCGCTCGATGCCGTGTGCGCACGCATCGCTTTCACGAGTGTATGGATCGGGCAGGTATTGAAGACAGCTCAGTTGCTGTGCCGCGGTATATTTCAAGCTGTGTGTAGGGTCCGCGGGCTTCGTTGATCCGGGTCCCCTTGGCTATCGATAGGGAGAGTGATATTCTATGACCGCAGCTTAATATGAGTCGGCCGGGCAGAAAGACGAGCGTCCTATTAAGGTCTTTTTATGGAGCGAGGGTTGCTACTGTGATCCAAGGAGAAGTTTCTATCGATAAAGGAGTCGGTCAGTTGGAGGAGCGGGTACGTACGTGGTCCTCGAGTATTAAGACGATACTTGTCTTTATTGTGGATTGGTTAACTGGGCTCCGTCCGTTGCGGTGAATCGCGTTTTATCAGTTTATAATTCTCAACGTAGAGTCTAGAGCCGCTAGACAGCACCTGCGATATCGTGTAGAAAAACCTATTTCCAACCCGCCAAATACATTCCCCCCCCCTTCCTCGCACCATCATGTCTATATCAAGTACACACACATGCAGATTAATTAACCCACATCAATCAACCACTATATATATAGATATATTACCACCAGTCCTTCATCTGTACAACATTGGTTTAGTAATTACCCCAGATCCACAGATTTGCAGAATTCGCAATTGTAAACGTACCCCCCTCTCCCCGTACCAGATCTTTGTTTACTCGCATTGATATTATTATATTATTAGGTCGTTACTCTACTCTGTATACTCTATAGATCAGAACCTTGCTGTGCTACTCTATGTATATGCATGTGCAGGGAGGTGGGGGTGACATTCATTCTGCGGCGAGATTTAGAGGGCGTGACAGCGCAGTCAATAATCGAAACGAGTAGAAATAATACTCTCCCGGTACCCGCATGAGTATTTCATGCCCGTAGGTACGTCTGCGTGTCGACAATATAAATCTATCTGGCCGCGGCGCGAGAATGTTTCTTGTATAGTAATCACGGCGACTGAGTGATAATTCAGCGGAGAGCGAGAGGTTAAAACAACCGGGGTAGCTGTGAGCGAGTGAGTGGTGGGGTTAAAGTTCTCACAAGCTGGTGAGATTAGAGTTCTCACCAGCTGGCCATGGTGGGATTAGAGTTCTCACAGGCTCGGTAAGGAGACTGGGGATAAAGGAAGCTGTGGCTGTGGCTGTTAAGGAACCCGAAGCTAAGACTCGCCTTCTTTGCTTCCACGTAACAAAGAAACCTCCGGCCGCTGCCTGCCAAAGAAAAGAAGGTTGTGAAGCTAAACGTTAAACCTAATCCACCCACCCGTCTCTACACGTGCCCCTTCCCTCTCCTCCTCTCCCTTTCTCACCGCGACTCCCTCGATACCCCTGGCCGGACGCGCAAACACACACCCACACACACCCATACAGACAGATACACAAACAAACAAACCCGACGGCGCCGCAAACAGCCGTAATTACATTTACAGATTTGATTTTTATTTTTTTTATTTTTTTTCGGACGGGAAATTTTAACTCAATTTCATTCGAGTGAGTGAGTGAGGGTGAAGTGAGATATCACGTACATACATACGTATATATGGGGAGTTGGACAGAGGACAGATGGCTCATCTCGGCGGGGTGAGGTGGTTTGGTTTTGGAGGTTTTGGAGACTGCGACTTTCCGTTTTCTGACGGACGGACGGACGGACGGACGGGCGAGTGAGTGAGTGAGTGAGTAAGGATGTTTCGGGGTCTACTCTGCTATGGGTGTTTCTTGTCGGATGTGATGTGTCTCGGCGGCATAGAGACAGAGGAAGAAGAAGAAAGTTTTAAGCCTCTTCAGCCTCTTCCACTTCCTCATCTCATCTCTTACTTAACATTTATCCTTATCCCTTCTACTCTGGCCCACAATCTACAAAGGAAAAGGAAAAAGGGGAGAAAAGGTAATAAAAATAAAGCCCCTCCCGCCTTCACAGCGGTCAGCCTCTCCCGCCCTACCTGCTCTAGCTCGGTGCCAGCGGTCAGTAAAGTAGAGGCAACCCCCGAGCACAGTCAGTCGCCGCACGTGCATAGCTCCCATTTCATGCATATCCCGCCCAAAACGGCAAACTAGCGCGTTGACATCATCGGCCACTGGCAAGATCGTCAGGAACCGTCGCGTCTCGGCAGCAGCCGAGACTTTAGTTAGCAGCGAGAACTAAGGGAAGGAGACAGCCACACACGTAGGAGGGTCTTAATTTCCCGTGGCGTGCGCGCTTGCTTAGGGGGGGGGGGGGAACTAACCGGTGAGAGGAAAATGAGCGAGGTGAAGGGCGGACAGTAACTAGCGGAATCTACATGGTTTCAGCCCTCTACTCTTGTTCCTGTCTCGCCAGAGCCGCCCAGGTGGTTGTGGCGCGCGATTGGTTGGTGCGACCTTATCTTCAGGTACGGAACCGGAGAAGAAAAAAGTTTGGTTCAGATGGGCAGGGCAGGGCAGGGCACACGCAATTGAGGTGACTCAGGTTGCACCCTTCTCTGATCTCTCTCTCTCTGCCATCAGCCAGCAGATAAGGTGGGTGACTGGCTGTAACACCACCACCACCTCACTAGTAAGTAACCGCACAGCAGACCCTACACAACCCGGGAAATAAACAAACCAGGGGTGGTGCGCTAGGTAGACTTTGGGAGGAGGACGGGGGAGGAGATGAATTCAGGGACCACAGTACCGCAGTACCGCAGAGGAAGAAGTAACGGTGGGTTTCAAGAGACGTAGCTGACTGGCTAGCTAGCTGGGGGGGAAAAAAGGTTTAGATAATACTATTTGCGATGAAGGACCGCCTCCACCACCACCACCACCGACCGTTGCAATTGAATTGGAGAGAGAGCTCCTGCGGCGAAGGAATTCAATTCTTGGGGAATTGCCTGTGACTAGCTACATAGACGGTGGGATGTTGTTGTTGAGGGAGGGGGCCAAGGCAGATATGATTGTTGCGATAGGTGCGAGGAATGGGGAAAAGGAAATGAGCACAGTATCGGAAGATTTGAATCGGTGGGACCATGGCGCCTTTCCACACCCCCCCCCTCGCTCTCTCTCCCTCCCCGTGGATAAAGAAAAATAACGGCGCGCGATAAAAGATTAGGTAGGGGATCGAGGCGTTATGGCGTTATTATGGCAGAGCGCAGAACAGACATTGGACCGTTCTGCGTCGAAACGGCACTTTTGGATGATGAGAAGGACGACGACGATGCGCCCCTCTACACCACTACCCCCCCCCCCCCCACCAAGTAGGACAAGTAGGACGAGGATCATGATGGTGAAGGGAACAATGGGATAGGGTCCTCGAAGCAGGCACCAGGGTGGTGGGTGGACTGGCTTCCTCATTCAATTGTAGAGGTCTCGCGAGATTGAGACAGCAGCAACCAGCACCGTGGGCAATATATTAGAAAGCTAGTAGTAGCACTAGTAGGGAATATAATGCATGTACCTAGCACCTGGAGTTCCCATTTCTGGTATCTCTCACTGGCTACCAACTACCACGACCCCCAAATCTTAACCCCCTTCTGTCACGCTCCCCACCCCGGCATTCTACAACCTAGTGTCCGTTCCTGCATTCCTTCACTTCACGCACTCACGAGTGCATACATTAGTGACCTCTCTCCCTTTCTTCGTCTCTTCTTCTTCTTCTTCCCCTTCCCTCCTTCTTCATCCCCGCCGTCCCGTCTTTTCAGTTCACACACCACACTCTCTTTGTTCGGGGTAGCAAGCTAGCTAGTAGTAGTCGTTCCTTCCTTCCTTTCCGCTGTGCGTCTAGTTTAAACCTTATCACGCTCTCACATTCTTTTTTTTTTACCCTCCCTTCCCTTCCCCCCCTTCCCTTCCCACCCATCCCCCCCTTCTTTAATTTTTTCAACTCATTATCTCTCGCCATCAATTCAATCCATCATGTCGAAGATGTTGTTGAGCCAATTGACCGTCCTGTCTCTGCTTGCCCTGGAGGCAAGTGCATTTTGGCGCCTGCCGTGTAGGCAGAGCCTGACGGTGGAAAGGATCGACCCACTTACACACTTTGGAATGGTCTCGGAGCATGTCCACACTATCCATGGTGGTAATAGTAAGTAGTCCTTCATTTTCATATTCTATTTTGATATTTTTTTTTGTTTCTTTTTAGTTGTTTATATCCATCATCATCATCATCATCATTTGCTGCTGCTATTGTTGCTGCAGCATTTTGATTATCCGCTACTGCTACTGCTACTTTATCCATCATTATCTGTTACTACTCAACTTTTTTCTTTCTTTTTTTCCTTATCATAATTATCGGACAATCAACCACTACCAGTCAGTGTAGCATTGAACTGAGCTAACGCTGCGGCCACTGCTACCACAGAGTTCTCGCAGAGTGCAACTGAGGCCCTGCTGTTGGAGAGTACTTGCACGAGTTGCCAGGTCAAGCAGGATCTGTCTGCCTACTGGACACCACAGCTGTACTTTCAGGATGAGGCTGGCATGTTCAATAAGGTCAACCAGACGGGTGGCATGCTTGTGTAAGTTTTTTTTTTTTATCTTTTTTCTATCTTTTATTGCTGCTTTGACGATTTCTCTCTATTTGCAATATTTACCACTATTGTGGCGATTTCCAATATACTAACCAGCAATTCTTTAGATACTATCTCCCCCGTGGAGATGATGTCAAAGCATTCCCCGCTGGGTTTAGAATGATTGCGGGTGACCCCAAGCTCCGTAGCTTCCCCTACCCAGTCGTCGAGAAGTCCCTCTGGACCGCATCCGACCGCACCGAAGCCGCCCTCCGCCAGAAAGCCGTCGGTTTCAACTGCCTCAACTACGCCGAGCCCGCCAAAGCCGCTCTCGGCCTCCGCGAGATGCCCGCCAACATGGCAACCGACTGCACCGACGGTCTCCGCGCCGAAGTGTTCTTCCCATCGTGCTGGAACGGCAAGGACTCAGACAATCACCGTGACCATATGAGGTACCCTTCGCTCATGGATGACGGCACCTGCCCCGACGGCTACGAGACCAGGCTCGTCAGTCTGTTCTTCGAGACCATCTGGAACGTTGCGGCGTTTAATGGCCAGGCAGGCACGTTTGTGTTTTCGTCGGGCGACCCGCTGGGATACGGATACCACGGCGACTTTATGAATGCGTGGGACGTGCCCATCCTCCAGTCTGCCATCGACAAATGTACCTCTCTCACTGGTGAGATTGGGGAGTGCGATGTCTTTGATCTTTACACCGAGGACGAGATGCACCAATGCACCATCGAGCCGTCGATTAATGAGGATGTCGATGGCCCGCTTGCGGCGATCCCGGGATGCAATCAGGTCACTTATGGCCCTGAAGACGCCCCTGATGGTGGCTGCCCAACTGATGGCGAGAACGACTTGACCGACGACCCGACTAGCCCGCCTCCTACCGGCACTGCAACTGCAACTTCTACCAAGTCGACATCCAGCTCTACCGAAAGCTCGTACTCGTCCTCGACTTTGTCCGCGGTCTATGGCGGTATTCCAGATCTTGGTGCTGGTGAGGATGATGGCGAAGGATACTACTCCAACTCGCACAGCTATGGGTACGGATATGCACCAAGCAAGGCTGTCGATGCTGTTGACTCGAGTGTCACAGCTGAGTCTACGCCTGCGGCGGGTGATAACTACGTCGACCCGAATGTGGAGGTGGTTGTGGTCACGGTTACTACGTATACCACTGCGTCGCCGACTACGGTTACGGTCCATGTGCAGCCCACTAAGGCGGCATACCGCAAGAGGCACTTTCACGGCCGTCACGCTGGGCATGGGTTGTAGAAGACGCACGTTAGCGAGGCATATATAGATCGATATCTGTGTGTCTTGAGCTTGCTTCATATTCCGGGTTAGTGGGTGGGGGGGTTTCTGTCAAAAACGGTATATAGTCATATTAGCGACTTTATGAATTTTCTTGTTTTCTTTCTACTTTTTTTCTTCTAACCCTTTTTTACTTTCTACTTCTTCAATACTATTTTCGCTGCTTCTTACTGGGTGACTACTACTACTTATGGGCGGATCTGGTGTGTGCATGTGATGTGTGCTATCTACTTCTTTCCACCTTTCTTCTTCTTCTTCTTCTTCCTTTTTTATTCCTTTCAAAGTAGTATATTTTCCTCTTCTTCTTTCTTTCTTGTGGCTACATTTACTGTTGTGGTATGCTTTTCTTCCTTCTTCTTCTTGTCGTGGTGTGAACGTGGAGTTTGGTGCGCGGGGTTGGCAAAAACAGTAAAGAAAAAAAAAAAATTCTTTGTACGGGGCTAGCTTGTCTTGTTCACAGAAGCATAAACCAAATGAAATGGATGAATTATCACGAGATTAGTTTCGTGACCGACTACATGTAGTATAGATAGACTTACTAGCGCCTTGTTGAGACTCGGAATTCGCCTCGCGGCCGGGGGTGCTGTAATCTTAAATGGAGACCCTGAGCTAGCGGTGGGATGGGATGGGGTGGGTGCTATGGATGAAACGGGGACGGTGACAGGCTGGGGTTGGGGTTGGGTTGGGTGCTGGTGCAGGGCAGGGGTTGTGGTGGTGGTGGGTTAGGGGTTTGGATGGGGGGTTGGCTGGGTTGGTTGGGGGTGGGAGCTAGTTAGGCGCGAAGAGGGCGCGAAGATGGCGGCGGCGGCGGCGGCGGTGGTGGTGGTGGTGGTCATAGGATATGAGGCGAGGTGGCGAGGGAAGAGGTATTGGATAGTGGGCGGTAGAGGGAAGACGAGAGGAGAGGCGGTTATAGGGAGGAAGGCGAAGTGGTATATAGGAGGTGAAAGTGCGAGTGCGCGGCTGTGATGCATGTTATCTAATCCACCCCGGCCCCCACTCCCAATTAGCTCCACTAATACAACCAAACCCATGGGCCCAACCAATTGACCCAACCCAACCCAACTCACTCGGCTATACCAAGCTAGGCACTATCCACCTAGTCTGGTCGGACCGTTACGGGTATTACTGTACTACTAATTATTACTGACAAGCAGACCACCGAAATTGACCCTTGATTGGGAAGGATATGGCCGCGGTCGGGATCTACGCCGCAGTCTTTTCGTTAGTAAGTATGTATGGAGTAGAGTTGTTCTATGCTCATTGATTGATTGTATGCAGGGACTGTCCCGATCCTGGGTACGGTCCGTTCTGTGGGAGAGGGCAAGTATTGACGTGCGGCGGGAAGAGGTGGGGAGGGGGGAGGGGGGAGGGGGGAGGGGGATTGGCGAGTGCGGGCTGGTGATCGATGTATACTATGTAAGGAGAGGGGGGGGGGGTTACAGGTACCGCCGTGATCGGCGGTGTTACGCCCTCCGGACGCAGAGAAGAAGGGGGTTGATATCGATCTGGGAAGGCTGGGGTCTGGATCTGAATCAATGTTGAGATGAGATGGGTATATGGTGTATGCAGGCACGTTGGACGAGCGGGTGTGCCGATCAGACAGATGGCTAGGGGGGTTTCGAAACATGTGGCAGGTAATTGGCGAGAGCCTTGAGTCGACGAGAGATCGAGGTGTGTAGACTCGAAGAATTGTTGTCCTCGCCTTTTTTTTTTTTTTTTTTTTTTTTTTTTTTTTGCACGGCTCGAGTTGGGCTGCCGTCGATCACGGAATATCACTCTGGTAAGTAACACGTGTAGGGGCATGGTTTCTCACTCGACACTCCGCGCTGCGACCACAACCGCAATTGTTATCGATCCATTAACTGTGCGCAGGACCGCGGCTACAATGATTGATTGTAATTGATTGATTGATAATTCTTTGATTGTTTGCAACGACCGCAATAATTGATTAACTGTTTGCAGCCCGGCCGGAGACTATGACAATTGCAATACATATATTATAATGAGCTTTAGCTGCGCCGGTGAAACAGAAACCCGGACAGGTTGGATAGAAAGTGTAGCAGACTTGGCTTAGAAATAAGCGGTACAGCTAGTGCTTTCTGTACAAGTGCCCGACTTTCAGCCCAACTAGCGCAGCTGAGACTCGACTCTCTAACATGCAGTAAATTCAAATATAGTAGCAGTTAAGTAGGATAGTATACAGCAGCATCAACGACAAAACAATTAACCAAACACGAAGCCGGGGGATTTGTTACACAAGGACATCAAAAAAACCAACCCAACCGGCCCTCCACCATCAACTACACTACACCCGTTGGACCCGGCGTCAAATATGAAACTGGCGACGGCATATATAATTACGGCGCGGGGGGTTGGGGAGGCACCGGACATTAGCAATTGTATGTGCACCATTGCATCCCCACCCGCACGCCTTTTTGGTTCTTCCGCACTGAGAGGTGTGTTGGGGGGGGGGGGGGCAGCCGGGTCTTTGGCGGTATAGGTTGTGCATTGCACGCAGCCGGAGCAGTCGTGCATGGTAAAACCGTCTGCCAGCATCTCCCCCGTTCGAATTGCTGCTAGCTTGACGTCCCCATGGCTACTCGCTCTCTGATGCCGTAATACCGTATTCCGATGTGTTTGGGTGAAGGCTTCACCTCTCCGTCGCCAATAGCCAATATACAGGCTTCGTTGTCGCGGTAGATGCGGTGCATGCGTGGTAGTGGGTAGCAGGAGCAGTCTGGTGTCAATAGTGAGATCGTGGGGTAATGGTAATGGTAGAGATGGTATGATGATATATAGTGATATCGTGGTGGGAATGGTAATGGTAGAGATATTGGTGGTGTGTAATGGTAATGATAGTGAGAATAGGTATGTGATTTGGTTTTGTTTGGTTTGTGGGAGCTTAAGTAGCTGTTAAGGTTGGTCGATAGGTGAGGCGGGACGAGGGCCTTTATAGTAAAAACCAATTCGTCAACCGTAACCCTCTATATCTCTTCACCACCCTCTATACTGGTTCCAACTCCCTACTACCTTTTCACAGCAATGGCGGGGTAGCCTACTACCCCTCCATCGCCGTACCCCGCTATCGTACCCATCTATCCTAAGAGTCAGGCAGTACTAGCAGCAGAGATTTTAAGCAAACATACGGGACGGGTCAATTGATCAAAGCTGCAAAGTCTCATGTCGGTATCCGAATCCCTAGTGCACTATGACTCCACGACGCTTGCAAGGCTGTGAAATACCAAATACAGTTACAGGACATGTACAGCATAGTAGTTATCATCATGTTGTTGCGTCTTGCGCATTAATTTCATATCCCTACGGAGGGGAAGCTCGAAGTGTCAATATATTCCGCCTTTGGCAACCGTCAGAATCGAAGTACCGACTGTCAATTGCCAAAAATGACACTTAGTAAATACGCTCTATTCGGGTCAGTCATCACGGTGGTATTGCATTGTTAAACGTTTCATTATGTAGCTTGGACGTTGTTCCAGGCTATCTGTCTTTTGTATTAAAGGTGGTTTGGCCTCTAAACTGTAACTACATGTATGGAGAGAGAGTTTTCGCTCTCTCTCTCTCCTTTGTTTTTGTTTCTACTCATCAGTTCGTACTGCACATTCTCTACGTTCTCGGTTCTCCGCTTTACTTCACAGAGATCATCTCGCAAGACAGAATTAATTTTTAGAGGCTACATATATATATATATACAGTCTAACCAACTACGCCAACTCCAACCTCAGCGCATCATACTGCACATACAGCGCCGTCGGCAACACCGCCGTCTCCGTATCCGTCCCATTGAATGGCAAGCTCAACACCAACTTGTTACTACCAACCTTCAGCCACTCGGTCGAAAACGTCAACTTCTTCGCAACCTGGTAGCAGCTGACCGCGCTCCTCACGATGCAGCTGCTGCTGTGATAGTACGGGATGACGAACGGCAGCCCCTCGCTCTGCCCATTCACATACGTCGTCAGCGGCAGGTTTGCGTACGGCTCAGCAGCAGAATTGATATCCGTGTTTCCTGCAGCCGTCTTGGCACCTGCGAGCTGGATGGTCAGGGTGGCGGTCTTCTTCTTCTTGAGATCGGCAGCCGTGAGGTCGAAGTTGATGGTCCAGTTGTTCATGTTCTGGGTGTAGATATTGTCGCGGTTATGGGTCGGCCCAAAGACGCTCCAGTGCACGGTGTTGAAGTCCGCTGCGAGGTCGCTCTCCCCGATGGTGAAGTTCACGCCGTTGGGAAAGTCGGTGGGGAAGTCATAGCCACCCCAATAGACCCAGTACTCCCGCGGCTGCCGTGGATGCGTCAGGTCCTTTGCATTGCCGTGTCTGAACTCTCCGGACGACTTGTCCGGGGTTCCCAGCCGCCACACCTCCGTCCCTGCAGACTCCTCCTTCCATGTCGCGGAAGACTTGGTCGTCTTCCCGGCGGACACCTTGATATCGTCCTTGATGTAGTCGCCGAACACGCCATCGGCATAGACGGTGAGCCTGTACGTGCCCTTCTTGACCCTCGGGATCTTGACGGCTCCACTCGCATCAATCTCGCCCCAGTACTGGTACGCCGTGGTGTCCTCCGCATTGTCCTGGAAGTTGATGCCGGACTTGCTCAGCACGGCGATTGGCCGCTTTGCGCCGGCGGGAAGCTTGAATGAGCCCTCAAAGACGCCGCGGTCGGCGCTGGGGACGTAGCCGGGGACGTAAGGCGCGATGCTGTCGTAGAAGTCGGCATTCCAGGTGGGAGAGGCGTATTGTTCGGCATCGGCGCGGAGGGTCTCGATGCTGGCGCCGGGGGCGGAGTTGAAGTGGTAGTAGTGGGGGCCGAAGGTGCGGTCGAAGCCGTTGGTGATATTGGGGGTGCCCTCGCCGTGGTGGTTGGAGACGATATAGTTATAGACAATGCCGTCTGGGGAGAGCTGTGAGTTAGTCTCTGAGTAATATGAGGTATTTCAAGGAGAGGAGATATCACTGACCGACTGTGAGATCAGAGTGCAGAGGACCGCCAAAGTAGGTGTCCTTCGAGTTCATCACCAACCACGCGCCAAAGCTGGTGCCGTTCGATGTGCTGCCGTCCGCATACATGCCATGGGCAATTGTCTGCCTCCAGTCTGCAATAATTATATTCCCCATCAGCAAGCCATCATCTCACCACCATCACAACCGCAATTGCAAGCCTCTACGCCAGAACAGAAAAAGCACCACCTACCGCTCGAAAACGTGTACTTTGTGAAGTACTCTGCAAACTCCTTATAGTACGGATCATCCGGGGTATTCTCCAGCGTCCAAGTCGCATCCTGAACCACCGTCTGCTTCGCCACTCCTGCCTTCGACGGCAACGGCGCCGTCTGCTCCTCATTCGTCGACAGATGCGTCCACAAGCCCAGGTTCGCATTCGGCCGGAACAGCGTCCGTAGCTCCTGTAGGTTCCGCAGGAACGGCGTGGTCTCGTTGAAATACGACAAGCGCGTGAACGTGTGCAGCCCCGTCTCGCCGTCGCGCAGGAACCAGAACTGCTGGAAGAACTGGCCGGTGGGCGTGTAGGTGTCGGAGAGCACGACGCCGCCGTAGCGCGTGCCCGTGCTGTCGGTGCCGTTGACGACCTGGATCGACGGCGTCGTGGACCCGACGGTGTAGAAGCCACTCGGGATGCAGTAGCAGTCCAGGTACAGGATCCCCGTGGACCCGGATTGCGCGCCGAGAAGGTCGCGCCCGTCGAGCATGAGGTCTATGACGGCGCCGCTGGACTTGCCGACGATCGCGGTGAGGCGGTCGTTCTTGAGCGTGACGAGGGAGGACGTCTCAGTGACTGTGAGGGTAGCTTGGACGGCGCTGAGGGCGCAGAGGGCGCTGAGCATTGCGCTCTTGAGAATCGAGGGCGCCATTGCAATTGCTGATCGATTGATTCCGGCGACAATTCAATTGAAGAGCTGCTTAGCAGGAGAAGCTCATGAGAGAATTACCAGCTGTCTCTTTTATGAACGGCCGTCCATAATAGCCAAAACACGGCATCGGCGCGCATTCGGGCCTCCGGGTTATTGCACTCCGTGTATTGACCCCGAGCGCCCGGTTTGGCAGTGATTAGTGGCCCGTACGGTGGTACTGTTCCTGGCAAGTGTCTAATCTCGGGGTGAAGACTTCCCCATATTTTTCGCCCCCCGCAGTCTGGGCGTGGAGTATACCCGGGGTGGAAGAATATGGGGTAAAGTTGGGGATCATCCCGGTCCCCTGTAAATTGAGGACGAGAAAAGCTTAGGGGGGGAGAACTAGTGCTGTCATCGGTCATGAGGACGCGCGGGAAAGATGGCGAGATGGCGAGATGGAGATATGGAGATGGTGAGAGGATGCTATGGACTCGGGTACCTGTGAGAGAAATGGCTGTATAGAGGTGCTACGGGTAGGCCGGCATCGAGACTTGGAATTCGGGGTGGTGATGGGTAGGGAATTATATGAGGGCAGGGGTTGGACACAGCCGAGAAGTGCAGTATGGATAGGATCGAATCCTGCTTGCTGTAGGTACGATACATATGGGTAGAGTAGAGGAGGTACATGTAGCTGCAGAGGCGGTTCGGCTGCAAACAGATATATTTGATGAGTATTTGATCGGAATCTATATGATGTCTACTAATATTAATTAATTGTTATATCGGGGTTAGACAACTACTCTAGTGTCAGGGTTAATCTAACTGACTAATCATTTATTCAAGCCCTGATATCAATGATTAGTCGACGAGACCGCGTACTTGATGCTACAACATCACTTGTACCTATTCCAATTCTTGAAGCGGGTAAGGAATCTGGCGCGTACAAGTCGATGAATTGCATGGCACAATACATACATAGTCTTCTAAGGTCTTTGTTGAAATTAGCGTCTTCGCTGCAGTAGTGCTTCCCTGCGAGGTGGGACTCGAGACAGGGATGGAGGGTTCACACTTCATCTTTCCTTCTACTCTCATTGTCTCTTCTCTTCCTTCTTCTGTCACATAGAGAAAAAGTCAAATACAATCGTTCATCAAAGCCTCTACTCTTTCAACAGTCTTAGCTTAGTTCCTTGCCGGAAACCCGATCAAGAGTCATCCTCTGGCGGAACTGGTACATACATATTTGTGTGTTTTGAGGCCAGAAATACGTTTATTCCTTTATGATCGAGAGCCTAGGGGTGTTTACTGGCGCACTGGATGGCGGTGAGCGAAGGGTGCAAAATACAGGTGACGTACCCATACTGCTGCTTCGCAGTCTTTGCTATCTGTTATTAGTACTCTGTGTTCGGTTGTCTTGATGATACGTGTTTATTTATCACGTCTTTGTGAACTATAAAAGGGGCCTGTTTCTTCTGTTCTTGTTAATAATTGATTCGATCATACAATTCGATTCTCTTCGGTCTCTGATAAAACCGCGGCCGAATAACAATACATAGGTGATCATGGGTAGTGTGATCCACGAAGCGCATCGAGGCGAGGAAGACGGGGTGTATCGAGTTGCCTCTCCCTCTGAGGAGATCTGCTTTGGGTTGCCTCGAGCTGTCTCGATGCTCCTCCTCGAGGTAGGTCTTGGCAGTGGGTTCTCAATAGTTCTTATCTGGTTCGATCACCCGGGATGTATATTACACGAGTATCTCTGTTCTGGCAGTCTGAAGAGTATATATTGAGTCGAGGAATATACCGTGTATCGAGGTACATCGGCCTCGTTGAAGGGTATACCTCACGTCACCTCGAGGCACGAAGTGCTTCGCCATCGTGGACCACACTGAGATTGATGGGTACCAGTTTTCTAAGGTCTTAGCATGCTTTCTCGGCGGCGGGAAAACTGATCAAGAGTCGCCCTCTATCTTTGATCTGGCCGGCGGAGCTGGTACATATTTGAGAATTCTAGGGCCATAAATATGTTTATTTATCCTTATGATCGAGGTCCTATGGGTGTTTGATTCCTGGTGCGCTGGGGGGCAGTGAGCAAAGGTGTTAATACGCGTGCAAAATACAGATGACCTATATAAGCTAAACTTTTCACCATTATGATATGGCAGAAGTTTAGCAATATCAGTGGATACATAGATGGCACTGGACGACTTCCTATAAGCAATAGAGCGCGTTCTATCGCCCAATAGACCTGATTTTGTCTTTCTACCAAATAGAACCCGAGTATCTAAAAGATGTGATAGAGCACCATCTTTGGGGGGGGGGGGGGGGGTCTACGGGATAGAACATTTCCTATCCGCTTGGATACATGTAGAACTTTGAGTACTTTCATCTTCCTTCTTCAGTTAGAACAGGGGACAAACTAGGAAAAGTTCACTGTTACTAATATACCTTATCTGCCTTAGTAAATGAATAGAACAAGTCCGGCGAATAGAAAATCTCACTTGCTTATGGGAACCCGATTTATCTAAGAACCACCCGCTATTGCAATAGAACACGCTCTATTGCTTATGGGAAGTTGTCCACTGTCTATCACGATAATGTACTAGTATTGTAGTAGTAGTACTTGGGTGCACTGCAGACGGATTTCCCGACTGGTTGGTTGACGTCTTGGCACCACTTCAGGCGCACCGTCAGCACCCAGAATCGTGAAAAACAACACCATAGGGCTTTCACTCCAAGACTCAGCGCGGATATTTGCTTTAAATCTTAACTACTTTACTTGTGGTTGCTATGTGTCTCCGGACCTCTTCAACTTACTCTTTAAGTTCGCAACAGGTCCAGATAGGGAATGGTCAGGGTTGACGTTAGGAATGCTTTACAGAAGACTGAGTCTAGCTTTCTCACTCTTCAGCACAAAAGCTGCCGGCCCCCTCGGACCCCGGCACCAAGCTCCGGTCAAGTTCGGATATCAAGAAACCCGTGACCCGGGCGTAGAACGTCCCTTATCTTGTTAGGGGGGTATTCCGCCGGGACCATTCACATATACCAAGGGTTTACTAGGTCGATGAAACATTTCCTCGATGGAGCCATACTCTTTGGAGGATTTGGACGGATTTACCTTGAAAATAGTGCTATGTGCACGCGGGCTTGTAACAATAAGATTACATCGGCTGTTACAGGCGGTTAAGATTCCGGGTGATATTTCATGATCGGCCGCGTCTCTTTCTTTTTTACTTTTTCCTCCCATACATGCTTCTGACACGTGCACGGCGAAGACCGCGTATTAATCTCGCAGATGGATTCAGGACTGGAAAAGATTGCCGCGAGAAGAATACTTACGCACGCACTGAAGTTCATGTATTTCCCCCTCCCTCGTGTAAGATTCACTCTGACCTTCTTTCGACGTTATGATATTATGATCTTCTCTGCAGCCAGATACGCAAATGGTTACGGGTAGTCATATTTTCTGCATGAAATTCCACTTCTCGCCACGCTTCATTCACCATCTCACTCAACAGAAAAAAAAAAAGGAAAAAAAAGGATGATGGTGATTACGACCCTCACCTCCCAGTTTCGCCATAAGACAGCAACAGGTGAGTGATATACGCAGTTCCCGCGATCAGAGCAGTTTAAATATGTCTTACTGTGGCTAATAAGCGAAGTACTTTATGATTGTTGTTGTCCATCATATGGCGTGGCGGTTGGGCCTTGCAGGATTATGGAGAGATGCTATTGCATGCTTGGCTATATAGGACTTCCTTTAAGGTGCTAACCACTATCACAATACGAGAACGAATGTAGGTCTACCGGGATTGCTAACTAGCTGATTTTCCAAACTGAATACCGCCATCTTTGCGGCAGCGATGCGTCTGATCATGATCAGAGATTCCTGCTCAGATAGTTTGGTATCGAGCACGGGGTTTCCACTCGATGATGCGGTGGTTCCGGGCTTATGTTTCGTATATACTGTCACAGTGTACGGGACCTTCACCTACCCGCCGAAAATCTCAAAGGGGTTCGAATGCCGCGCCGGAGGGCTGGGTCTTTTGTTCGTAACTTCCAGAACATTTGAATTTCAAGTATTTGTGCGGGGTTTGGTATCAAAGCCGTAGATCTCTCCGTACCTGGACTTAGGTATGGATCTGACAGGGTGGTAAAAGTAGCTTACGTATGTACAAGGGGGAGAAACCAGGAAACGAGAAAGTTGAAGGTGCATCCATGCATGATATTAGACAGGTTGTGAGCTATTACCCGCAAATATTTGTATTTCCAAAACCTTCTCTCACTCTCCCCTCCCCCCTTCTCCAGGTAAAGTAAGGGAAATAAGCCACTTCCACACAATCAGCAGCAAGAACTCGCCTTGCCTTTCCCCATGGTTCCCCGCAGCCGCCATTGCAGAATGAAAAGACCAGATGCCCAATGTTCTGCATATGGCGTTTCTCCACCGCCCCCACCGCCCCCCTCGCCCCCCTCATGAGATCGACTCTGCTCGCCCTCTCCATCGAGTATTTCATCTGATCTAGAGCAGTAGCAATAGTTGCATAGCTGATCTCAAACACGGGCAAAGCGCACATGGAGGTGGCGACAATTGAGCAGCAGCACCGTCGTGAGGGTTTACGTAAGTACAAATATATGCTTTTCTATCCTACCTCTGCAGCTAGCTGGCCCGTATTTGCCTGTTGTGCCTGGTTCATGCAGAAAAGAAGGTGCATAATTTATCTCCGATCTGAGGGCGCGGTTGAGCGAATGAGAGGAGCGATGCAGGTAAAACCGGGGTACCGAGCGTTGGAGAATATCCTGCTGTACCTACTCTATATCCAGCTGCAAGACAGGCATCTAGCTGTTGACCTGGTATACCCTCGATGGCCCCCTTCAGGGAATGTGGTACCTGGAACTTCCGTTGGTTCTTTGGGGTTCCGTTGGTTTATGTCGGAATTATCATGACGCAAAGTTGAGACCAATTGGTGACTAGCTAGCTAGCTAGTAACAATGGTTATGTGGATGGAGGAGAAGGATCTGAATCCGGCCGGCCATGAGGTTGAGTTGAGCCAAGAGACAGAAGGGTGAAGATAATTTCATGGTTAGACGAATAGAGAGGTTTGGGACAATGGTAGGAACCCCAGGTTTCATTCATCCATTGCATGTGAACTGAGGTACGGTGTTCAGCCCTTGCACACCATACAAAACCTAGTATTTACCTATGTAGCTGCAATGCCTACCGGCCTCGTTAAAGCATACACATATAGGTAGGCATATTATCAGGCTATTCATATGGAGGCTAGAGAGATGCCTAGGAAGAGACTGATAAATAACCTTTTATTATTAGAGGGTTTTAGCTGCACAATTCGGACAGAAACTCGGATAGTTTAAACAGAAATTCATGCACGTTACAACCAATAGAAGGTGCAGAAGTTTCTGTCCAAATTGTGTAGCTAAAACCCTCTATTCTAGCCATGAATTAATCAAGCCCTTAGCGAATATGATAGTAGTAGCGATGCTGGTTGATTGGATCATTTCCCGACATGCATCCCTGGGTCGCAGGTCGACACGCCATTCCTGTTTGGACCCTGACATGAACTAGGAACCGGACAGTAGGACGCAGTATCCATCTATTGGAGGAGGAGCTCCAGAGTCGCGGGCTGGTTGGTTGTGAGACTGCTCATTCCTCTGGGCCGCTGAGGTGTTTCTGTGAGGAGTAAAAAAAAAAAACTTCTTAGTGGGCTGGGCGCTGGCGGTTGCGGGTCATACCTTTTGTAATGTTTGACCCAGTTTTGGTATTGGGTTCCATATGAGAGCATGCTATTGACTCTACCAGTCAACATCGGCAGTTAGATGTATGTGGCTTGCAATGAATGAATATTAGAGACGTGTTTTAGAACCACGGACTCGCGGCCGTATAATAGGTATGTGAGTTACAATTATTCAAGATCAGCCAGCCAAGCCCCCAAGACTCTCTGCGCAGCGCATATCTTTGACCGGCTAGGAATTTGAGAAGGAGACATCTCCACTTGACTTGCATGGGATGGTCATTAGCCGCGGTTAAACCGTACTAGTAAGACTTGGAAGTAGCTTGGTATTCTATACATACATACCTACATGTACGTACTCTACTCGCCCGAGTAGCAAATAACGCTGCAAGACAGTGCCAAAACGCTTATTCCAGTTGCCATTACGTTACTGAAACACGATTCGGGGTGGTACGGGTCTAGGCGTATGTTGTACGGGGAGTTTTGATAAGACTTATCAGTAGAGTAGAGCAGAGCTAGCTCCATGATGGACAGGTAAGTGATGATGGACAGGTAAGTGGTGGTGGTGGTGGAAAGTACCACCGAGAGACAGTGCCCATATTGGTTCAATCAACACAAGTAGTGAAGAGGCCCGGGCTCTGGTGGTGGAGGGGGTAGAAGCTCGAGACATGCTCTAGAGAGAAATAGACATAGAAAGAGAGGTATTGGGCCGGTAGGGTGGGCGTGTGCGTATGTGTAAGTAAGGCCAAGACTGGGTCGAAATGATTCGGAATGTTTAAAATTCGATCACTCTAGTCGCAGACACCCATCGAGGCTGGCACCCGCTGTAAAAAATTCAAGCCCTATTGCTTGTTTCTACAGCTAGCCGGCGGAGCTAGTCAAAGCCCTAATATGACTTTCGGTTATTTCGCTGTCCTAGGCCATCGGCTTCCGTTGTTCAGCCCGTGTAGAACCATTCTCTCATGCCCTAATTCTAGATCCTCAGATTTCAGAATGGGAGCAGCCGAAGATGATCATTTCAGGCCGTGCTTGCAGATTCTAATTCTGCCCTGGAGAGTTGTAATTATGATACTGCATGTCTTGCAGTGCCATATCATTTCAGTGATGACGCGCAATGTAGCAGTAAATAGTTTAGGGTACGGATTCCTTTGCTTTATTTTTCTGACAGGCATAGAGTTATATGACTTAGGGGTCTGGGGGTTATTGAAGAAAAAGACTCAACTCAATACAATATATATATATATAGCAAATTGCGGGGAATGGCTTGCTCGAGTACTTACATATATGCTTTATAGAGGGCCAAAGAGAGTAGGTCGAGATGAATTCGTGATTTATGGAGCTGCCTATATGTCAGGATACCATTCCCTATTGCTGAGATTTCTCGTAAATAGCACTTGGAGATAGCACCTATCACATTAGATTTATGACTGCCTGGATATGTTCGGACGGCTATGTGGTTAATTGCACATCATGTACGGTATTAACTACCTATCCTGTACTCATTCTCACATGAGCTTGCCAAACGCCCCTGAGCGGGAATAATATGTAGCACAGCACAGACAAGAAATGATCAAGTAGCCTATCCAGAATCCAGAAATCTACAAAAGGGACCTATAATGCCCTCTTGATATACCTCTGACTCGGGCGTACCCATCTAAGTTTCCGCCATGTATGTACGCGGGGCAGGTAAAAAGTACCGGACAATGCAGGTTTTTGGTTCACCAATGGGTGCGCGTGCTAGGCGTGAGCTACTGCAAAAAAAGCCCAGAGACAAAACTTGCATTGTCCGGTACTTTTTACCTGCTCCGAGTAGGAACTCTATGTCCCAGTGGGTTTCTTTTTTCTGAACATCGAAGCTTCTTCCGCTTCTTCTCTCGCTTTCATCACCACCGGGCGCCAACCGGACCAGCCAATTCATTTCCCCCAATCTCAAACCGATTGCGGGGAAAAGAGGAGTAACTAAAGAAGCAAAGAAAGGAAGGAAGTAGGTTTGGGATCTGTCAAGGTCTGAGCGAGTCAAGATATCAGATCCCTCTCATCAAATATTCCCCCGGAAAATCGGCGTTCCCTCCCCCTATAAAAATCCAAGACATGTGGAAAAAACCAACAACACGACCAGGTTACCTTTGTATCACCATGGGCGGCCAGCGATTCGGCTCCATAGCCCCTAAAGCTCAACGGCCGGCACGGCATCTACTTTGGCTACGATCGCGGCGACCGGATAATGCAATGAGCGGTTTGCACTTATTTCTAGTGGCTTGTCTGCAAAGCAGGATATTTGGTAGGAAATTTTTTATTTTTCATCAACATAACTGAGCTGGCTCAATAGGTTTCGAAAAAATCTTGAACCAGCGTCCTAAAAACTCGAGATACGTCGGCGTCCAAGGACCAGGTTCAAGCGTAGTGTTAATTCCCAGGCGTACTCGAAGGGAGGGGGGGGGAGACGAATTACGTGCAGTGCGGTCCACACCTGGTAAGTAATCGGTAATAACGATCTCTATTAGTACTTCATACCTCCACACCTGCTCCATGGCTGGCTGGGAATTCTTTTGCTTGCTTGCAGTTACCGGGATGATGGAAATGCACTTTGCATGTGCAGCATGATGATCGGATCAGCACGTGGATCCGGCCTCAGACCCCTGAGAATAGCAATTCAAGAAAGAAGAAATTCACCACCAATCTTTCCCCCAGGTCCGAATGGCGACTCGGCACGCGAGCAAACACGAGTTTTCCCCCCTTATAACGCCATCGTCGACACGCTGAAGCGATTGGTGTGTGAGGAGTTTAGGGTTCCATATCGTCATTTGTGGATGTTTTGGTGCAGATCCTACAGTATATTCCTAAGGTTTCGTGCCGTCAATATGAAGTTATCAAAGTGTAAGAGAGAGCGATATCTCACCACACTCCGAAGAAAAAGGGTTATAGGTACATAGCTTTTGTTTGTAAATGTACTTCCAAGCCACCATGTAACAGGTACATACGCAGCCCAGCATCCAGATATCCGGAAGCAGGCTCCAGAAATCAAGCATTTTCTGTTCAACCAGACCCATTTCTTGCGCTGGACGCCGTTAATTTGTTAGGCAGGTGACAGATTGTCATGTCTCTCAAAATAGGGTACCTAGTTTGATTTACCCGTGGGTTAATCGGAGCCAGCTTTGTGTGCTTGCTGGAACAAATCTAACACCTGTCTTCATCCCAGAAAACTACCGCCAAAACTCGAAAAATTGGCTATCTCCGTCCAGGGATTACCACTTGAGTGATTGGTTGAATGGCATCGATCTGCGCCAGAAGTTTCCCGTACAAGTAATTTTGATCTAGCCAATTTTTCGAGTTATGGCGGTAGCTTACTCTAGGACCTGGTTCAGGTGTGTAGGTATTTCGCCCATCTCAGTACCTACTCGTGTATTTTAAGGGAAGATACGGGCACTAGGGCACCGGCGTCGATCTCTCTGTTCATAAACGGGTTACTGGTATGATACCTAGCTATTGAATAAAGTACCTGCATTCCTTTTCGGGACCATATGCGATACACACCATACAATTAAGGGTATCAAAATTCCCCCCCCCGACCCCGCAAAATGGCCGTAATGGTACCTATCACCGGCAAGTAGCTTTCAGGGTTCATCTTTGGAGAGATGGATGATTAAAAAGCAAATACTAATGGCTTAACCTTGGGCACGCAGGGAGCCAAGCAAGCATTGTAGGACGTACATGCCATAAACACACATACGTAGGGCCTGCTAGTAAAACAGCAATGTCCCACATCACTTGGAGTACCAGCCTTGGGCGTCCGCCTGGCTGCACAAGATGTCTTGTTACTCCAGTCCTGTAAAAGACTCACAAAGATAGTTAACAAGGTCCATCGCTGTCGGTGCACATCTGAAACGGCCCGATTTCCTGGTCGGAACTCTCACCTCACAGGCAGTAGTACTCTATGAGTGTAGGCTCCCCATAGCTTGTCTTGTCTTCCTGTCCGTTCAATTCGGTTACCGATACTGAACAGGCAGCGCTCTGTAGATCCCTCTCCCATACCCCAGGGAGTGCGTCCCAGAAGCCCAATTCTACTTTCTATATCTATCTTCCCATGGCCCCGCCTCTATCTCCACCTAAACACTCCCCTTCCCCCATGTCAAACCCGAACTAGCACATCACCACTAATACTACCGACAAAATGATTACACTCATTCCTGATCGATATGTTCTTCAGGAGGTTACCAGGACCGACATGAATATAGCGTCGATATGCTGGGGCTTCACATTAGGCTTTGGATTCTTGACGACCTGGGAAGCGATACGGCAGACCAATAGGGCACGAGATCCCCTTAGATCGGTATATATATGGATGATTTGGATGGAGCTTTTTGTTTGTTTGGCGTTTTCGATTATTTGCTGGATACACCTAGATGGGGGTATTATTCCAAGGTTCGTTACTCATTTTTCTTTCCATTCCTCGCTTGAAGAAGAATTTTTTCTGGCGCCCTTCTTTTTGCTTTTGTTTTCGTCCAATCATTTGCTGACAGGCTACTGCAGTTTTGCCTTCTACTTCTGCATATGTGAGTTGTACTCGTTGTCTACTGCAGATTTCACAACGTGATCAGCCAACCAATTGCAATACTAACCAACCAATCCCCAACCACAGTGACACTTTGGGCACTCCAAGTCCAATTCCTCCTCCAAATCATCATCAATCGTATTATTGTCATTCTTGCCGACCATGAAAGAGCATTTTACATGAAATGGGGAGTCGCCGCACTGATCACGGCCATCAACATCTCAGTATACTGCATCTGGATCCCGGCTCGTTTGCAGATATCGGACAAGTAAGGACTCATTTGAAACATATAATAGCGTCGAATTTCTCGGGAGACTAATCGGCTATTAGATATGTCCATATCAACGAGGTATGGGATCGATGTGAGAAGGTGATATATCTTGTGGTGGATGCCATCTTGAATTGGTATTTTGTGAGGGTCGTCAAGCAGAGATTGGTGAAGCAAGGGAGTGCGAAATATAATCGGCTGGTGGTGTTCAATATCAGGATTATCTTTTTGTCGTTGATGATGGACGTAAGTTTGAGTTATGCTGTGTTTGGGGGTGGATTGGTTGTTTGGACGTCAGGGCTTGACTGACACGCGGCCTCGTAATAGTGTTTGATCATTGGGACTATGAGTCTTAGCAACAGTTTTGTGTTTGTCCCCCCTCCTCCTCCAACTACCACTGGAATAAGAATATGGGTTGGTTCTTACTAACAGTAATCTAGTTATATGCAATTTCACCCCCTCGCCTACACTGTTAAGCTCATGATTGAGATGTCCATGGCCAACTTAATCCGCAAGATAGCCAGCGAGAAGAACGACATGCGCATTGGTACATACGAACTCAGTCTTAGTACTAACCGCAACCACATCTCTGGCGGCGGCCCGCCCGCTGGCACTATGATGTCGAACGGCGGGGTAGTAGTACATAAGGAGGTTATAGTGGAAAGCCGAGCGATGGAGGATATGGACCGAAGTAGTGAGATCTCGGGGAAGGATCAGCAGGATGATGATTCACCTCTACGGAACGAGAGTTGGTCTAGAGTTGCTTATAACACTGATATTTCGACAAATGGCCACAATGGTCCGCTTGCGCATGAAGCCATTTAGAAATATCGTCCATCCCTATCAGGGTTTTTTTTCTTTGTTTCTGGTGTTTTTGTTTCATGAGGTTTTTCATACCAAAATTTTAATAGAGCAACAGCCTTGCGTTTGCTTGTACTGTGTCCTGGTGGATATCATACATATATTTAGACGAAAATATGACTTTCATTTGTATATATTAATTATTATGAATATCCCGTCTTGGGTTGAGGACTATTTTCAGAAGCTTGATTTTTAAGCGACCATTCTGCGAAGCATAGGCCTGTAATAGGAATCCAGAGTATTGTACATAACTGCTTTATTTATGCTGTCTGATAATAATGTGAAATTGCCCCACTAGGTGCTTAAACCCTTGTCGTAAAGGGGTTGGCTTGGAAAGGCTCTAGTAAATAATAGTCGCAGAGCTAGTACAAAAAGCCATAGACTCCGGGTCCCTTGGCCTTTGAAACCGTACTAATTCTTGCTGTACCTCACTCGAAGATGATCTCGAGAGTACAGTGCTTGACTCAGATGAGAAATGCTCATCTACTGGCGACTAGACTAGATTACGATGACGTAAGAAGGTATCTCTTAGTACTCGTCCTTACGCGACCAGCCTCAACATTCTCATTAATGCGATAGGGGTTGCAGAACGAGTGATACTGTATGAGTCCTGCGGAATAACCCTGCCTATCAGCTCTATCTCGTATTCCAAGATTCAATGTGCGATATGCAAGGTCCAGTACCGATACTCCCCGACAGGGTATGTACCTACATGGATTGTTTATTCATAAGCTTTATGGAACCCTTTCTTGCTGTCTAAAACACGCGTGCCTAGGCGACTGCAAACATATCTAGCCGAGAATTGTATCCAGATCTCTCCATGAAGAAAAGACTTCTGCTAGCTGATAAATAAGTAGCCAATTCCAGAACTCTCAACATGTGTGCAGGGTAAAATCTTTCGGTTTGGAAGCCGGAAAGACATACCGAAAGAGTGGTATTAACTGTGTATTTATTACGGGCATCACCGCATACGTGATTTATAAGGTAGTAGATATATTCTCGCCTATGGTGATTTATTTAGTCTTCAAGTGTTCTGGCCCACGGAGTGGTCTAGCTGATGTCATCTCGGACTAGATTCCAAAATTCAAGTATTTGGAATACCTTATTTATGGTAAAGGATTCTCTAGTGGGATCTTTCGGTAGTACATGGTTACTTTGTGCCATGAAAAACAAGATCCCATGCGCGATTGGCTGCAAGGTTAAGGAGCTTCGAGGTGGAAGTAGTAAGCATAATCGATTTCCGAAAGAAAGTTTGCATTGCATGCAACGATCTAGTTTAATCCGCCCTATGGGTGGAGAAATGCAGTGGCCCTGTACCTGCATGAAGCTCGCCTCCCACTACTGATTTGGTATAATATGCGTAGGCTGGCCATGGTGCTCGATTTATGAAACCTGTGACCGGTGTGCAGTCCCCTTGGCACAATCTCGTTCTGCACGCGGAAATGGGGAGGTACTATATTAAAGGTATTGTATCCATAGTAACGGTGACTTGGTAACTAGAGGCTGAGTCAATTATGAAGGATCGACGGATTTGAGAGATCCCTAACTACTAACACGGCGTAATTACGGCTAAATTCTTATGAAAGCTCACTCGGCCTATTCGTTTTAGCTGAAGCAACTTTCGTATCTCTGGGCTAGTTAGACAGACTTAAGATTGTCATATATAACTTATGAGGGTAGGAGAGGGAGAGGGAGAGGGAGACATGTATCTACTCTGTGTACATGTGTATATATATCCAACTGTTAACCAGCGCTTCCTAAACATCGGTTACGTATAAGGGAGCGAATGATCTCGGTAAATCAGTCCCTGTCATGTTGAAGTATCTGGGATTCTTCTCTTCTTTTTATCTTGTTTTATGAATTGGAGCCGTGACATGATCAAGAGTTACTCACCCAATTAAACAGATGATGATGATTGGTATAATACATCCACGTAGAAACCCATAAGTAGTCACGACAATCAATTTCCAGATGAACATTTTCCTATCGTCTTTGTTGAGCTATGGAAAGAGGTCCAGAATTGTGTCTTCGCATATTTGAATCATCCCTCCGACCCATTGTGAGATGATTCAGATTGAGTACGTTTTGAGAGACGCTTCATATCTAAAAAGCGATGGGCTTGAGCTTGGAGATGACGAATGAATAAATGAGGTTGACAAAGTTTGAAGATGAACTGGGTTTTATGAGGTTCTGAAAAGTTTATTCCCTTTGATAGGCTTACGTTATAATGGAGCTAGGGCTTTTGATAGCTTACATACATGTGTGTATCTTTTTAGTTCCATTGGCCCAGAGATATGTACGTGTACTTTTCCGTTTCCATCATGAGCTCATCGCCGCGCGTCGCCCCCCTTCCGGATCCATTCATGGCTTTTCACTTTAAAGTGGCCATTGATTTCAAATAAAAGAACTCTTAATTCAAAGAGAGTATAAACGATGTTGGTACGTCCATAGTCTACGCTCCATGAGGCCATTGAGGAACGGGACAGAGGGTCCGGCGTTAGCTGGTTGCAAATGCGTTATGTCTGATGATCTGATTGAGGCTGACTACATGTACTTATATATACCATATTGGACGCCGTAGGTGATAAAATACGTTCTACTAGTAGTGACCCACCTCGCGGCCGCGAGTTGCACCTTGGATTATGGGTATCAAGTGTTCAATAATTGAGAAAGGCTTTCAATGGGCCTTCGGCCCCCTTCCACCTCCCCTTCTACCTCTCTACAATTATGGGGACCTTCGGTCCCGTTCATTCGTGTGTATGTTTTTGATGTGTCGTGCTTACTTAACCCACCCCTGTCTCTGTCGACTAATCAAATGCTTGAGAGTTTAGAAAAGTCGAGTTTCAATACATATTAGATCGCCTCGTGCGAATATAGCTGATCTGCAGTCCGTCTCACACGTAGCGTGAGTTCACGCAGCAGGTGCTGATCAGCTGACCGATCATCGGACATTGAGTTCTGTTTAAGCTTGCCATTAACACAGTCTTATTCCTTCGCTCAGGTAAATACATGTACAGCCACTCTGCAAAAGTGTTCGTGATTCCGATTTCGGAGTGAGACATTTCTCTATGTGTAACCATGGCGGACCATTAAAACCCCCCAAGCGAAAACTTTCCCAGTGATCAATGGAGCCCGGAATCAATTAAGAATAAGATCAATGACCTATCTTCTATTATATATAGTCACGAACTATATTATATATTTTTTGTTGTTTTGAATCTCTACATTAATAACATCAACGTCACGAGTGCGCCACACTGCGCACTGACATTAAAACCAAATCACGAACACTTTTGCTGAGTGGCTGTACCCTCTCATCACTTGATTGATGATTGACGATTGGTAATTCATTAATTGTTTGCAGCACGGGGGCTATGTCAAATCCTCTCATCACTCGATAGGCCATGGATTCATAAGAGGCGGGAAATATGTATAGTTTAGTTGTAGAAGAAGCCTTATAGAACAAATATTTGTATGGGAAAATGTGATATATGTAATTCTCGCCGTTAGCGACGCGCCATTGTCTGAGAATACCGAATTAACTCCCCATCTGCTAGAAATACCTTAAAAAGGATATATGACTACCGTAATCAGGCAGTATGCTGATGAATCCCGCCGGAAATTCATTCTAGTTATTATCCTGACTTGACCGGCCAATTGTTCTTCCAATCAAAGGTAGAAAAAGTAAGTGTGTAGTATTCCATGAGCTCGGTGACATTTTCGATCTAGCTATAGTAAATAACATAGGCCTCTTGTCAATGCCTGCGGGATAGGTGGTGTTTTTAACTTTCAAATACTTGGGTAATGTGCTGTGGTGGGGTCTCAAGTCTTGCAATTTGAGTAAGTTTTCAAGATCACTCGACCCACACATTCTGTCCAAGCCCTACCCAAATAATAAATCATGAACTAATGCACTGGGAGTACTACTAAGTAAGCAGCTCATGATCAAAAAAACCAATTCAATTGATAAAATGAAATCATCAAGACTCACTCATTAAGATATTTGAGCAATCGGGAGTACGTCTCGCGAAGCGAATTCGTGATTTGCTAATTACCTTGTAGGGTCACCCCAATGAATGTCTTTGCGACTATTTCTGAGCTTCTACAGAGCTTAAGCTGATGAAAAGAATACATTACCCTCTCCTGGGCTGATCCTCCCTGAGTTTCATATTAATGAATTAAACAAAAAAAATCCCTGAGTTTCATATAGTCTTTTTAGTATCTTCTAGGATCGAGTGATATCTCATGAACGAATCTAGCAAAACATCTGCCCTACCCCTACATAGCCGCACGATTTTTTACTACTACTAACCTTATTTGGGTGTCGATCTAGCAAAAGGTACCTGTGTGGCAACGCAACGAGGCCTCACCAGTTCGCTACCGCGCTGTACAGCCTCTAACTGATGGGACAATTCTGGGCCCTCACCAAGGTTCTCTGAGCTTTAGATTTGGAGTTTATCCATTGTATGGTTCTTCAGAATAAGGATCTGGCTGTGCGGACTGTTTTGCTAGATCGACACTCATTTTTTGATTGAGGCCTAATTAATTACATTTATATTCGTATTATGTGTGACATGCCAAAATAATGTTTTTTTTTTGCTGAGTTGCAGCCGCGTTGCAGGTGAGAAATGCTTTGATTGTCTGCTAAAGTGAAGTATATATGTGCTTATGAAACAAAATTAAAGCAGTGCTACATCCTAAGCGATTCCTTATTAAACGAAAGTATTACTATGCATCCCTATGCAATGCCTTATATGCGAAAAACCCTCATAAAACCCATCAAATCGTCCTCCCCTTCCCTGATTTCCCCTTACTCATGTTTTCGCCTATCATACACATTTCATCCATTCCCGTACCAATATTCATACAAACCGATCCGATTCCCTCTCCACTCGAATAACCTCACTAAATTGGTCCACGAAAGATCCTGCCACTGACAACGCCAAAGACCATTGCAATAGCAACAATAGCCCATGAGACAATAACAACCAAATCCAGCACCTCCGCACCCACAGCCAGAATCTTAGGGTATCCCAGGAGCCTTGCAAGATGTGTACTTGCCAACGCGAATCCAACTATACACTTATCAGCACCCCACCATAATAACCAAGACCACACCGGGGAAGAAACTCACCATTCGGGAAGATCAGTGCAAACATCTGTAACTGTTGAACACCAATATCCATCTCTCCTAAAGCTACAATATTGCCCAGCACGGAGACACAAAAGAACCAAGCAGCCAATCCCCAGAACATCAATGCCATCACCATACCGATATAGTACAGTGCTACGCCGCCGACAACTTCAAAGGTTTCACCCGGAGTAGAGGGATTTGCTGGGAAGTGCTTGAGTGATTGCTCGGCCATGAGGGCGAAAGATAGAGCTGTGAAGGCGGGAGGACCGACGGAAACGAACATTGATGGGCGGTTTGCGATGGAGGGGAGGGCATTGCGGTAGAGGCTGTCGACAAATCCAGCGAGATACTAGGGACATGATTAGCTCATTGATGAATAGCATGGACCCGAGAAACCTACGATAAGGCCGAGGAGCGCGCCCATTCCCTGAACCGCAGTTGCAGTGTAGAGGATTGGCATTGCGAGATGGTGGCCGCTGATAGGATCGATATGGGAGACGACTGTTGAGGCCGCATATCCGACGAGAGTAAGGGGGAGAATCTGTTGAATAGCCATTGGGGAGTAATCCTGAAGATGTCATGTTAGTAAAACATTGCTGGTTTTCAGGAAGAATTGGACCATACCCATACATATACTCTTGCAGCCGGAGCCTCGTCATCAATACGAGCCACCCTCGTTCGCGAAAACCTGTTTATTCTATCAATGGCCGTGGTAACGAGTGATATCGGGTGAGTAAAATACTCACTGCACTAACGGAGTGGCAACGCCAAATAACACAGCGACCCCAACAAAAATCCAGTAAAACGCCCTCAACGCCATTCCATGAGTGGTATGCATTTT
The DNA here is from genome assembly GCF_020137385.1 of Morchella sextelata. Taxonomy (NCBI): domain Eukaryota; kingdom Fungi; phylum Ascomycota; class Pezizomycetes; order Pezizales; family Morchellaceae; genus Morchella; species Morchella sextelata. Next base: position 1,481,704 of record NW_025408631.1, read on the forward strand.
TTCACTGTATGTAGCTCCATCGATGATCAGAATTCCCATGGCTGCGGCAAACGTCGATACAAAGAGGCCTTCTGATTGATGCGTTATGCTCGCTGGTAGAACACGAGGATTTAGTGCGAATCGGGTTAGGTGGATTAGTAGTAACAGTAGGAACCCAATCAGGGATGCCATATAAACGATGCCGCCTAGTTTGTTAAGATTAGTAGTGTTTTCATAACCCGAATGGGGTAGCATCTCGTACCAACAATCCAAAGCGGTTTGACCGCGTAGGGTAGATTGAAAATTATTAACGCCACACCACCAGATGACATGATTGTTGTGTACCATCTATCAATATCGTGATCAGCAAATTGTGAATCTCTTTCGAATACCATTGGCAACAAAACTCACGCCCATGTCATTTTGTTCTCTAAAATATCTCTCCACCCATGTGGCCCTTCATCCCGCCCGCGATTGTTACTCGGCAAAAGAGGCGAGTCCTCTCGCTGCGCTCCATTGAGGTGTCGTGGTAGAGACATGATGGCGTTCGTAGAAAATATGAATTATTAGGATTTTCCAAAAGTGCCAAAGGTAGGAATCCGAATCCAAGAGAGAACTCGCACTTGTCCACGGATACTTTGGAGTTTTATTCCTCCACCCTCTCGAGCTGGGTGGTGGATGACGACACAACATTGCTCGCCGAGGGCTTTCGTCTTGATTTCGTCATGGTGATATCCACACCAATGGGCGAGAATCTCGATTTCCGCTGGTAGCCGGCTAAGCTGGGTTAGGATGCCGGTGCTGAGAATAATAGCATTGTGGATGCATAATCGGTTATTTGAGGAAAAGAGACGAGTAATCATTGGTTTATTACATAATATTAAGGTAATAATTCGTCCAGTTTGGGAACCCGCGTTGGGGAAGTGCTTGGCCCCAGGATGCCGATAATACGGCTACGAGTATATCTAATCACAGATAAGCCGTCGCACCTCGTTATCCCGGTGCCAAGGACAACTTACAAACAGCATGGCATCAGAAGTCAGAATTACCTTCAACTACAAGCTCCAAAGCGGTGACCCCAAGGTCACGGCTAGCAGATTAACCTCATTTGACACCTGCGGAGAAGTTGTAGCGTTAACGCCCGAAACAGGGGGACGCGTCTAGCGCTTCAAACTTCTAAAGATATCTCTTTTTTATTTTATTTTTCCTTTTTCACAACAACCGTTACAGCGATTCACAGGCATTTGGCGAATACACCCATTTGACGAACAGGGGTCACGGCCAATAAGAATCAGGATATCTTAGTCAAACTCGCAGTTTGACTGGTTGCTGGCTGGTTGCTACATACAAATTCGCCAAATGGGTGTATTCGCCAAATGCCTGTGAATCGCTGTCCTGTAACGGTTATCGCAATCTCAATTCCATGTGCGATGTTGGTACATACATACGCGCGAGCGATCGTACATAGTTCGAATCACGACAGCCCTTAACCTAATGCATAAGGAAGGGATGATCGCACGCAGAGAGTAAATTTCACCTAAAATAGGTCGTTAGGCATAGTTGCAAAAAGTTAATATAATTTTCATGCATTGTAGGCACGCAGATGGACAGATGTGATATCTGATATGGATTTAGGGGATGCACTGGGGGACAACCGGCTCTTTTGACTTTACCCTGGTCTGGTGGAAGATTCAGAGTGATATCAAATTCCTAAACCATAATCACCGTTTCTGGATCGATTAAGCTCATGAAGAAACAGATAATTCTGGCAAAGCATTAGATACTTCACGAATATACGTGCAAAAAAAAGTTCAACAAAACCTGTCCCTACTACTATTACCCCTTCCCAAAGCGGCATCACCCGGCTCGTATAAATCGGTACCTCAATATATAAAACCCCCACATACCCATGGCCATCCCCCGCATCGCACGCGCTCACAGACCAAAATTACGCAGTAGCGGCGTCTCTCCAAAAACAATCAAGAGGTTGGCCAAAGAGGGGTAATATAGTGTTATTTTCTTAAGAACAATATGTATGATCCTAGGAACTCTAACAATATGAGTGTCATGATCAATCATAGGACAGTATCTTGCATGATAGCGACGTCTCAGGCATCCCAGCGCGATTGGAGATATCGTGGAATGTGACCATCTTGCTTAGTGACAAGTGAGACTTTTTGATCTGTCACGAGCTCAATAATGAGTTCTCACATCCATCGAAACCGGGAGAAAATTTGGGACAAGGGTTGGGTCTTATCGTGTGTAGAAAACTGATAATAGGTACAGTCTCTCACGTAGTGACCGCGGATCCTGTCTGGTGGTTATGTTTACAGTAATTTAGCCTTGGCGGTCCAAAGTTAACTCTGCTATTGGCCTCAAATCCCTGGCCGCCATCAGACAGGATCCGCCTCCATCCCGTGAGTGAGTGTAAATATGCAGCGGCTGTGCTAAGGCCACCGTTGATATATCTCAGCTCAGCTCTGGTAAACAATGCCTAACAATTATGTATGTGGATCGTTTACCCCACTCCCTACCTCGTGACAGACATCGAAGACTCGAATCAGCTCAAGAACTTAACCACAAAAAAGGTTTCAACCCACGATACTAAGACCTAGAACCTATGTCCCATCTCCATATCCGTAGTACTGCGGATATACACTCCCCAAACCGTATCGGCCCGCCATGCCATGTCGTCCATCTCCTCCCCAGTACATATTCACCCCCGCACATCCCGTCCATCCCGCAGCACACACATATGCACCTCCTCCTCACTTCGATGGAAAACAACTCATGTCCCGGATATCCAGCCAATCAGCCTATTGTAAAATAAACACCCATCGCATTCAGGAATAACCGAAGCCCGTGGTGGGCCGACTCTAGATTCTCTCATGGCGGGGCTGGTATGGAAGGGCTAGGGCTGGCGCCATAGTTATTCCTCAGAATGTGAGATAAGAGGGTTTGCAGAGTCTACCGGGGTCTGGCTTGAGATTCTGGCGATTAAGTAAAGTCCGTGCCATTGGCGAATGAGTGCTTAACCTGGTCCATGATCAGTAACGAGTAAATTTGTAGAGAGCCTAATCAGATCAGCATAAACAACTAATAACTACTCGCTGTAGGAAAACAAAGATGATACGTGGCAATCGACATAGTTGTTCCTTGAACCCTCTTCTAGCTACTACCTTAGTCTACCTGGCCTTAATGCGCTATCAATGTAGTAAATACATGTAGTAAAAGCGCTGCAACCCTAAACCTCTTCACCTTCACATAAGATCGTTAATCCTGGCTCTGTGACTTCATATGTCTCCAGTCTAACGCTCAATGATGATCTCCGTATGATCCGTGATATGCTTGCCAGATTGGTATCTCTACAACTCGAAGTTTACCGCCGTGAAATATTCATCTGCCGAATATTATTTTCAACCCAGTCCCGAAGCACGGCTTTTGTAAGAGCGGAACTTGAGGTTCCGAGTAAAACAGCAGATGAAATGGGGCTATCCTTGTTCCTTTGGAGTAGAGAAATGATAGCTTGTAATATAGAGTAGTTATCTCTCAATTATTTCCCCAAACGCATCGGCGATCATGCTGGAATTTAGGTAGACGTTTTGGTGAACAATCACATGCCATCGTGAATTATTCCTATTTGCAGCTTTCGTAATTGTGTTGGCTCTTCATGAGATGCGCTATTCATTCAATCCATTCAATCGATCTATCTATCTGCCTCGGAGTCAACATCGCAAAACGGAAATGATCAATCACAGGAAAAACCCACTCCAGCCTCCTTCCTCCTACACTCCCACCTTCAATTCCACCTCAGATGTTCAATCCGCCCTCAATAATCTCTATAGATCTAGTATAAAAATACACCATTCACACGTTAACCCGGTATCTCCTGTTTCAAGCAAAGAGATCTGATCCCTCGGCCTCGGCTCCTGGAGATCATCCAGTCAGCAAGCCTCGGGATTATATTATAATTAGATGAATAGATATATTGTATCAGTATAGCAGCCGTTTAATCCCCGGCCCGTTGGACGAATTGATTGATCTGCATCTCGCTGGCGGTAATGTGATTCGCAATCGGCTCTGATTGAAGGAAGATTACCTAGATTTGAGGATCTGGTTCAAGACTTTTAATCCAGTCTGTGCAAATCGAACCCTATCACCGTTAAAACCATACTATCATTACCGCGCACACTGCAACCTCCCGCCGGGCCAGTTGCAACTGTCAATCAGTCAGTGTCTGTTCCTGCCTTCGTTCCCTATCCCTAGCCTATTTTTACTCGTCGCTGAAACTCGAGATATAATTAGCCGCCCCCTGCAGGCCGATGCATTCACTCAACTCAGTGCACTACTGGAGGCGCCCGACCTCCATCCCTTGTTGCATATTAGTTAGTGTTCATAGTCTAAGGATTTTCATAAGTCACATGTGCACAGAATGATAGCGGAAAAGGCCATTTTGTTCATGGATAAAAAAACTCATTTCTTTTTTTTCAGATTGGTTTTTGTCTCTCGTTACAAATCCCTTTCATATCCCCAAAACCCACTCGTAAAGATCCATAAAGAAAAAAAAGTTACCGGTCACTAGTGTTCGCGACGCACTAGTGAACCGATAGAAGAAAAAGCTAGCTAGCCAAAAAAGAGAAGAGGATGAAGAAGAAAGAGGAAAAAGAGAAACAGGATTTTTCGGACCACACAAAAGAAAATCGTAAAAAAAATCGCCTCTGTCGCCGCCGCCGTGGCCGGAAAATTGACACAATCGCACTGAGAGAGATGATGGAGGAGGAGGGAATCCGAACCGAAAACCCCCACAAAAAAATTAGACACGCAGGACCGCTGACATGATGCCCTATCGTAGCCAACGGTCCCACTATTAATAAAAAACATCCAGAATCGCCAGTATCCCAAAAACATATAAAAAACCCGCTATGCTGATCATATCAAATGACTTTTGTCGCTACCGTAAAGAGAGTCATTACTAATAAATAGTAGTAATAGTAGTGGTGGTGCTTTAATAAAAGCGATTAAGTAAGGAATGGAACGGATGGACCACTAGGGCTCTACATCCTCAGTCTCTGCTCGAGTTCGTATGCCAATTGTCCGCCATGACCTGCCTTTGATGGGTGGTAGCTCGCGCGCTTTGAGACGCGGATCTGCCTGCGCTCGTACTCTTCTTCATCCTCGGACGAGCAGTATTCAGAGCATGAGTCATCCTCAAAGTACGAGTGGCCATGGCTTTCGGTGAATGGGCAGTCGCAATCGTCAATGGGGGTGATTGGTGAATCCTCGTCGGAGAAGACGGTCGAGTTTGAGCGAGATGAGTATGCGGATGAGATTGGCGAGTCTCCGCATGTGGTGGCGGCGCTGGTCATGACACTTACTGGGCGGATATTGGTGTCGAGGGTAAGCTTGTGCATAGCGAGGGGGTTTCGGGGTACTGGCTGGATGATGTGGGACGCTGGGCGATATCTTGGTGGGGACTGTTGCCTGCGGCGCTCAGACTGGGCGGGTGAAGAGCCGCGGGAAGATATCGAAGAGCTTGGGGAGGGGAAGCGGGAGGAGCTGCGGGAGGAGGAGGTCGAAGAAGTCGGGCTGGCTTCACGAGGTGACCCGACGCCGGTCTCGAGAATATTGAGCGTGATGCCGCGGGTAGGCTCCTTGCAGGTGGGTTGGTTGGGGTCGTGGGACTCGAAGTATCCATCAAGGACATAGTAGTACCAGAACCTGGAGGGGGTAGCAGGGAATTTTAGGGTGATCTTCCAGAAACCGGGGCCAGCGGCGGTATCCTGGGCCATGGACATCTTCTTCTCGTACTTATCCCATGAGCCGAGCAAGTGGCAGGACTCAATGTGGGCGGGAGTGCGGAGCTTGAAGGTGGTTGATTGGAAAGACATGGCTGAGTAATTGATTATATTTGGTTATTGGGGTAGGTAGTTGTAAATAGGGTAATAGGGCAAATTGGGGTAAGTTGGGCAAAAAAAAAATATTAATTAAAGAAGAGAATGATGACTATCAAAGTCGAAAAATTTATTATATAAAAAAGTAGTGTAAGGGGGGAGACTCGACTATCAAAGTACGAGATCTTGGTGGGAAGGGATGAGGAGGGGGAAGGAGGATGGTGATGAGGATGGAAGATAAAGACTGGATTTGGAGGGGGATGTGGATGGTATTTATCACCATCTAGTGGATTTGTATGTGTGAGTGGCCAATGTGTGAAAATGCGAATATCCGTAGGGTGTGTCTGCGTACCTGTCTTACCCAATCCCAGCTGCAAGTGGTGTGTGTGGACCGTGAGGAACAGCATGAGCTATGCAACACAAACACCGGATCTGTCAGTCAATCACATCACAAAAAGACAAAAAGGGATCAGCACCTCCAAAAATAAAAATAAAATGCCCTCAACCATACAAATGGCGGCTACATGGGGTGCCTGTCCAGTCGTTGGGAAACAACCAGGGCCGAATTTGATCGTTCATGTGGGACAGAACATGGTGTGCCCAGGTCTAGAGTATCGTTTGGAACGCATGAGCCAGGGGCTGGACCATTCACCAGGCATGCATGGCGCCTCGCTTCCTGTAGGCTGTTGGTTTTTTTTTTTTCCTTTCCCTAGCTTCCCCCTTCCTCTTTCCCTTTTCTCTCTTGTGCTTTAACGAACCCGATTTAGAGTTAGCGAGTCATCGCTTCCCTTCATCCCTCATCGTTTTATGGCCGATATGGTAGGGTTCCCGCACACGCAAGGCGCAGCTATTCTTGTCTCTCCCCCTGCCCTTCCCCTTGTCCTGTGGTTGGTTCATGGTGTGGTGCGTAATTATGCGTGGGGTCGATTTGCATATCCTTGGCCCTGTTTGTCCCCCCACCGGTTATTTGTGGGTGACGATGGTGAATTTGAGGAAGATCGCGAGTGAGACAGCCGAGTATCCGGATGATGAACCGAGTGATTGATTGAGGATTGCTTTGACGTCGACTGGATCTTCATGACGCTGCTGCTGAAGGAGTAGGTTCTGCGGATGATCGCCTGTGATACTCAGCTGAATTGAAGGCCAGCTGAAATAAGCTGTGGCGGAGAAATAACGAGATATGTGTTAGATGCCTAGAAGCATAAAATTAATTAATGAATTAGATCCAACAAGGAGAAGGCCTCCCCATGCCGAGCAGAAGCTTAATGAAGCTTAATTGTTGCCCCTATCTAGACCTCAAAGGCCAGAGTAATGTTCCTTAGAAAGCCTTGTTGGTTGTGCTGTAAGTAACCATCCAAGCGAGCTGTCGTTGGAGTTGTGGCCGTAGGGTTTCCACCTGCAGCACAACAGCCCTACTAACGTCTTCAACACAGCTCACCAACCACAGACCTTCCCCCACAGCCCTCTCCATCACCATCATCATCGACTCCCCCACATACCACAGACTCCCCATTGGCACGTCCCCGCAGTTCTCAAACACCCCTTAAAAGCTTAAATTCCTCCCAAACCACGGTTGACACAACACCCCGCGTTCCGAGGCAAAGTGAAGCGGATGTTTCATCCTAACAGCTCCCCCCTTGTAGAAGATCATACAGCTCCGTTTTTCTTTTCTGGGGAGACGGGGCTATATCAGAGTTGTAGTATATAGGGGGGAGTATTCCTCTACCTCCTCTTTCTCCTCCTACGTATGTACGTCTCTGATCTATGAGGATGAGAGTAGTGATAATCAATAAGCATGAGCTAAGTATTCAAGAATAAGGACAGGACTATCCCCATGGATGACAGCGGAGAGAAACGATTTAGTACGACAGGGTCAACAATTATTACTCTAGGAACCGATATCGTCATCTTCCTAGCATCGACGATCTGTCAAGTTCACTCCCAGCATACGCAACACCTATGTCAAAGGTAACCACTGCTTCGTTTCCAATATCACTGCAGGGTTCTTGGGAGAGCTCCAACCTCCAAGGCACACACCTCGACGAATTACTACCACTGACAGGATCTCTTTCACTAGTGAAATACGTTACCCAACTAAATGCTGTATCCCCCGCATTTGTCACTGACCCTTTTCTCCAACCACTTAGTATTAATTACCACGATCACAGAACTCATCGGACCGACAAAACCCCCAAGTCCCGCTAACCGCATCCATCACTCTATTTTTAATCCGGCAACACCCACCTGTATCCCTGCAGTACGCAATCCCTGCATGTTCGTTCATGCATGCAGCATAACCGGTTTCCCCTCTCGCTCCACCCACCAATAACACGCGCTAAAAATCCAACTGCATAAACAATCCCCGCCGCTAGGGTGGAGGTGGCAGTGGTTGGTCAGAAGATCGTGGATGAGTTTTTTAATTCTGTCTACCTACCTAGTACCAGGACGCCGGGGAAGGGTTCTCCCAACAAAACGGCGTTTGGTAAATTAAACAACTGTTGTGGCAGAGCGAATGGGAGCTCAGAGATGGAGGGAGAATGTGAATAGTAGCTAGCTAGCGTTGGGGTTCTTAGGCTGAGATCTGAGGGCGGATGGCGCGGCGATGGTGGAATGGATGTGATAGGTAGGATGTGCTAACGGGCTAGTTACGTAGGTTCAACCAGGTATCGTGGGATTGAGCGATAGAATACTCTTGAGGGGTTGCAGGGCAGGTAGGGAAGAACGTTTCGCCGGTCTGCCGTTGTGTTGGAGAATTCGGTCCGGATCCGCTGTCAAGTCCAACTCTGACTTCGAGCAGATGTCCGCATACGCAGATGAGGAAGCACGGGTTAGATTACATGGCATGTAGACTTGATTATGATGATGTAGTTAGGCGGATCAACCAAGCTTCTCCCTAAAGTAAGTAAGGGGTAAGGTAGTGGAGCGGGTAAGTGATCTAAAAACACATATCCTGCATTTACTCATCCGCGCCTATGTAGAGTGTGATTTTTGTGCCCTAATATATTAACTACATATTTATGCATGTCAGGACCCAACATAAACGCACCCTGTGACCCGACCACGGCCTTTCAATAGGCCTCATCCGCTATATCGAACCTTTCTGTACGTACCTCATTCCCTGGCCCAGTCAATACGTTACAAAGACTTTGGCCTTAGATAAGCTGGCTTTTAGGCAAGGGCTGAACGGTAGCACTCTTCACAGTTGTCGACACATCCCCTGTTAAATTTAACAATCGAGCTCGGTGTGTCAGAGATCTTATCAGGACATATCGTGAACCGACCAAACACTCACAACGTTACCATAGCTACTCGCGCTTAGTTTCCTTCTACTTTATTTCCTATGTCTGTTTACTGATCACAATCGCCTCACTCCGCAAACAATTGGCTGAAGTTGTAATTTTAACATTCGCAGGGCGAATATATGACGTTAGAATATCTACCTGAAATCAACACGTCAAGGGAACCTTGTGGGGGTACTTGTTCGATGTTATTACTGGTCGTTGGAGCGAGATATCGCGCAAAATTCAGATGATCATGGTCCTGCTAGAGATTGTCAGGTTCGAGGTTAGGCGCTAAGCCAGGATATGGGTTCCCTGTGATGTTAGAGACGCGCACAATCATGGGGTATCACTCGGTTTACTTGCTTTTCTCGTACTTTGAGGATAGCGCCCCCAAACACAGCGAGGACGCGAAAGGGGGGAGTTGCAATACTCGACTGGATAATATTGTTTTTTTTTTTCGTAGGAGATGCTCACAGCATGGGTCCCATGAGGCTCTAGTTATTTTTTTCCTGGGGCACTGTTTTTTGCGGCTCGTTCCGGAAAAGAGGGCGTTGGGGAAAACTTTTGGATCAGGCGCACATGTACATCTGGGGCGGGTTCAACTAGCAAAAAGTGACTTTGGTTCTCACAGCAATATGGCGCAGCGGAAGCGCGCCGGGCTCATAACCCGGAGGTCCCTCGATCGAAACTAGGTGTTGCTATCAAGTTCAATCCTGAGTGTTTGCATTAGAATTTATTTAGTTATTTATTTATTTATTTATTCCAGATGAGATCATCAGATAATGCAAGGTAATAATACTATGCTTGTACTATATAGTTAAATTAGAGATTGAGTACCCGATCACCTTATATTTTTTCGCTTCCTCTCTTTGATTGTGGTTCATTTTGCTTGTCATTGCCACTTTTCGTGGCATTAAGCTAGTGTGCAAGGTTCAGAGCAGGTCAACAGTACCAAAGTAAAGAACTATCTAAAGAGATATTCTGCGGTAAACTTTTGTCAACGATGACGATGACTATATACAACACATTAATATAGTATCTCTAACTCATAGCAGAAGCAAAAAGACTTAAGCACGTATGTAATTTTTACAACGAAATTACCAGAAGTTATATACGTATACAAAAATAGACCAGGATATTAAAGTTATATCAGTAGCTTTCTCATAGATTAGGAATATTCACCAATACCAGAACATGTTAGTTCTCTACTGACTCATAGACAATCACTCGGTAATGACAGTCTTCGCGTAGCGGAGCGTTCAGATTTAGAGGTATGCAGGGGTGCGCCGGCGCTGATTGTAATATGTGGTTAGAAATTTCGTGTGAAAATGGCCATCAATCAACATTCTCCCTGCTTGGTTTTTGGGTTGGTATGCTCGTGTGTTTGTTAAGTCCTGAGCGATTCGGCAGTAGGAGCTGGTATGGGACATATTTGAGACCCTAATACGATGACAACAAGGTTTATCAAGACTGAGGGAGTTTTATTTGTTGGCACCGTTTCTCTGTGCCGAGCGGTTTTCGTTGTCGTCCATTGGAAAAATTCTCGGGGCTTAAATGACGGGTGAGTCACTTTTGAGAATAATTCAGAACTAGAGAGCCTTGAGACATTTGACTCTTGGTATTACCAAAGCTTTCCTTGTTGCTCAAAGCGATTTACTCCTCGAAGCACATCGCTATTTGTAAGTTTTCGGAGATGCTACTTATTCTGTAAGACGGTATATCTGTTATCGCATCTATTAATTATGTATACTGAGGGCCGGTCATCAATTTACATATGAGAATCATAGGCGATCACTCGCCAGTTATGTTCTGCCAAAGGGCTTGGCGCCTCTGGCAAATCCCCGCCTTAATAAAGCTTATCCTTCTCTGGCCTTTTAGTACCCATAGTCCTGGTATCTGCTATAATTCAATTTGGTTTGGCGGGAAAATTATGTAGCTGGCGGGCATATAGAGGTGTGAGGCTTGACGGTTTGCATAGGACCAGGGCCTGAGTGATAACCTGTGAAAATTCTCTGTTTGATTGATTGATTACTTCATTAATTGGTGAAAAATTCTCTGTTTGAGAGACGAGGATCTATTGATCGCACTGGTACTTTGGCGGCGTGATATATATAAAATCCAATTCGCACAGGCTCGAAACCTCCGGCATACATATTGACCGATTTTTGGTGAGGTAAATCAACCCTTGATGGTTCCAACCTAGTATTCGGTTGGCCTTCATATCCCTGGTGACGCGACATTCACCCGAGTAATGTGGTTAGCCGCGATCAAACCGGAGTATTCTGTGACATAGCCCGAGAAATCTTTGCTAGCTTGAGAGTTGTCACCTCTGCTAATCAGCTCCCTCGCCTTGACGTACCTTTGTGATTTAGATGCGGAGGAGGCGTTGAAAACGGATGAGTATCAAATCATAGGCTCTATTTAGCAGATGTCTGCACCTGTAGATATCAAGTTGATTGTAAGAGGAAGCATACGTTTGAAGGATCAATGATGGGTGGTCTGGTAAACACCCGGAAGACACCATTACTAGTAGCAGAATTGAGGGGGTCAGCGACATTTAGAATGCCGTGATTCTTTGGCATGAGAGTGGATTGCACTTGGAATAGTCAAAAAGATATTATCTGAAGCTATTGTACTGTACCCTGTCTCCTTTCTCCTGTTGTGGCTGTAAAACATGTAGTCACATCATCAGCTCTTCGATGAATATCAAGGCGGTGTAGACATACCGAGACCAACTCCTTCCTTTTGGTGCGAGGTGCGAATTGGAGTCATAGCATTGTAGTAGCGGAGGGGGCGAGAGTAGAAACTTCCATCAAGATAGCGCAGATGGGAAAGTTGGTGAGTCGACAAAATACAAACGCCAAGGATTTAGCCAAAGCTAACCAAACCCCACAAGTGTACGTAGCTGCCGCGTTCTGACGACACACCTCAACAAGCTACAGAAGCTACCTATAGATCAGGCGGCTTCTTGAAGAGAAGACGTACTCCGTGAGCAGCTAACAAGGCAAGTGAAGGGAGGATAAAGGGGGAAGCTGGGGGATCCCTTTCATCTACTCTCTCATTGCGACGTTCATAAGCCGAATACTCTTTCTAGATCTGTGGGTATATTCTCCCTTGAGTTTTATTCTATTGAAATGGTATCATAGTCTAATAAAAAAGGGAATTGCAAACGACAAAAGATAGATCTAGCCCCCAAGGTAGGAGTAACTCGGCCCCCGGCCAAGCCATATTAATGTTCCCCGGAAGTCTCTTTAGAGTAGGCACCTGAATCTATAGCCTACGTTCTTCGAGGGCTACGTTTATGGCCTCTGAGTTTGTGGTTCAAGAAGAGTTTCTTTCACTGGAGTGAACAGAGGGAAAGAGTACATGTATTTACATGCCATGTTCGCTGTTAAACTGGCTTCATGGAGGATAAAATTACGTTTCCTTTCACTGACCACCAAAGCGCTCGAGATCTGACAGGACATATTGGCCTAAAATTAAACTGGGATCACAAGCTGCTATCGACAGCCCGATATCGGTCGGCATCGTCCTGTCGTCCTAGCTGGGAAGAGATACAAGCAGCCTAAAGTGTAATCTCAGTTACCAAACAAGCAAGGTATTCCCTACCATTCACCAAATCATCCGCTCGGCCCGCCTAAGTACCGACCCTGTTGCAAATGGAAGTATTCCAGAAGAATCGGCTTAGACGCCTAAAACCCACGTGGAAATTAAAGATAACCTGTTCAGGGGTAGAGGTGGTCTTACCACCGGAATGGTTGTGACGTGTGAATTCAGGGACTGTGCTTGAAGCTTGGATGAAGAAGCAGGGGTGAGATGGCTGAGCGAGATAGGAATGCGAGAGACGGCGGGTTAGGAATCGCACCTGAAGAGCCTATCGTGAAATTTCTGGACGAGATGTGATGATTGGTTCATGAGGACATGATTGTTTTTGTTGGGGGCAATGTTGGCATATGTTTCCCAACGCAATGGCCGGCTAGGTCTTGCCGGGTGTTGAGACAGCACTGCTCGATCAGGTAACCTACATTCAAAGGAAATCAGAATTAAAACACGGGGCTGAGATATAGTGGAATTCTGACTAACTAGCTGATTAGGAGTTACAAGATTTATTTACGTCGATCATAAAACGTCACTCGACTCGTACTCCCAAATTAAAGAAACTAAATGAGAGAAGAAAAGCTTCAGTAATTACAAGATCTCCCAAGTACTATCATCCAAAAACACCAAGCTATACAGTAGATACTCGTCTCTGACTGAAATCATTTTTTTTATACATTTATAGATTTACCCCAATTCCCAAAGCCCATAACACCGTCTCACCGTTAATACCCAAAAAAGTCCATTACACTCACCAATCTGTGTTTGTTCTCGCCTGGATCTTAATCGACGCCTCTGGTCTCTTCGGCGCCATATTCATCTCCATTACTTCCCCGACCTCCCCCCTCTCCTGTGGCGCCTCCTCCACCAATCCCCCTCTCCTAATCCCTTCCAACCTCTTTGGCTTACCACCTTTTGAGCAACTCGAAAATTGCCATGCCCCCGAGTACACCAGCGTACAAACATATCTCAACCACCAGTCCCTGATCTTGTTTCCTGTCGGCCACCAGGAATGAATGCCACCCTCATATGTCTTGTCATGGTTTGTGAGGAAGAACGGTAGCACCCTCGTCCGTGTTGACCGGCTCCCTACGTATGCTCCATGGCGCATATCAATCTCGGCTAGGTTCAACGTCGGATAGTTGGTCGCTAGACTCTGGATCCATACGATTTCGTCTGTCAAGTGCATCTGCAGCTTAGCAGCGAAGGTTTCCAAGATCTGTAGCACCACACTGCCGGAAAAGCTGTACGGGTCCACACGTCGTAGGTAGGCATCGAGATCATTCAACCCGCCCATGAATGCTTCATGCTGCTCAATATTCTCCTCTGCCATACCTTCGGTTCCAACTGCCTTCTCAATAAGAGGGAAGTAAGCGGCCTCCTCGCAATCGTGGTGGTTGTGGATGAATTCGGCCCAGCATTGGCAATAGGTTATGAAGTCTGCGGCATTGTAAGGCGTAATATGCATGCATTGGAGATAGATGCTATTCATTCCGCGGATTATGATGTTGTGAGTCAAGGCCATTTTGGAGGCGGATTTGATGAACTGATTAGTGTACTATGAGGCGGTTAGTAGGGATGGAGAAAAAGGAGAGGGGGGGGGGAATGACTAATGAACTTACTCCAATGTCGCAGGCTGGAGTGGAGATAAGAGGAAAAGGGTAGTCTGCCCAGGTGCTATCCATGATGATGTTTTTGAAGTTCGGGATTAAAGGGTGTAGTGAAAGTAGTAGAAAGGTAATAATAGGAATAGTAATGATAGTACCAGCAAACTAACGTAGCAGATGAACGAAGAAGATCAAACGCACCCAGACGGATAACCTATAGGTAAGTAGAATATTCTTGCAGTACGTCTCCAGAGCATCTCCAGCCAAAATATCCCCAGCTTAGAAGAAGGATAGAAGTAACAGTGATCAGCGCAATACTATATATACCCCCAATTGAGTTCCTACGTGATCCGGCTTCGATCCTCCTGAAGAAAAAAAAAAATCAAAAACCGATATTACCAAGTAACTACTAGAACTACCGCTCCAATTACACTATGAACAAGCGACAGGCCACCCCCCTCTACCCTCGATACTCGGCAAGAGGAGCTCAGAGTCTTTGCACATATCGGAAACCACCGGAGATCATTAGCTCTAGAATACGAAAGCAAATCAAACACGGAGGGCAAGAAAGAAAAAAGGAAGGGGAAAACGTCGTATGATTCCAGAAGAACGTCTAACGCGGGATGATCCCTGAACGTTATCTTCATCGGGCACTCGACAGGCCAATGATCCCTGTAGCTGGAATTTCCTGCACCCTGAACTCACGCGACATCAGATGATATTCCCCGTCCGTGGAAGGGAAAACGGCGGTAGTTGGGGCAGCCGTTTCGGGAGTGCATGCCCTTTGCATTCTCTCGTCACATGTGGTTAGTGGAGTGTCCGCGTCGCTTGAGGCTCTGTCTGGTATTGGTTGGCCTGTGCTGTGTTTGAGGCTTGATGCTGGATTGAAGTTGTCTCACCGGCGCGGAGGGATAAGCCCTGTACGACATGCAGTACACACATCGACCATCGAGGCTACAAACATTCCTAGCAGCAAGAAAAAGATAAGGCACATAGTTTGTGCTTCGAAGGAAATTAGCCTAGAGTTCATTCAACTGGAATTCGACTTCTGGACAGAGTCTCGACCGGCGTCGTGAGCGCTGTCGCAATTCTCGATGTTGTGTTTCAGGTGTAGCTAACTATTAGCCTGCAGATTGTTTGAGTACCTACTACCGGGCGAACTCAACTAAAGTTGACACTATCCATCGATCGACTATCGATAACACAGACAGACACCGGTTACTTTTCCAAAAGGTGTATGGAATTAGAATTCCAATTTCCGGGATGTGGTAATGTAGGTGGCCATGACGCCATGGAGCTTCGAATTCTTTCTTTAATTGCATTTCTGAGATTAGTTTGTGCTGGCTGGAATAGATGCACATGCTTCCTGATTGTGTTTGCCCTGCATGAGCGCGACTGGAAACGGCTGCTTAGCTCTGGATGTGAATACGAAAAGTCGCGTTATGGTCACCAGTCAGTATATACCTGGAGGGCACGCACAAGGTGTAGCTATGTACCTAAGGGTGCGAAGAAGGATTTAATTCTGTCAGCTGTCTTCTGTCGATGGGTCCTCGGATATATTTGTATTATGCGGAACCTATATTGCAGAGCTAGCTGGAATAGCGGTGGTTGTCAGATCGTCTGATAGCTGGCTGGGTGTTGAGGTATGGGAAGGCTGTGTTTGGCATAACTAATCGTCGTTGTGAATATCATGTTTTCTATATACACACAAGGACTGGGTATGGGCACACAAAGATCCATAAATCTTTGTGCAAACGACACGTATACTTCAACACACTTTCACACATTGCACGGTGCTCTATCTATTAACACATGCGAAACACGAGAGTAGATCGCTATGTATTATGGGATATGAAGCTTATGTCGGATCATCTTGCTGATATATGTTTGGTCACGAAAACGTTTCTCAACACATATACTCACCCCAATATACCCCCCCCCCCCCCGGCCTCAATGCAAGCAAAACCCGGTTCGCCTTCGATTCCGCACCCAGGCCCACCGTATTCTATTCAGCCGCCCTAAGCTCGCACAAAAATCGCCTATCTACCATGTAACTAGCCAGTGAGCTACCCTGCACTCTAAGCGAATTTATATTGCTGCCACGGGTAAAGCGCAGGGCAACGTCACTTATAATTAACTTACATGTACTTACTCTCTTACTCGTGCTAGCTTGATTACTAACTCTCGATGGAACTAATGGACAATCATGGACGGGAAATATTGAGTGCAGTAAACCTGGGATGCGTGGTTATATGGATACGCGGGGAGATCGGAGTGGGTGGGTGTGTGGGTGGGTCATGGTTTGTCACTCGGCGCTGGCCATGGGGGCCTCAGTTGGGGTTGCAGTGAGGGATTAGTATGCTGCTCCGTGCAGCTAACATTATATTTAAGGTGGTAGGAGAGCTGTGGAAATATATTGAAGAGTGAAGACTAGAGGTCGGCGGTCTGGGTAGTGGAGGAGGTTTGGAAAAGGAGTGAGGAGTCTAGAATGGTAGCAGGTAGTAGCTAGTAGCTTCTAGTGGGGATTGCTATGTATGTGGTTAGCGTGGAGTGCTGCAGGGGAGTTTTCGTAACGGTAGTCTAGTCTAGTACTTGCAGTAGAGATGCCAAGAGACGTCGCTACATAACAAGCAAGAGAGAAGCAGGCTATTACTCGAACCAGTAGCAGAGCGATGGAAATAAAGAAGAAATACTGTATTTTCCAACTGTGACTTTCGATAATTGTTGATTTATGGGGACTAGAAGCTGGCAGCCGAAACTGTCAATTTTGGATTTTAGCGGGGAGGTGGGGGGGGGGGGTGCGTTTGTGCTGTGGGATACACCGAGAGGATATTAGATACGGTGAAGTTTTGGTACCTTGGTACATGTAGTTGCTAACATGGGACATCCAGTGTAGCGGCATGTGGGTCCTTTGTCCTACAACGTATTTCGGATGAAAGAGTTTCTTTTGTCATACCGTTGTTATAATATGTAACCAGATTTATTTTGGCCACTGAGGGGAACTGTCCATTTTGCATCCCGCACTACAAGTACATGTAGTCAATTTTCAAGTGTCAATAAACAAAATTGACAGTTGGCAGATACTCTCTATTTGCCACCTGTGATCGATTGCGGACGTGAAAGGAAATGTTTGCTCATGAGAAAGGAGATAGTTTTAATATATGCTCGCTCGAAAATGCCAAATTTGCAAACCTACCCAAACCTTTGTGCTGACAACTTGCACGTATAAATAAACCAAAGAACACACCGTGAATGAACTTCAGACCTCTATCTCCTCCAGTTTCATCGCAACCTAACACACCACCAACCCCCATCCCGTCAGTAATAGCCCGCATATATTCAATCACAGCACTGGAAAAACTACATGTACTCACAATCTCGACATATCTCACGCCCACCACGATGCCATCCTCATCCACCAGGCCCTCCTCGCTCTCAAACTTGTCATTCCCCTTGTCCAGACACGTCAAGCACGAGATGACCACCTCCGCATACTTGGGCCCCATCGCCCCCGGCAGAAGCTCCATCGCCATGCGCAGCAGCAGATCCTTGATGATATTCGCCTTCCTCTTAACATCCTTAATCGCCAGCGTCTCCGCATCCACCTTCAAGTCCGGGCCCGGCTCAAAATACTTATCCTTCCCGTTCCACTGCACGAACGACGTCCAGAGCCCGATCTCGAGCAGGAGGACCCCGAGACTGTAGATGTCGTGCTGCATCTTGTACGTATCCTCCGGCTTGAGCCCCTGCCTCGTCGGATGCCGGTACAGGTCCTTTTCCCACTCGGCGTCCGAAACCATCCACGTCGCCCCATTCGCAGGCCGGATCTTCTGGAAGCCCACGAGAAACGGGATCCCCATCAGCGACTTGCCGTCCTGGAACAGCACGATGGTGTCTGGCCGGATGTTCTTGTGCACAAGGTTGGATGTGTGTACAAACATGATGCTCCGCGCCAGCCTCTTTGCCAGGGCGAACCGCTCGTTCAGAGGATACTTTGTCCGCCGCTCGTCCTTTGCGGCGGCCAGGTAGCTGCGGAGGGTGCGGGGCTGGTACAGCTTGTTCGGCCTTTCCGGGATCGAGAAGAGCACCTGGAACACTATCTCGGTCTTCTGGTTTCGCAACTCCTTCACCACGCCGTGGCACTTCAGGATGCCGAACGTCAAAGGCTCCGACTGTGCGAGGATGCGTGCCACGTCCCGGATCCCCGCCGTCGCCATATCGCCGTTATCGGTGAGGTTCTTGATCGTGATGGTGTCCACGAGGCACTCCTTACCGGTAGACGCCAGCCTGACGAGCTTGAGCGCCGAGGTGCTGTACGGATCAATCACCCGCCCGGTTTCACCCAGCTCCTTTGCCTCCACCCACCAGGTCTTTCTTTTTTTCTCTGCCCCGCCGCCCTCACCGCCGCCCGGCGTAGTCCCCCCTCCACCGCCGTCGCCCTGCATCGTGTCGCGCAAGCGTTTGATCTCCTCAGCTCCCTTTGTATCCCCCCGCGACCGCTGCGTCACCGCCGTCAGCTTCTCGTCCACGCGCGGGTTATTGATCCGCGCCATGAGATAATACGGTAGCTCCACCTGGGCCTGCCATTTATCTAGCTCTGCAATCGCGGCCTCCAGCGACTCCTTGACCAGCGCGGCGAACTTGGCGCGTTTCAGCCGGCCCTGTTTGCGGTCCACGGATTCGATCTTGTGTTGGGCTTCGCCCAACTTGCGGATCAGGATCTCGAAGAGCTCAGTGAAGTGCTGGTGTAGGGTTTCGCCGAGAACCTCTTGGAGGTCTTTGATGAGGCCGACCTTGGCCTCGATTTTGAGCCAGTGGTTCTTCAGCAGCACGGTCAGGTCTCTGAGGTCTTGCTCAGCGTCTTTGTAGTTGCGGTAGCGGTGGTAGAGGCTTCGGCCGGTGCTGGATGGGGGGGTTAGTGGGGGTTCTCCAATGGGGGGAGGGGAAAGGTACCGGAGACAGACGTCGGCGCCGCCGAGGACAGCGGAGATTACGCCGATTGCTTCGGCCATTGTGGGGGATGAGGGTATTCTAGGTGGTTTAAAGATGGAGAGAGAGTTCTGGGGATTGGTATGGAGGGGAGCTATGTGGAGGTTCTGGTGGTTGCGGGGCTACTCTAGAAGCGCAGGTGTGGATTCCCTGTCGTCGGGTTGGCCGGCATGCAGCTGCAGCATGCAGACAGGGTTTTGGAGCGCGAATCAGATGCAGGGCGGGTGGGGGGGATCTGCTCTACCACTCAGCAAGTGAGATCTATGAAAAGTGCGGTGTTGGGTACGTTATCTAGGATATTTTTTTATGTTTATTGAAGGTGGGATTTGATGTGTATAGCGTGGAAATTTGAGGAGATTCTGGAAATGAAGTAGGTTGCAATTGAACGTAGGGTTATTTGTGGTGGTATGATAAGAACGATAATGTGCATACAGATAAAAGTAGCCAGAGATCTGCCATGGATATCGAAGATCTATCTTCAAACCAGGCTTTGAAGGTCCGGAAGTGGAGAGTGATATGAATACACCGGTCTGCTGGCTGGGCATGGATGGGTTCGAAGATGGAGTGTCGATAGAAAGACAGCTTTTTCGTTCCAACTTTGAGATCGCTGTATGAATTGCCCAATTCGCAGTGGCTCGAGCTCAGAGAATCGATAGGAGTTGTGTTGGTATGTAGTAGCTCGGCTTCTCTCAGTAGATCTTTTGTATGTATATATTTACAAAAAATGTTTATGGAGCATTAAGCTATGTATGCGGGCGGGGGCTGTGTGCGTGTCGGCAACAAAGGTCTTTCGCCGGTATCTGGGAAGCGAGGAGTTAGAGGTCTGTGTTGTAGGAGCTTAGGGGGATTGTAGAGGGATAAGACTTACGTGGGGCCGGGGGGTGGTGGTTGTGATACTGGTACTATGTGGTTACCTAGGTTACGGTGTTGGCGTTGGCGGGGTAGACTGTTGGTGGGAACGAGTAGATAGGATAGGGTTGGTGTGGGTAGACAGCTGGAGGAGACGAGTAAAGGGTGGTGTAGGCGGTGATTGCGCGCAGTGTGTACATCTGCGTTGAGTTCGTAGGTTGAGGCTTCGGCGTTGAAGGTCGCAATGGCGCTGCAGTGTGAGCAGCGAGACAACCTGCTCATGCCATTCCCCCCTTTTTGGCCAGACAGAGAAAGAAATGCCCTTCTGTCGCTGCTGCTTTGTTTTGGCTGGGTAAAATCGTCAATCTTGGCATTTGGGGGTGGGGAATCACGGAATATCACTCGCGATTGCAGAGGTTTCCCACGGCCACCCATTGTTTACATCCCCCAGTTTTCACGCTGACCCACCTGCCTACAAGTGTTTAAAGGGCCCTTCCCCCCACCTTTTTCTCTCTTCCTTCTTCCCCCCACCACCACACCTTTTCACCGCCAACACAACAACGACGACAAAATGTTTTTTCGACAACAAAGCCCTCAGCAACACATCAACACCACCACACAACAGCTATCGACCTATCTATAACCTTACAATCCTTTCTAGTTTCTCTTTCTCTCTCTTTCTCTCTTTTTCTTTTTCTTTTCGTAGTCAAACAAGAAGTGTGCAGTGGACCTGCACAGAAGCTTCACACCTCTCGATTGATCACGACTCTTCTCACCACACAATGCCCACCGAGGGGCGAAATCAACGTATGTATAATACTAACTTAGTGACATATTCTTTCTTTCTTTTTCTGTGAACAAACAAGAGGTGTGCGGTGGGCCTGCACAGAAGCTTCACACCTCACGTGCACGGTTGGTCACGAGTCTTTACACTAGACAATGCCCACCGAGGGGTAAAATGAACGTATGTATAACCTTAACATTTATCTCCCCTTAGACTAGACTGGACTGGACTGGACTGGACTGGACTGGACTGGACTGGAACTGGACTGGACTCCGGATTTTTTTGAAAAATTTTCTCTCTGTGGGGCGCATGGTAGGTATACGTATGTATAACCGTGATAATCAACCCTTGAGGGGGCAGGTGGTCCAGTGATGTGTGGATTTAGCTGCACTCTTTAGCTACACATCTCTAGGCTGTCCTTCCCCCTCGCCTTTCGAATTGATGGTGTTCTAGGATTAGGTTTTTCTTCTTGCCCCCCGGCCGGGCCTTTTTTCGTGTGTCTTGCCTGCGGGCTTTGTGTCACTTAAAGTGACTTGAACAGCTAAGTTACCATTTCATTTTCTCTACAAAAAACCCACAAAACCCAAAAATATACCAAACGTTTTTCGGCCTTCGTGCCATGGCTAGCTTGATTGATGTCCCTTTATAGGGTGTCTTTCTTTGCCTTCGGGCTTTCAGTACGTGTCAGTGTGTCAGTGTGTCAGTGTGTCAGAGTCAACTGGGTCTTATGTACCCGTCCTGTCTTTACATTTCATTTTTTTTCCTTACTTATATTTATGATCAAACCTGTAACTCAAAAACTTTGTCTCAAAACCTATGTCCCCCCCTTTCCCCGATACTATTCCCCCCTCCAAAAAAAACAAAAAAAACAATCACAAAAAAAACAAAAAAACCCCAAAAACAATCACCAAAAAACAAAAACTTGGTTCTGGGGTTTTGCCCAGAGCCAAGTGGTACGAAGCTAGCATTTCCTTTTCGTTATTTTATATTATATCCTGTATCAAACACTTTGTCCCCTCAACTTATATTCCCCCTTGCCCTCAAATACTGCCCCCAAAAAAAACTTCCCCAAAAAAACAAAAACACAAATCTGCTACTCCTTCTCCGTCTTGTACGGACTTTTTTTTTCGATCGACGTCTCTTTTTGAGTCGGTTCAACAACAAGCTAAGTATCCCTTCTTGATTTTATTTATTTATTTGATTATTTTCCTTCACTAAAATTATTTTCTTCAACAGATAAAACGTATTTTATATTATTATAACATCGATGCGTGAGCTTCACCAGCTTGGCGTGACGACCGTCAAGCACCGAGAAATCGACTCGAGAAGCTCACGCAACACATCAAGAGATACCCCCCTTCAACTTACAAACAAACCCTTTATTAACGTCTTTTATCATCTTCTAGGTCTCGATTGTGAGGTTTTGCTCACACTGTGGGGATTGGCTCTTTAGTTTGTGCCTGAACTGTTGGGGTTCTGTGCCTAAACTATAGAGTCTTTTGGCTCAATACCGTGGGCAGTCTACTCTCTATGGCTTACGAGTTTGGTCTGCCCTTGGTACGCACAGCTATCACTCTGCTTTTTATCGGCATGACGATTCTGCGCTGGTGGGATGTTGGCACGGCTATCACTCTGCCTTTATCGGCATGACGATTCTGCGCTTGGTTGGTTGGTTGGTTGGTTTCTTGAGTTGACATTATAGGTGTCTAGTCTCTGTCTTCGTCGGAACCGTTGGCTGGGGATTGGGCATTTGTTTTGTCACTCAACAGAGCCGAATGTTTTTTAGAGAGTTTGGGTTGCAGCTTCTGGGGGGTTGTAATTTGGCTCTTTGGGAATATTAGGCTCGGTGGGATTTCGCATTGGGGTTTGGCTCGTTGGGATTTGGCTGTGTGGGGTCTGCACTGTGGGGTTTGGCTTGTGTGGGGTTTGGCTTGTGTGGGGTTTGGCTTGTGTGGGGTTTGGCTTGTGTGGGGTTTGGCTCTATATGTTTGGCAATGGGATTTGGCTTATGGTGGCTGTTGTTACTGTGCATGGTGATAACAACCACTTTGTGGGATCTGGGGGTTCAACTATCTTACCTGGTCGCTGTACGAGGTGATGGATGAGCTGCTTGACTATTATGTTAAGTAACTAGATGTAGTGAAGGTATTCAGTTTCTGTCTTTTACGTTCTTCGGTGGTCTGGAATCTAATTGGAATAAAGAAGTAGGTAAGAACTTCGTCAGGTTTCTGATGGGTGGACTCCCTAGGTGATACAGACTGCCACTTGCTAGCAGGTGTTGAATCATACTACGGGAGTGAGATGAGTGGTGGAGAGTTAGTCCTGGGTCGTTATAAAGAGTTCATAAAAGCTACGAACAACTCCCGAGTAAGGGCATGATACGCAATTTATTCTGATTCTTTTGTACGCATCTCCCTTCAATCTATGGCAATTTGCTTAGAGAGGAATGTTTAGTTTGAGTCTAAGATCATTGCATAGGAGGAAGAGACTTCTGAAATGGCTGGAGAAAATATGGAAGTAGTTGTAGAGGGTCATCATCTATTCTAACCGCAGAATAGATGGTGAGCTGGCTCGCCGTCGGAGGAGCACCAGACTGTGGTTACCGGTACTTGCTGTATTGTAAGGACCTCTTAGAAGCCCTTGAAAGATGCAAACAAAGACTAAGATGGGATTAATCTGCGACTTGCAGAGATAACTTTGTAAGTATCCCCCTCGGATCGTAGTTTCTTGCAGGCTGTAGGGAGATAGCTAGAGATGAGACTTAAAACTAACGCTACTGTAGAAGAGGAGGGTGTCATCGAAGGAGCTAGAAGAGGGAAATCAGTATAGTGATAAGACAATTACTTCTGCTAGTCGTTACGTTCCGTTTGGATAGAGCTACGAGGGCTGGTCATCCATTGTCGCCGATGAAACCCGCAAAAGCAAGAACAGGCGGATATAAAGGTACTCGGGATAGAAGATACAGATGGCCGAGAGGAGGTTGCAAGCTTGGCCATGATGCGGGAATAGACTTGTTGCAGTGGTTGCGGGTGAAAGCGGTGATCGCCAGTCATGCAGCAGCCTCGGCCTTCGAAGACTAAGATAGATGTGTTATGAACTTTCAAAGACTGTATTGGGGGGATGAGGCAATATCAAAGGAGTCGGAGAGTGTGATGTTAAACTCGTTGCCGGTGGAGAGAGGGCTCTCCGAATTTGAGTTGAGCTTTGAGTTTGTACACGGTATGAACCACCCCTAATATCCTATAGCTATCAAGCACCAGCACTAATTTGGAAAATGTAGGTCCCGCAGTTGTAAAGTTCGTAGCCGGGCGGGCTAGTCTGATTGTATAGTTGATGTTGATGTGGCCTGCTCGACCCATTCGCGATCAAAAGAGGAGGACAGTTCAGAAAGGGAAGAGGAAACAGAGCTCCATGACGATAGCTGGTAGTGTTGGAACCGCAGCGGCCTAAGATGTACTCCGTACTTCTGCTCGGTATATATTTTAAGTGCACCTGTGGCTGATGGTTGCAGAATGGGATGGGAAATCCGGTAGCTGAGGACACATTGTAGACACTCAGTCCCGAGATGAGTGCTCTGTAGACTGGGATTAGGTAAAAGCTTGACTGTAATTTCGATGCTGGTCGAACAGCAGCTGGCTAAGAAAGCTCCAGTGGTCAACGTCCGGAAAGAGACGTCTGGAAGGCCTGATTGAAGATCTTGCGGGCTGGAACGATAGGATTAGGCGCGTTATCGAAGATGTCATATGGATGAGTCTTTTGACAGCCTTCCAAGTACAAAGTGTTGCCGAAAACCCTGATACAAAGACACTCGGCTTGGGAACGAGTGCGAAGATGAGGAAATTGATACTGGTTAGTGACACTGCGTCGGACTTACTTATTCCCTATCACAAAGTCAAGAACCAGGTCACAGGGGTTGGAGGAGGCTCTGGGAGTTTGCGGATGGCCGAGGTAGACGACAATCCCGTTCTTTTGGAGTACAAAGACTACGGACCAGACAATAATGGCAACATTCCCGATATTACCGTTAGACAAGTTCGCCAATTGACCACCCTCCTTCACAGCCAGGAGGATGCAGGTTTCAGAGTCCTCCCGTGCAGAGGATACACCAATGATCGTGCAGGGTCAAGATTGGGATTTGTTTACGACGTACCATCTGGGGCACTACCGAAACCATTGACACTTGAGTCAGCACTCAACTTGAGCTCTTCTAGATCGAAGAAACCATCAGTAACTGCTCGTCTAAAGCTAGCATACAACCTTGCGGAGTCTCTTTACCTATTACATACAGTTGGATGGGTGCACAAAAACCTGAACAGTGAGAGTATTGTCTTTTTTACGCCAGAAAAGAGCTCCACCGGTTCTTCTAGGAGCATCTACGAAGCACATGGATTGTTGGCTTCGAATATAGTCGTCAGGAGTCCGACTTTTCTAGTAACCGGATGGAAGATCGTATAGAGAAAAATATGTAAGTTTAGCTCACTATCTGCCGAAATGGGGTTTTAGGTTGACTATCATCTGGAGGTATCGCCATTGGGAACGCTGGGGAAAGCCAACTGCTCGCTCTGCAAAGATACACGACATATATGGTGAGCCTCCAGATGACAGTATGTAGCTATTAATCTGAGATCCAAAAGCTCTAGGTGTGATCTTTCTCGAGATCGGACTCTGGGCAAGCGCAAAAACACTATCGAGGGATGGCTTCCAGTCCCACAGTTATGATCGTGAATACGTCAGAGATGCGCTACGGAAGTCGGCCCAAGGTAAGCTAGGATTCGCAATGGGCGAAAGATATGAGAGTTTGGTTTTGTTGTGCTTGGAAGGCAGAGAAGAAAGGTTTGGGGTGGAGAACGATGACAAGTTGGATACTCAGTTGCAGAAAGAGTTTCGAGAGAGGATTGTCGAGGTATTAAAGCTTGCAAGTGAATGCGTCTAGATGGATAGATTTATAGAACGGTTAGCTTGGGATGGTGACTTAGGCAACCAGCTTTTGGGACTTTAGGGAGTTTTTCATATCAGAGGTATTTTATTTTCATGGAATTATTGATTCTCCTGTATTTATCATATCGTTTGTAAATTAGCCACGGTTACACGAACACGAAGACTGCCAAGGATACCGAGTGATATTTCATGACCCAACTATGCTTGCTTTAACCCCACTCACTACCGATACCCTTCCCCTCTTCCATTACCGATCTCGTGATAGCTTTCTCGTATATCTTGGACTGAACCCTTGTCTACCGGGACCATGCTAACAGAAAATATTCCGGTGACGGATCGGTCCTGATATCAAGAAGGCCAAGAGGCGACACATTACTATTCCTAGGCCCAGGCCACCTGGGACTAAGCGATGATATTCTGAAACCTGGTACGTCCATTATCATCATCCTTCCCTTCGTATCCAGGCCAATCTTACCCCGCGATCGTATGGTCGGGCTACGTTTCTATCCCACACAGATGTATTGTTGATTGGTGATACAGGCTAAAATGAAGTAAACCGGAAGACTCTGATTCTGATGTCATGCAAACACCAGATTCTTAGGCCAATCCCGTTTTTCTTTACTCGACTTCGGAGATTAACGAACCAGACGCTTTGCTACTTTCCAAGGACAGCCTTTTCTCATCCTAAGCCAACTACACTGCATCGAATATTCGAACACCACCTCCCAGGTCCCTAGCTTACACTACACATGCTAAGGACCTCGTCACGTAATAGAATATTTGAAGTGCGCATTTTTCATTTTTTTTGTTTCACTTACATCAACACACAACTCGAAGTACCAGCATCTAATAGAAAGCTTTACTAGATATTTATCCACCATCCTAGTCCTCAATTGCTTACTTACCAGCAACAATATCGCTTCTCCTACTCATCAAGCGGTTTCTGCCCATAGTAAAGATGACTTCCCCGGATGTCAGTATCGCTTTATCCACTAACGTGAATACCAAAACGAGGTGGAATGAACTCACTGCTTCCCATAGCCATGGATATGTCTGTTTCGTGCCTGCTTCAGCGACATCTGTATTACATGCCTCGCATCCTCCAAATCCATTCCCAACACATTTGTGAATAACTGGATGCCAAACGCTTCAAAGCCCGTGTCTGCCGACATCATGACATACGCGCCCATATCCTTCAGTTTGCGATTCGCCGCCCAGGGGCCAACAGGGATCTTGGCGAGCTCGTGGTGGACATTGGTAAAGCCGGTCTTCTCAAGGACGGGCTTTAGCTTGTCCGCCATGGTAAAATCGGCGCCTGCGGATATGGTGATTAGTGTTGAGAGAATGGAGAAGAGGAGGGTAGAGGAGAGGAGAACCAGTGGTTTCGACGGCTTTGTTGACGAGAACGTAGAATTTCTTAATCTCGAGGCTATCTGGAAGGGTGTGGTCATCGCAGAAGATATCCATCTCGTACTCGGCACAGTCTATCCATCCTCCAGGCTTACAGACCCTGAAGACAAGGTCAGCGATACAGTTCTTGGTTGTTAAAGATAAACAGCGTATGTGGACTACCTGTAAGCTTGCTTTATCAGTTCATCCCAGTCCTTGATGGCCCCGCACATGTGTCGGATATGCACCAAATCGAAAGAATCCTTCTTGAATGTCCAGGCAAGCTCCGCGTCATCGATCTGGAACTCTACATTTGGTGGAACCCTGCAAATCACCCGTGGGGTCAATATTCGTAGTGACTCTTAGGGCTATGGAAAAAGAGGCGCCTTACCATGACGGTTGGATGGGTGAGATATCTGTACCGATTACCTGGGCGGAAGGATACCGTCTATTGGGAGACTTAGTAGATTTTTCTCCGAATCTAGAGAAGAAGCAGGTGGAAACTTACTCGCCAACATCGATGGCCCAAATACCGGTCCCGGTGCCAATATCAAGAATCTTCTGTGGGTTGGAGTCGATAGGCGCGAGGTGGAGCTTGTCCTCTAGTAGCATGAGGTAGATGTGGTGGATTATGTCGAGTCTGAGGAGTTGTTAATATGGAGAACCAGGCAAGTATGAAGGAGAGTGTGTGCTTGCCTTTCTTGTTCGGCCTACATGAACTACAGTCAATAATCTTTGAATTCACAGCACTGGGGGGGTGCGGGGGCATACCTCGTCATTTGGAAGGGTGTATTCTCTGGATAGGAATGCATCAGCGTTGCTCTCCCAACCAAGGATGGAGATGTTTACCCTCCTTTAATCGCAGCATATCTTCTGCCATTCTCGTAACGGTACCTGTATCCGCAATCAGCACCTCGTGTACAATACCGCAAATCCGTCAAAACATACTCATAGATACTCGAAGTCAACGACTGAGTCGAATATTTCGAATATTTACTCCTGAATAACAACTGTTAACTATCTCCCCGAAAGGCGTCGCGGTTAGGGGGTTTTCTGTGGCGTACGAAGCAGCATCACCATCTGACGACGAGGAGTCATCCTAGCCATTCACGCTATTAGGAGGCCAGATTCACAGTAGGGAAACTTGGTACGAACATAATCGGAGTCAACTGGGATAGCCTGATGAAATTCCATTTCTTTTTTTTTTCTTTGCTATGCACTGTCCAAGGTGTGATGGGGAGAAGGTGGTAATGGGAGCTGGTTATAAAGGGATGCTAGGGTGACCAGTCACTCTGTCGCTGCCCGGTTATGTACAGCTTTATCATACACTTGGGCGGTACTCTAGAGATGCTATTGCATGTCCATAACACTAGACTCGGTAACATGCAGATAGTCAACACCCCGATATATCGAATTTCAACCACAGCTTTCAAACCGACCCAAGCCAGACAACACAGCGGAAGTGCAACACCGATGAGACCCCTGCTGAACCAGGTTGGATGTACTTGGTATCCGTGCTTGGTATAGCGTAATCACAAATTGTAGATCCTACAACTCTTGTGAGTTGCGTGCGGTATTTTTAAGGTCTTTCGGCCTAGGATAGGGATTGGCTGTTGTAAAGCGAAGCGGCTCGACCGAGAAGGGTACAAAGGCCCTGGAAGTGTCAAACAGTGCGCCGAGAAAATTGAAGTTGAATGTGGGTTAGTTGCCGCAGGTTCGGTATGGAGATTTGTCCTCAGCAGGGACACTCGCGACCCCGCTCTATGTGTGTCCAAAGATTCTAGGGACTAGTTCCTTGAAAATCACAAGTAGAAATTTCCCCGGCCTGTGAAAAACTCTGCAAAGAGATCCACCTGCATTGGTTATTTGTCCTAGCTGCTGCTCGTAACTATGCATTTCCTTACCGCGGGCGAGAGCAAGTGAGATAGAGTACCTAGGTAGCTGTCACGCGTTACCGGGATTCCGGTAACAATTATTATTGATATTATTGCAGGTGGCTACATGCATGCCTGATTTCCAAGTGGCACAGTAGAACAAACAATTCATAATTCCCAAGGCCATTCTGCATGCATTAACTCCTGGGCCCACATAGCCATACAATTACTCTGAGAGGGAAGTCTTAGGTATTAGGATTGAATATATCTCGAGGCGAATCCTTGAGTCTTGCAGCCGAAACTATTATATCATATCCAACTTAGATGTCTAGGTGAAAGTCTCCAGTGAAAGAGATCTTTCTTCTCACGGGGTAAAAGTAGACGGAGCAACGCACGGTATTTTTTAGTTTGAGACCATAGGTTCATATACTCTAGAGAATCACCAGTAGAAGTCTCTTTTATTTTCGTAGAGTACATAAGTGCCTATGGAGAACATATTCAAAGAAGTACATATATATTCTCTCCGGGGCCGGGACGGGCCAAATTATTAGCCAGATTTCCAAGACCAGATCGAAATGCTTCGAATTCCCCCCCTCGAGTTCCCCCACCCCCACCCCCACCCCCCCCCCCCCCCCCCGGGGGGAATCACCACAGAGCACTCGCCGGGCACCCAAGTAGGCATGGCGGTAAGCCTCGGGAGGTTTCGTGGGCTTCCCAAGACCGATGCCCATTGTTATTGGATCAGCTAGAGTAGGTATGGCGCCGGCGAGGTTATGACCTACATTTCCGCGCATGTATCTCCCCTCCATTAACCACTAAGGTCTAAAGGCGGGCGAATAGTAATAATTCACATGAATAGTAACACTTCTTGGCTTCCAGCATCCTGGACCCTTGTTAATTCGCCGGTTGACTAAGTGTATGTATACAGTCACTCACGGGGTGAGGCCAATAACTGAGTTGACTTTGGGAAATTACTGCAAACACAACCATCAGACAGGATCCGCCGTCACTAGGTGAGCGACTGTACTCGAAACAGCTAGCCGACATCTTTCAATAACGGTTTCCGGATTGACTGGACAATTAATGAGTCGTGCATATTAGAGTCTTTCAGTGCAAGCCAGTTCTTCATTTTCAAAGCGAAAGGGAAACTCATGCAGCCAAGCCTGCGTCTGCCATTGCTATCAGAAATACTGTACAGTGTAGAATCTTCAGTCCCCAAGTATTTCTCAGCATGCAGCTGCAAGGTCTTCTTCCCCTATGCCTTCTTCGTCAATAGCTTCGGCTGCATGAATTTCCCTTTCACTTTGAAAATGGGCTTGCCACTGCCAGGTAGAGTATGCAGAACCCCGGTCCGGTCCGGAAACACAGGCTGCACGCTGGGGCACTGACTTACTGGCAGGGAAAATGTGTATGTAGACGGCCGGGACTGTAGAGTACTCTATGTAGCAGTATGTACAGTACAGGTTCAGGTGGGGGTTCATTGACATGTCACGCCCACATGCACACATAGGTACACACACGCTCGCGCGCGATGGAGTCAGTACTCATACTCGTACTATGTACATAGGAGGAGGAGGAGGAGGAGGAGGAGGAGGGGATATCATGCTGAGGTAGTACGGACTCTAGTTTCCGGTGGCGTTTGACTCGCCAAACTGCTGCGATAGACGCGAATAATGCCTGTTTTGTGCTAGCCGTGGGCGGCGGCGGGAAGTGCCGGTGTGTGTTGTGCCGCGAGAGGGAATATACATACACCTTCCTGCTCTAGAGCGCTCTCACCGGTGGACGAGTCGTTGGTTAAAAAAAAAGCAGTAAGTAGATCAAAACACAAAGCAAAACTAAGCGCGGTCGGCAGCGCATCGATTATAAACTCGCGATAGAAATCGTCGAGCACCTACTCTACACTTTGCTCTCCTTCAGTGACCGGGAGCATGCTCGACATCATGGTACAACGCTAGATTCCCCCGGATCAACCCGTTCAAACACAACATGGGCGATTTTGCCTTGCAGCTGAGACATCGCATCCCCACAGCGAGAGGTGGGACAAATCATAGTGTTCCAGATATTGCAGGTACAGATCGGGGGTTTACTACATACCAAAACAACCGAATACATCATACTACATGTAAGGATAGACGCCGGGACGGATTTATGATAATTTACAAGGTGGGGATCATAGTTTTGGTAATAGATATTATGAATAGCTGTTGCTTGTTCTTTTATCACCTTTACTGGTCGGAAGTTGTCCCTTTTGTAGGCTAAAAAATACAAATTAATGACTTATAAATGCAGATTCTATCCTAGAGACTCATATGTCATGCGTATGATCAGAATATCTACATGTATCTTCTTCAGTCGTTTTGTTGTGTTAAAATATTGGAATCAGGGTGCCTTTTGGCGTTATGTCAAAAGTTGCATCACTTTTAGGGACCCCCGGGTACACGTATTTAGTCACTACATAGGCTCCAGAGAGGGCACTCAGCACTTTACACGAAGAACAGATATAGACTCGCTGACATTGGGCAAGCTGGTCTATATCTTCACAGGCTTGGGGGCTCTTCCTGATCTACATACATCAATCAAGTCAGCTACAAAACATTAACCGTGATTTTCAACACATGAGTGGTTCTTTGTTTTATTTCGGTCGGTCGGTTTCGCGTATATACGGACTAGTGTGATTGGTCCTGGTCCCTGGTCCTGGACAGAGGGGGCACTTTGATGTATTCGCGTGGTGGCCGGTCAGGATTGTGAGAGGGTCAATGATAGTTGAGCGAGCACCTGGCTGCCTAAAACATGTAGTCAATTAACTACATGTACGTGTATGGTTAGTCTGGTCTCGGCGCCGCGGCGAGCTAACCCGCTTTATCACGCTCCCCAACGTTGCATCAATATCAGAGCCCTAGCTAGCTTCAGCTTCAACATTGCAACCGTAGGGAAACGTTTCATCGTGCGTTTCTTGTGATAGCTAGAAGGCGAGCTGCTGATGTTTTCAGAGTGTCTACTAACCGTCGAAGTACTCTGTGGCTGGCTGAAGGGAGCGCCACATGCCCGGGGTTGTGCACAGCCTAATCCCGTTGTGGGCGTGGGTAACGACATTTGTCCAGTATCTTCAGCTTGTTCGTCGGTTTTGGATCTCGGGGATAAACGAGCTGAATGGCGGTTCTTATTTTTGTGGAGCTTCTAGAGATGAAGTGGTTTAGTTCTTGCGAGGAGGGGGATATAAATATTGCCCTCCTGCTAGGGGTGGTGGAAGAGTATCACTGCGGGCTTTGATATCGAACTTCCTCCTAGACCTAAGCTTCTGCGACTCGAAACCGATACCTACAACACCTTTTGTCAAATATCCCCATAATATATCCAGCGCAGAAAGTAAGTAATTCCTCATATATATATAAACTATTCCACTGGATCTCAATTTCCTAACAATGCCCTCCAGAAATGGGTCAAGGCGGCGGCATAACTTTCATCAATGGCACCCTCCATGACTGGAAACGCAGCGCCCCACAGGCGCACAGAATGGAAAACTGGAATATCCCCGAAACCCTGCCCGCCGGCCAGTCCACGACCCTCTACATAGAATGGCCCGGCGACGCCTTCACCGCGCACATCCCCGAGTTCGCCCACGAGACCTTCACCCTCTCCGACACCCCCTTCCACTTTGCCCTCGCCGCCCGCCGCATCAACGATGCCCTCACATTCCAAGTTATCCTCACGAACCTCACCACCGATAACAACCCCCCCGGCACCGTCATCGACCTCGGCTTCGCCCACGACGGCGACGTCTGCTTCATTCTCTCCGGCACCGAGGGGAGCTTCACCTCCACCAACCCGCCCATCGACTGGATGCAGCGAAACATCGGCACTCTGGGCCCGCGGCCGCTGCGCGAAATCTGCATGCCCGGCACGCACAACAGCGGCATGAGCGTCTCGCGCGGGAGAACAATTCTGGCGACAGAGGGGACGTGTCTGTGTCAGGGACTGAGTGTGTATGAGCAGCTGGTGGCAGGGTCGCGGTATCTTGATATAAGGCCGACGATTACCGCCGAGGGGTGGTTTTCGGGGCATTATTCGGAGATTCGGAGTCCGGTGTTGGGGGATCTGCTGAAGACGTGGCAGGGCATGAGCGGGCAGGGGATTGCGGAGATTGTGGCGGAGGTGAATAGGTTTACGGAGGAGTATAAGGAGCTGGTGGTGATTAGTGTGTCGCATAGTGCGAATGCATTGAGGGATTATAAGTATGACCCCCCACCCACTACTTCGTTGTGCGTTTGATCCGGTGGAGGTGAGTGTGCTAACAAGATATCTCTGGTCTAGGCCGTTCACCGACCCCGAGTGGGCCGAGTGCTACAAGCACCTCTCAAACCTCACGCACCTCCACGCCCTCCCCAACTCCACCTCCGCCGCCCTCGCCGACCTCCCCCTCTCCACGTTCATCGGCGGCGCTACGCCCAAAGCCGCTGTCCTAGTCCTCACTGAAGCCCCCGCGCACACGCTCGAGGCGTTCCCCGACGCTGGCTTCTACACCGCCAACCAGCTGAACATGTTCGATTTCTACACCAACACCATGAGCGCCGACTGGATGGCGACGGACCAGCTGGACAAGATTGCCAAGAACGCCAAGGATAAGTTCTTTATCCTGCCGTGGATCTTGACGCAGGAGGGGGCGCGAGATCTGGTGTTGAGTAGCCTGAAGGAGATGGCAGTGGATGCGGAGAGGGTGTTGTGGAAGAGGTTGTGGGCTGGCTGTGAGAGGGGGAAGATTCCGAATGTGGTGTTGGTGGATTATTTGAAGGGCGGGGGGAGGGATGTGGCGGCGTTGTGTATGGCAGTGAATAATATGTTTGGTGTGTAGGTTCGCGGTGGTTGGTTGGATGCTGTGTGGCGGGCCCGGGGTTAAGTTTTTGTTGTTCTTATTCGCGAAATGTTTTTTTTTTATTTGTACATGTAGTTGTTTATATGGTTATTTGCAATCGCTCCTGTGGAAATAAACAATTTATATATGGGTTTCGATAGACCTGGTAAAACCATCTCCATGTACAGCCAAATCCTCATTCCGAAGAACCACACAGCCGATAAACTGCAAATTTTCCTAAAGCCCAGAGGTGAAGGCGTGGAATTAATTGTTCGGCCATTTGCCCAAACAATTAATTGGACATACAAGTAACTCTTAAAGCTAGACCACTAGCATTGGCAACATGTTTCAGATTTAAACCACAACTGGACTTCACCGCTAGCCCAACTAGACGTATAGAATAAGTACATCACATATGTGTACATGTATCTACCCTAGGCCCACCCTACTATAACGTGTGTATATAAGCCTTTGACATAATAAACGTACATGGTGGTATTTAATCGACCGGATCCGAAGTTGTAATTCTACCCCCACCACTTCCTCTACGCCGACGCTGGAGTCTTAGCTACATACCCCCCCTGCTTCCGGAAGCTAATCACTGGTTCGAGGATACACGCCCGCTTCTTGAGGTCTACTGATAACAGATAGCTGCCGTTAATCATGGGCATCTCAACCGCGTCACCACTCCCACCTAGCATCACCGCCAAACTCTAGAAGTCTGTTGAAAATAGCTAGATATGCAGAGGATGCGGCCATTGAAAGCGCCACCACATAAGCTCTCGTATGGTCACCAGCGCCTGCCTCCAAAAGTCTGTTCACAATAGAGAGATCGCCGTTCCCTGCGGCTGTTAAAAGCGGGCTAAGTCCGTAACGATTCTTTACGTTTACATCCGCACCAGCGTCCAGAAGTCTATCGACAATGTTTGGGTGGCCTTTCTCTGTGGCCAGCATAAGTGGGGTGTCCCCCATGTAGTTGTTCTTTACCTCCATGTCGGCGCCCACCTCCAGGAGTCTGTTGACAATAGAGAGATAGCCTTCCCCTGCGGCAACCGAAAGAGAGCTAAGTCCGGAACGATTCTTCATGTTCACATCGGCGCCAGCGTCCAGAAGACGGTTAAGAAGAGGCAGATGGCCTCTGTATGCGGCTAGCAGAAGTGAAGTGTTCCCACGTGGTTCTTGTGACTCAACATTGGCGCCTGCCTCCAGATACCAGTTAACAATGTGAAATTCACTCCCATGCGCGGCACGCAAAAGCCCAGTAAACCCATACAGGTCCTGCGCATTTATATCCGCACCTGATTCTAGAAGTTTACTTAGGATACCAATGTGTTCGATTCGTACGGCTGACAAAAAGAGATCATTCCAATATTGTTTCTGTAAGGTGTGGTGCATTTTGGGCATAGTGGTCACCTGAAAAAGTCTTTCCACAACTGGTATATGCCCTCTATATATAGCCTTCTCTAGACTATAATAATAGCACATCTCATTTACCCCTACTGAGGTATCCAAGAAGCCCTTATCCAGAAATGAATTGACAACTTCTAGATGTCCCCTAGTTACTGCGTCTCCAAACGCCCATACGCATCCCATGGTTGATAGATCAATCAACGGGTCCTCTGATAGCCAGAGGGTCACAAGAGCTGAATTACCTTCACGGGCGGCACCAGGTAAACTATCCCATGTGTTCTTCTCTTCTAAGCTCATTGTGATGCCTTTGAGCTCTAATATCAAAAGTGCAATATCACTTCGGTGGGTATGCACAGCCCAGGTGAAAAGGGTTAAACTTGGGTAAAGGTCGACCTCAAGAACATCGTTCTCGGTGGGCTTTCGAAGGCTATCCTGAGCTATTTGACGTGCTCTGTATGGGTAGCTTTCCTCAGGGGAGCCCTTCTTGAGTTCATTGTCTAGGCCTGTCTTTCCCTCAAGCATACTTTCAATGACAGATTGATACCCGAATTTTACAGCAACGAGTGCAGATAAACCTATTACCACCTCTGAGTTGTTGTCATATCGTTGACACCGCCAAATGTATTCGCTGAAAGCTTCCATGGTCACGTGCAAAGTCTTTACATCTACCATTTACGTTAGCGGCCCGTAGAACATTAGTTTAGCAAAGCTAGCCCACACGAGGCTCGGTGGTAGATGAATGAATGAGATGCATCTGTTAATAAGATCAGAGCACATTATCGTTCTTACCATTTGGAGTTGAGAGATGAATTTCTTGATCCCCCATGATGAGAACACTACCCTCAGCCTTCATATGCATCCTATCAATTACTATAATCACGATGTAGATGTATTAGTAACTTGGCATTTAGCGGGCTTTGATCGGATCAATACCAGGAAATGAGGACCGAGCAATCCAGTTCTGATCCGTAAACATGAATCTTCCGCGCCTCTCCTTCTTATGCATTAATACAAGGATAACGCAGGAAATAAGTACTCCATCCTTATGCGCCCGATATAACGCAAACCTTGCACAAGAAGATACGGTATGTTATTTACTGATCAATCTACCTTATTACTCTTCCTCCGGGGGACCTGAGTAGAGGGGGAGAACGGTCGGGTATATTTGCACTCGTGATAGAGTCTAGAGAGCTCGAGGCTCTCGCTCGCTAAGGTGGTTTTCTCCGAGACAAGCCGTATATAACGGCCTTTTCACGGTAAACTGGCAGATAAAAGAGGAAGAAAGGTTCGAAAGAAATGTTGCCTACATACTGTTGGAATAAGATAAACTCATCCTCAACCACCCATCCCGAACCTGATCCAAGAATACCTGCTTTAGGCTGTAAAGCAGGGCCTCTACCCTCGTTCTCCCAGATCAACAAGTCACAGGTTTCGATTTGCTCGAATTTCGGCTTCTCAAGTCCTAAGGTATCAACTTTCTGGAGCTCCCTTTTGATGGTCTTTAAACTGTCAGTACAGTCGTCTACTCAAGTGGAATGTACTTTCAAAGCTCCTAGATTCTCGGCATGTTCGATCTTTCTATCGGAGGGGGCCGTAAAGACTAACCTCTACAAGTATTTCCACACGAATCGCGGTATTTGAATCAAGAAAGTCTAATTGCGGGTGTCGTGCAATTATGTCGATTAAAATCCATGCCGCTTTAATCAAGTCTGCATACCATTGGAATGATTTACTATCGCCGGGAGCTGACGAAGATGGGCGCTTCTGAATACTTGATTGTGACTGCAAAAATTAGTCTAGAACTAAAACATATGCTTGTGGAGAATGAGAATTGAATAGATGCTAATCGAGCTTGAAGACGAAAAAGGAGCAAAAAATTCAGGCACGCAATAACGAATGAATCCGCGTCATTCCCAGCTTCAGTGAGATTTGCAAGTCACAGACCTTCAGGAGCCACCATGTCCCTGCAGAGATCCATTGATCAACTCCGATGGCAGACCACTTTCGCTGAGATTCGGCGCGCTCTATGAATTTCTCACTGAGGGAAAGGGCAAAGATTCGGTCGTCCTCGATCGCAGAGATCAACGGTACTTTGAGCTGGGAGTTTTTGATTATCCATTTGATCTCACTGACACCCTGCTCTACTTTCAAAGACATGGAGTGTATACGTTGCAAGGATGAACTAAGGGAAAAAATCAGTTTCTTGTGCTCGTGTAGTAAGTCTTCGGGCTTCTTACTTTCCGGTGGAAATCAGGACAAGGCCAAGAATACCGTTGAGATAAACCAACTAATAAAATTTTCAACGTCAGCCGGTTATATACATGTAGTTTATGGGAACAAGAGGCAGGGCGTCGTGCGAGGCATGAATGTAGGTACAAAACCACAATGGCATCTTGGGTGGCTCGGCAAACCTTATTTCTCGAGATGTCTAGATCAGATGCTTCAGCCGACCACTTTATCCCATCCCAGAACTTCTTCAGTGACGATCGGTTTTGATCACCGAGCTTCTCATACTTCTTTGCATGTTTACTCAATGCATTCAGTGCATCCCGATATTGATCCACTAGGCTTTTAAGCGTGTCCATCCGATCCTTTCCTGCGGATCGTAAGATGGACTTGGAATCGGTATATTCTTCCTGCAGGATCCTCAGTGAGTTATGTGTATTTCCGAGCTCTTGTTTTAGCGATTTGAATCCGTGGGGCGCATCCCGCGCGACTTGGAAGCAGTTCTTATATAGATGCCATGCCAGCTGTATCGAGCCGGCAATATCGCCAATGCCGAAGCCGAATGACGTTTTTTGTCGATGGTAGGGGCGCTTTGGTGAGATCGAGTAATGCGGTACTCACTCTACCCTTTGGAAACGCGAGCAGACATATATGCGAGTGAGATGGCCGGCTGTGCTAATGTATCAGCTGTGGGGTAGTTGACACTGCAGCTGTGACATAATCTGATATGAGCCTATGTGACCCATAAATACATGTACATGTACATACATACATGTATTAAATTTACATGTATGTAGTTGAGTATGTAGGAGGAGACAAACATAGAGCCTCAGAAGAAGTTCACTAGCGACACGTGTTGGGATATTATACTTGATATTGGAAACATATGTAGTTCCTACTTACATATCTGGGCAGGTCAAATTAGGCTTAGTGCACTAGAGCATCGTAACGCCAAGTTGATTAACGCCAAGGATGTACTAGTACTAGCAGTTCAGTTAGAGCCTCATTATGGATGACAGTGAGGGGTTGCCTCTGCTACATATGTACCGAATGCCAAAAAGGCTACAAATCTGCTATAACGAACGGATTTTGGTGAATTCACACAGAGGTTTAGCTTCTCTACCGAATAATATCAAGTTCGTTATAGCGGAGGGTGACTGTACCAGTCAGTACTACATGTACATACATGTACCTACTCGCAACAGGCCTGAAGGACCCGAAAATGCAGCTGCAAGGTTTTGGTGTATTTTTGACTTCTACCCCAATGGCAATTGCAGATTAGGGCTTGCATTTTCGGGTACTTGTTACCTGCTGCAAGTACCTTACTCTAGGTTTCTTAGCTTCAGTGGTGGCAGGGTAAGAAGTATGTACATATGTATGTACCTCCGCATCCGGTTGATCATGAGTGACACGATTGAGATTAGGCGTGGCGGCATAAGGGATGCGATGAGTTGGATGCCTGATAATGGATCCGGCAGTGGTTCTCGAAGATAATCCCCGCCCACATCTCAACTATCAAATTCAATACTCCATGGGGTTATTTCCATCAACTTGAATACAAAATATCCATCCATCACCTGCATCAGCAGATAGAACGGTATCCTCCTCCGCGCACCATGGCTCCAACATCAAAAGTGATTCCGGCTGGCCCGGAAAGAATCCGCTCACGAGGTTACCAAATGGAAATGCTAGATGAGAGCTTGAAGAGGAATATCATCGTTGCGGTGCGACAAATTAAAATCACTTTATCGTGACAGAGCGGGGGCTAATCCGACTTGCGGGGTGAACAGATGGACACAGGCTCAGGAAAGACCCACATGTACGTAAACGACAGAGATTCCTTCTCATTTCCCATGCGACACACCTATGAAGGTGTTCCAAAGAACTGTTTTCAAATGATCTCCTAATACTCTATATTTTATAATAGTGCTATACTTAGAATTCGGTCCTACCTTGAATCCGGCGGAGGTAAAGTATGGATAGCGCGCTCTACTATGGTCTCAATGAAATCGCTTACGCCGAGACTATAGTTGTGCTGGCTTCTGGTCCCAAGTGTACCATTGGGAAATCAGCAATTTGATGTTATTAGGTCGTCTTTACCGCCTATGAACATTCAGTTCCTGAGCGGGAGTGATAATGTTGATAAATGGAAGACTCAAGACATATGGGATCGGATTTTGAAACTCCAAGAGAACGCATCAACGGTCGTTGTTAGTACGCATCAGGTTTGTACTCAATGGTCGAAAGGGAAGAAGCGGGGATGAAAGGGCGAAGTTGACGCTGCTAGGAAACTAGATATTACTAGATGCGTTAACCCACGGGTTTGTGGGTATCGATAGGATAGGATTATTGATATTTGATGAAGGTCCGTCCGTCGTTGTTTGGGCGATCGGAGGATGAAGATGCATCCAGCTGATATTCTATTCTCTAGCCCACCACTGCGCCGGCAACCACCCGGCAAACCGCATCATGCAAGACTTCTACCATCCAAACCTCCATCGTCAGGTCCCCTCGATCCTTGGGCTTACGGCTAGCCCAATTGTCAAGTCTAAGCCAAGACAACTGCAGTGGGTCGTTCTACCGTCGTGATCCGTTCCCTTTTACTAAGTCATGCGCCGTTTTACTGCAGGGTGATAGAGTCGAATTTGAATGCTATATCCAGAACACCGATCTTGAACCGGGAGGAGCTAATGGAGCATGTTCATACACCACTATTGAAGAAGGTTACCCATGAAGCATCGCCCTCGATTAATCAGGTGGTGAACTCAAAATTTGAGGATTATATAGAGTCTCTAGGTCTAGGCAGGAAGAGAGGGGGTAGTCCGGGGCATAGTAGTCTTGAAGAACCCCCGGCTATGAGGTTAAAGATAACAGAAAAGGATTATATCTCGAGGTAAGATAAGGTGATCTAAATATCATATCTACAACGCTACCTTTAATCTTTCAACCTGAGTGTTATTTCTTCCACTCCTGGGGCTAGCGCCTGGACTCTCTACCCTCTATTTTACCTTTTTATATTTCTTATTTCATCTGCTCTTCAATCCATACTAGGTAGCATCACACATTTAGGAAAAAGGGGGGGGGGGTCACAGGGGCGTCTTGCAATGCTGGATTTTTGAAAGACATTAACATATCATATGTCTCTCATCTTGTAATACTGTGTTCTTTTTTCGTTTCATATGTTTATGAACAAACATTGAGACTATGCTAACCAAGGTCTGGGCGATAGGACAAGTTTATCGAAAACTTCTGAATGGTCTACACCAGCATTTAGAACCCTATCGCAAGCTTACACTTCCATGAATATCATGGAAGACCCGCGTGTTATCACTCTCCTTGCTACACAGCCTCCTGATCTAGAAAAAATCAGGAAGACAATCGAACACAAGAAAACTCGCTCATTCCACCAAATGCATGGGATTGTTAAGAAGGCCGAACACATTATCACAGAGTATGGAATTTGGGGGGCGGAGTGGTACGTTGCTATGATTGTGAATAGGGCACTAGGATCTATAGAGGACGAATCTGAGTCCTCCGTGCTGGCGGGGTGGGACGAGGAGGAGAAGATCTATTTTTGTAATGTGCTGAGGAAGGTGACGGTGACAACAGATCTCAGAGATATAAGATGGGGGATTACGGACAAAGTAGCACGACTTATCGCGTTACTAGTGGCAGAGTTTAACGGAAAGAGTGGAGGAAACCAATTTTCGGGCTTGGTATTTGTGGAGCAGAGGGTGGGGGTGTCAGTATTAGCGGAGATTCTGAGGGAGCATCCGGATACGCGAGAGGTCTTTGATGTTGGAACATTGGTTGGGACATCTGATAATTCTGCGAAAACCGGAAGGCTTGTATATGAACCCACCACATTACAGGAGCAGAAAGGAACAATTGAAGGGTTTAGGCAAAGAACAAAGAATATCGTCATCTCGACCAGCGTTGTAGAGGAAGGCTTGGATATCCCGGCTTGCCACTTGGTGGTTTGCTTCGCGCTGCCCAAAAACGTCAAGAGTTTTATCCAGAGGCGAGGAAGAGCGCGGCAGGAGAAGAGTACATACTATCTCATGTTTGAGGAGGGATCAGATACGAGAGTGAAGATCGCACAGCTGGAACAGTTGGAGCGAGAAATGATCCAGGAGTACATGGATGAAACCAGGGAGCTTGAAAAGAGGCTAAACAGGGAAGAAGGCGAGCCTGATGAAGATGGAGTAATAAGTGAGGCGGAAAATAGGAAGTTTCTAGTGAAAAGCACCAAGTTTGACTTCCCACCTAACATCGATTCAACCTGATACTAATGATTATTATATAGTGCCCTTTTGACTCTGGGTTCAGCGCTGACTCACCTGCATCATTTTTGCAATACCTTACCATATACCGAGTTCACCGACCTCCGCCCGATCTTTAAAACAGAAGCTGTTTACCCCTATAGCGGATTTCTTGACCCAGACAAAGTCCACTATAGAGCTGAAGTAATGCTGCCAAACTCTGTCCCGCAGAATGTCCGGCGGGCTGTAAGCAAAGAGGCATGGGCAACAAAAAGCTTGGCCAGACGGGATGCGGCCTTTGAAGCATATCTTGCCTTGTATAAATTGGAGGACCCACTTATTAATGATAATTTGCTGCCTCTTGTTCCGGTTAGCAAAGACACGAGAAGTACGCCGGATACCGAGCTTACTCCGGCCCTGAACCCAACACCGAAGATTATTGATCCATGGGCAGACACCAACTGGGCAGAGGCTTCAATGATATATGCTACTCCGATCATACTTAGTATGCCGAGCACGGAGCCGGTTGAGATCAATATATTTACGACCATGGAATGCCCCAATATAGAAGCAATCCCAATATTTTGGACAAAGGTCGAGAAAGGAGAGATTAGTTTGGGTCAATCATACTCTCTTTCTGTTGACCAGAGCATTGTGGAAAAGGCAAAAAAGAGGACATATGATCTTCTATACACGGTACATGCAGCCAAAATGGAGACCAATATAATGGAATTCCCATATCTGTTTTCTTGGGGTGATGAGGCTCCACTATGGGAAGAGGAAGGTGGCATGAATAGCAGTGCATACGATGCCTATAAAAACTTTGTCCCACCCGATAATATGGGAATCATCCGAGAGGCTGGCCAGGAACATTCAAGATATATATTCATCCAATGGAGGACTGATATATCTCCACTGGAGGAGATGCAAATCCTTGAGAAGTATAAAGGCAGGCCAATCGATCCAGACCAGCCAGTTATGGAAGTTCAGAGGCTACCTCATCGACGCGACTTCCTACATCAAGCACTCTATGAGTTGAACCCAGCACCAACCTTTCTACTCCCCCAGTACTGCACTGTCGATAAAATCCCGTGGCGATACTCTCAATTTGCGCTTTTTGCACCCGGTATCATTCACCGAATTGGCTTAACCTTGATGGCTTCAGATATCAAGAACTCTCTACTTTCAAGCGTAGGTTTCAGGTCAGTCAATAATGTTCTTACCGCTCTATGCACCTCCTCCGCGAGGGAGCTACATGACTACCAGCGACTAGAGTTTCTTGGCGACTCGATACTGAAATTTCTGGTTTCCATCAATCTACTCGATGAGCATCCGTCTTGGCATGAAGGTGTTCTTTCTACGAAGAAGGCAAAAGTAGTATCCAACGCCACGCTGGCTAAAGCAGCACAGGGAAAGGGCTTGGCTCAATGGGTCATTTCCGAAGAATTTACCGGGGCTAAATGGAGTCCCCGGTACATCAATTCAGCGAATGAAGAATGTGCTAAGAGGACGCCGGACGATTCTCCCCCCTCTGATAGGGTCCTATCAAGAAAAGTACTGGCGGATGTCGTTGAGGCACTCATTGGCGCAGCGTATGTTGAAGGGGGCTATGACCAGGCACTGAGATGCATCGATTTCTTTGGCTTGGGTGTGGTCCTGGAACCGCTCCAAAGCAGAGTGAGCTCCTTATTTCGCAAAGCAGGAAAGACGTCACCCGTCAAACACGCATACCTAAGAGGCCTGCAAGACCTTCTCGGCTACAAGTTTAAACATCAATCACTCCTTCTCGAAGCGGTCACCCACCCCTCCTCCGAGTTACCCTCGCCGTCCTATCAACGTCTCGAGTTCCTCGGAGATGCGGTACTGGACATGTTAGTAGTTGATGAGCTCTATCAGAGTCCAAAGAACCTC
Source organism: Morchella sextelata (assembly GCF_020137385.1). Taxonomy (NCBI): domain Eukaryota; kingdom Fungi; phylum Ascomycota; class Pezizomycetes; order Pezizales; family Morchellaceae; genus Morchella; species Morchella sextelata. The sequence continues at coordinate 1,525,540 of NW_025408631.1, forward strand.
CCGCCAGTTTCCATGCACCTCTACAAGAGCTCAGTCGTCAACGGCGGTCTTTTGGCATTCCTGTCCATGAGTCGCTCCACTCGCGAGAAAATACCCACAGTAGAAGAATCTCGTGGTGTCTTCAACGTCATAGATGTGGAACAAGAAGCCAACATATGGGACTACGTCCAGCTCTCCCACCCAGAGATGATCAAAGCAAGAAAACGATTTTTCCACCAATACGACCGCTCGCGCCTCCAGATCCTCACAATCCTAGCGGAGGGCCACCGCTACCCGTGGGCCGAGATCGCACTCCTCGAAGCAGACATCAACGGTAAGTGTAAGCTATTTGCAGACATGTTTGAGGCCATCGCCGGGGCCGTGTTTGTCGACTCTGGCGGGGACTTTGAGGTTGCCAAGGCACTGGCGGAACGGTTTGATATCTTCCGCGTGCTAAGGATATTCGTGGAGGGTGAAACGAATGTCATGCATCCGTTCACCCGGCTGAACGAGGCTGTGGCACGATTGGGGAAGGGCGCGGTCGAGTACGAGTGTGTGGAGGAGGACGGGGTGTACGTGTATACGACGTCGATAAGGGGCATAAAGGTGGCGGTGGCCGAGTCGACGAATGAGTTGCATGCGAAGGTGTTGGCTGCGGAGAAGTCGCTGGAGGTGCTGGAGCGGGCAGAAAGGTGTGCTAAGGAAGGGGCGCAACAGGAACGGCCGGAACCGGAGGTGGAGAGTCCGAGGGAGGATGTGATGGAGGTCGATGATGAGCCACAAATCATACTTCGAACAGATCTTTTCGATTAGACGGCCAAAGTGGGTATTTCGTTTATTCAGTGTTTAGTTTGAATATTGTTGCAATGTTTGTGGAGAGTATACGGCAACGAGGAGGGAATATATAGCCGGGGTTTTTGGTCCTTCGGCTCCTAGATATAAGACTGTATTTAAGAATCCCCACCTACGTATCGTTAGTATCGCGGGAGCCGGAGCACAGTTTGAGTGCTATCCGGGTATGCGAGTGCCTATCTGTGATCAAGGGATCAGTTATGACTAAGCTATGAGAGCTTATCCAAGCCCCTAATGATGGTCCAAGCTGTGTAGAAGCGTCAGAAACGAAAGCATTGGGATTATCTATAGTTGATCTCGCGGGGCGCGCTTCCTCAACGGTTATAGCAATACATGCATGGCCCGTGCCGAGACATCCCAGAGCCTATATCCGGCCCAGCGTAAATACCCCAACCGCAGCCCGGTGAGTGCCACTGCCGTCATCGGAACCATCAAGGCACATCTTTTATCATCTCTTGTATTATTCTCGGGTCCCGGTCCTTTCTCGTGGAACAGCGTTCGTACAGGACCTGTCAGCTCTGTAGCTACTGAAGATGGTGTTTCTTAACCCTTGGGGACTGCATAAATAGCTACACGGGGTAAAAATGGTGTCGAGGTTAGGAACTTCATGTGGAAACCTTTCAGCGCGCATCGCGGATAGCTGTGGAGGTAGAGTATGTGAGTATAATTATCTCCGGGGTCTCCTAGATGCTGTGGCATGGGATGAATTCAAGTACAACACCGTCAGCACAATAATCTCCATTGATAAGGAAACGAATGGCATTATGGATGATGTTACGGATTAGCGAGAGTGGTCACGATCCTACTACGCGCCTAGAATGACGGGATAGGGTGGTGCGCGAGAGCACTTCAACCCTCCCAGAAGCTAGGACATTCGTGTCTGGCTGGCTGGGAAGAGCCTGGCGTTTGCAGCCCGCCAGTGATGAGGGGCACTCCGTCAGCAGCCGGCGGAACTTTTGCAGCTGTTGTAAGAAGCTCCTGCTGTGGGACATACGTACCGCTAACCTTAGTTGGTACCTGTTATAATAGAAGAGGCCACTCTAGTTCTGCGACCACCGCATGTACATGTTGTCATTACGATAGGTGGCTTCGATTGTAAACGATTGATGGTTTGAGAGGAGCGATAGTCCTCCCCTTCTCATCATCAACACTGGGAGTTACATATCCACTCCACTGCCTTTTGATTTGTTGAACCTCCTATGATATTCCGGAACGCATCATGATCCTAGGTAAACATCATGCATGGCTAGGTGTACCTGCAGCTGCGCAGATCAGGTCAAGAGCATGCATTAGACTTCTATTGAAGATGAGGAGGAAATGCGTGAGGCAGGCTTATGTTTAACAGGCTAAAAACAACATAATACTAGATATACCCGTAAACTATGTCGTTATAGGACCTAAAAGCAGTATGTATCCATTCCATTTACCAGCTGTTATCAGGTTGGCCAGGTCCCAATGCTACTGTCATTTATGTATGCCCTTTTCAATTTCTGTCTTTGACTTTCGGGAAACTAGTGCTCAAGGAGGACCAGGGCTACATTCAGAAGCCTCCTGGTTGATAGAAGGCGTGTGCACAAGTAGAAGCTGATAGACACACATATCTCTTGAGATAGGTCGCTAGAGAAGGGTATTGGTGGAGGCTTGGCGCTAACGCCAAAATCTCACCAAACGATCATTTCCCCGCACCTTATCACAGGATATGTATATATCGATGTAGACCTATGTAGGTACCATTACCCCAAATCCTTTCCATTCAGCTCCGAATTAAATACCCATCTGATTGATATCGTACGAAATTTTCACAAGTTGGCTATAAATAGATTTGCCGGAGAGATCCATGATTGGGAGGGAATTCGCTACGGGTGGAGCTATGCCGTGGCTGGAAGCCATTGGACAGGCAGAAATTAGTAATAAAGAGACTCATGGACAGACTAGGCTGTGATCTTTACCAGAAGCTATTTACAATTCCAGAAGTTCTCTTCTAGCTGCGCCCACCTCGAATTGAAACTCGCGTTTCGGAGAAACTTATGGTCTAGCTGTCTTCATATCTGGAAAACAAATAACGAGCTTAGCGGTATTCCTGATGAGCCCTTTCAATCTATCTTGATGTCAACAGCAGCGGTAATCGATGTGAGAAGTACTTTCTGTAGGAAACAAACGCGCAGAAACTGCAACGGAAGGGGATCGGAGAGTTGGAGGGGTTAAATAGCAGGCCGTACTCGCGATTTCACCTATGTCTGGACGCGTTCCACAAGGATGGTTTCGACGCTTTTTTTTATCCCCGCAAACAAGGAAAAACGAATACCCTCGATGATGTAGCAGCAAACAGGACCGCCGGTCAAGGGCTTCCTCCGGCACCACAAAACCTTCTTGAGCCGATTATATCAAGTATTCCAGAGCATGCAGACACTGAGATAGACCCCAGCACTAGGGTCAACGACCAAGAACCAAAACAAGAACAGAAATCGTGCAGCAATAACACCGCGTCTATCTCACCGAGAGAGTCCACGACTGGTTATTCCTGTCAACCTGTTAGTCCTGGAGAAACTCATCAAGCAGGAGATCACCGTATACTAACTCACGACTTCGCGTTGGGTTTGCCATCCTCGTCCAATCAGCAAGCCGTAGGCAAGCAGGGAGAAATATACACCGAGGAACGCGGGTTCATACCTTTAGAGTTAAGTCCTGAAGAGGTGAAAATACAAATATCACCCACCGAAAATATCGCCTGTCCAATAGAATCAAGATCACCGCAAGAAACCGCCACTGAACACCAATCGCCGGCGGATAAGGTGTTGCCTCCGGCGCTCGAAGACTCAATAACACGCACTTCCACAATAGGGTACCTGGACCATCACCCAGGTCATATCTCGCCCGGTAACCTCGCCACCAATGGTCTCATCGAAAACTACCCACAGAAACAGCATCCTGAACCCTTAGCAGCAGTGAGTACACCTCAGATCTCGGGTGAAGACTTGATCCGATCCCACTCTAAGCCTGCACCATATTTAAACAAAGAGAATAAAGCCATGGACTTGAGTCAGCGTTTGGAAGAATTCAAGCTAGAAACTGGATTCCAGGGGGACTACGTTCTACAACGAGCGGGCACGTGGGAAAGTGGAAGCTCTACAAAGCTATGGAGAACATCAAGATGGAAGAAAAAGGCGGTGATTGGGAGCGGGAACTTTGGAACCGTTTAGTTACAGCAAAGGGTGGAATATGATGATGAAGAAAACGAAGAAGTCGGGGGAGGGGTAAGACAATTAAGGGCTGTGAAGACTGTGCCGCGGGATCTCTCACGAGGCGCAAGCCTATCACAGGAGTTACTCGCATTTGTGAAACTGAAGCAGGTTGGTTTCTGCGTTACTTGAAACTTGACTCGCTGAGGTACTAATATATCAGTTTGACCATCTTTTCGTAAACTTCGACGGCTGGTACGAAGATTCGGATAACATGTTCCTTGTGATGGAATATGTTAGGGATGGCGACTTAAGCAAATATATTCAGCGATCGAAAGAAGGTTCAAAGGGTTCCAGATCACTGATGGAGGTTAAGGAGATTACTAGGCAAATCTTAGAAGGACTTGAGGTGCTCCACAGTAAAAAGATTTATCACCGTGATTTAAAGCCGCAGGTTTGATCCATTATCTCGCTCTTATTTAATAGTATGCTGATAACAGTTAAAATTCCCCACAGAATATCCTCATGGCCTCTCTTGATCCAGTGTGGATTAAGATAGCGGACTTTGGTGCTTCGAAACATGCAAAGAATACCAGCCTACGAACAAGAGCTGGTACCCAAGGTTATCTCGCGCCCGAAATACTTGGATGTAACCCCAAAAAGTTCAAAACTCAGGGTTTGATTCCTCATGCTTTGGATGTGTGGTCGTTGGGATGTTTGGTGTATGAACTCATCGCCTTCGAACCTCCCTTTCTTGATCAAGAGCCGGATGAGGAAGACGAACCTGCCACAGGCGTAGAAGCCTGGCCGACATCAGAACCCCGCGAATTCGACTTCGCATGTCTTCGGGAGTATTGCGATTCTGGCCTCGAATTCCCGGCGGCACTTCTGAAGCAATCAGATCTTCCGGTGGGTGAAGAAGAAGAAGCCTTTATCCGAAGTCTTTCGGTTCCAAGTCCAATGGCTCGGCCGACGGCAGCCAATAGCTTACAAGGCCCATGGCTGAGAGGACTTTATTATACAAGCGGTAGGATTGAGTTTTGGAAGAATGAGTTTTTGCAGCTTGGGGTGCAGCTGGACTTCGGTAAAGAGAATATATTGATGCGGCAAGTGGATGTGAGAGACATCTATCAGTTTCTACCCAAGGGTGCTAAGGGTGCTAAGGGTTCGGTTTCGGATCTTCTTATGGTGGCTGCGAGGAAAAGTCGCAAGGAGGCTCTTGAGAGACTACTCAAGTCCCCGAGTTGTCTGGAGTCGATAGGCAGTGTAAATAGGGTGAAATTATTTCAGCAGGCGATAGAGACTGGACAGAGAGATATGGTGCAAAGACTTTTACAACACAAGGCATTTGCTGAGGCCTCCTTTGGCGACAAATCAGTGCAAGGATGGGCGGTAGAGGTGGCTGGGGATGATGGTGAGATGGTCAAGGTGATCCTTGAACATGCAAGTGATCTTTGTGGTGCACTTCTATTGGCTGTCAAGTCTGGTGATGTTGATATAGTACGGACAGTTTTGGGGAGAGATCCCGAAAAGGAGGTTTTCGACACCGGAGATTCTCTCCATACACCCTTGCGAGAGGCAGTTAAGGAAGGGTATCTTGATATTGTTAAATTGCTTCTAAACGAAGACACAAACATTAATTTTCCAGCGCCATATGATGCAGGTCGTCGGACACTACTTCAGACAGCTGCCGCACATGGTCATGTCGAGATAGTAAAATACTTGCTGGACAAGGGGGTAAATGTCAACGGGTTAGCTGAGAGGGATGGCGGCCGAACAGCCCTGCAAGCGGCCTCTGAGCTTGGTCATGTCGAGATCATCAATCTGCTATTGAAAAATGGTGCAAATGTGAATAGCCCAGCAGCGTATACCAACGGCCGGACAGCCTTGCAAGCGGCTGTCGAGCGTGAACACCTTGATGCCATCAAGATTTTGCTGGACAGTGGCGCGAATGTAAACGGCAGCGCAGGGGCCGAGGGCGGTAAAACGGCACTACAGGCAGATGCAAGATGTGGAAATCTGGAAATCGTAAAGATTCTATTGGCCAGTGGCGCGGACGTCGATGCTGATGGAGCCCAGGAAGGGGGGGGGGAAGGGCCCTTCAGATGGCCTGCACCGGCGGACATTTTGGCATTGTCAAGCTCCTGTTAAACGAAGGCGCCGATATCGACTCAAGGGCAGGACGTTATGGAAGAACGGCATTACAGGCAGCAGCCGAAGTGGGCGATATGGAGACTTTTAAGCTACTTATGGAACATAAGGCGGATGTCAACGCGACAGCAGGAGGAGGAGAATCAGCACATAAACGAAGTACAGCTCTACAGCTGGCTGCGGGAAATGGATATTTCGAAATGGTCAAAATCTTGATAGACAACAACGCCCACGTCAATGCCGCCGCGTTCGATCCCGCCCCGTTCAGAGAATATAATTTAACAGCGTTGCAAGCAGCAGCCAAGGGCGGACATTTGAGAATCGTAAAGCTCTTACTAGAGAACGAGGCCAGCACAGGTGGTCGAGGTTGGACGCCCTTATCCATCGCTGCCGGTGGCGGATACATGGACATTATCCGGCTGTTGCTAGAGTATGAGGACGATTTCAAGACAAACGGAACGACGGCCTTAAATGCTGCCAGCGGCAATGGACGCATTGACGTTGTGAAGCTGCTATTAGACCGATGTGCGGACGTCAATGCACACACACTAGTAATCTTGAAATAGTACGCTCGACACGTTTCATAGTATTGGAGGATTCTCATTTGTCATTATGAGTCACGGGTTCTGACTCATTCTTTTACTGGTATTTATCAGTCATGTCTTTCTATTACTTATACGGCTATGATTTACTATGTTTTGTGTTACCTTTCTTTAGTATAAATACGGGGCATTCCCCCCTCTAGTTAGTTGGAATAACACGCTCAATTACTACACTTCTCTACATACATTTTCTCTAAGTAAAACTCGATCCTCCCACGTGCGCATATCCATTTACTTCAACAGCCCTGCAAGCTGCGGCTGGTGGTGGGCATATATATAGATATTGTCGAACTGTTGTTAGATAATGGCGCGCATGTCAATGCAAGAGCAGGACCGTTGGCGACGGATCAATATAGCCCTAGTCCATCTGCCCTAGAAGCAGCGGCGGGTGGTGGATACATCGATGTTATAAAGCTGTTGCTAGATAGGGGCGCGGGCGTCTACACAAATCCAGTAGTAGAGCCACGTCGTAAACCCACTCCAAACGCCGTAGAAGTCGCGGCTGGCGGTGGGCACATCGGCGTTGTAGAGCTACTGCTTGATGGGAGTACCGGCGGCACCGAGGACGTGAAAGCTGGGTCAGCGTCAATATCAGGCAGGCCTAGGCCGTTTCCCGCCTACTACGACACATGATGTACTCGACTCGGACGTCGCAGTAGCCCTGGAAGATGTAAACATCGCTCCAGACTATAGAACGGTCGACACATGGACTAGGGCGTTAACTGCAGCATCTAAAGCCGGACATTCCAACATTCTTGAGTTCTTATTGAATCATACTATTGGTATCAATTCCTACACACATCAATGGACTAGAAACGAAGACGCAACGGCGGCATTTCGTAAAGCGCTGGGGTTTTGTATCAAGCGTGGGCACATTGAGATGGTAGAACTTATACTACACGTGTATAAAAACGATGAAATCTGTGTCGGAGCATTGCAAAAGGCAGCACGTGTGGGAAATATCGGTATTGTAAAGCTCCTACTAAGTACCAGGGCGGGTGCAGCTATGAGTGTCGGAGCGGGTGAGTTGAAAGCCGCTGCCGGTAGTGGAAATATTAATATTTTCAGATTGTTCTACGAGCTTTACAACCAATCAAGGAAATCTCAATCATTTGATGGTATAGACGCCTTGCGATCGGCCGTGTGCGGCGGACATACCGCAATCGTCAAGCTCTTACTGAAGAACGGTGCCAGCCCCGCCAGCGAAGACAGCTTGTGCGATGCCATAGGCACGGGTCGTATTGAACTTGTTAGGATCTTATTGGAACATGGGGCGGGGGTTCGTGACACACTTTTGGAGGACGCTGCCCACAGAGGTCACGTAGGCATCGTACGTTTGCTTTTATCCCAAAAGCTAGTAGATGTGCAATTTACCCGTCTCGGTGGATACAAGTTTACGCCTTTGCAAGCAGTTTGCAAGGGTGGGCATAACAGAATCGTCAAGCTGCTATTGGAAAACGGTCCCATTGAACAGCGCTACCAAAAAGAACAAATAGCCTTGTGCCTCGCAGCTATGGAGGGACATACTGGGATTGTGAAGCTCCTACTATCAAGTAGGGCCGATGTCAACGGCGGGGGACAAATGGAGACCAATTGGACTATAAAGCCTGACGCCCCACAACTTGCTGCGTTGTACGGACATATTCACATTGTTAAGCTACTTCCGGACCACGGGATCGATCCTAGCAATCTGCGCGACAACAAGTGTACACCACTGCCTCTTTCCGCCTTTAAAGGTCATACGGCCATTGTTAAGTTGCTGCTGGATAATATATCCGTCCGCTTCCCCGATAAGATACTGGGTGGTAACGAGGCCTTACTAGTGGCGGCCGTGCGGGGCGGAAATCTCAACACTATCAGACTCTCGTTAAAGAACAAAGTAAATGTCAATATTCCGGACTCGAAGTCTGTAACGGCGCTACACGCGGCAGCTGAGATTGGACACATCAGTATTTTGAAGCTCTTGATCAACAACAAGGCCGATGTTAATGCGGAAACCGAGGATGGGACTACTGTTCTGAAGCGTGCTTTTATATCCCAAAATATCGACGCCATCAAACTTCTCGTAAACTTGAAGGCCAACGATCTCCCCATAACCAACAACCACTACCACTACCGTGATGAAATTCGAGACGAATACAGCAACGCCTCCGGCCGTGGGCTCTAGTGGAATCAAGTTCCCACCGCGACGGGCGGAACTTCCCCATAAAGTCTATTTACCAAGAGAAACCCGATAGAGCTTTTTTATAAACACATCTCTTACTTTTCTTGTAGCCTTCCGTCTAGCACACATTTTTCTCCCTCTACATCATTATCTTTCGTTTACATTACCCAGAGTTCAGGGGAAATGCTGGGAAGTAACAAATTGTGTTTTTTTTCTCTGGCTCGACTCGATGTATATTCCAATTTTGTCTTATGGTTTTTCTTATTATTTGTCCTTTATTTTTGTCTTCTGTTATTTGTCTTCTTTTTTGGACTTTTGTCCTTTTCATTTCTATTTCGTCCTTTTTTCTTTATCGCTCATCACTTCCTCAATACATGAAGACCGTTAGTTCTAGTATTCTTATCTGTGTTTCTAAGCATGACGGTGACCGTCCTCCATCATGACAGGACTCTTTGTGGAAACCTACTATACCATAACACTGCCTAGAACGTGAAGCTCCAGATCTAAACACCGAGTAGAAAGAACTACATGTATTGACCGATTCGATTACAACACCAAAGAATATCCAATATCCCATGGATACACGCCCCGCCGTGCGTCCCTCGCATCACCAAAGACTCATCTCAGCATCAAGCCCCCACTACACACTCCACCTCCCGCCCGGAACGCCGTTTCTCTTTGCTGGAGCATGGTACGGTGAGTCTGACGTCCACAGAGTCAACCCTAACCCTGTATTTTGGATTTCGTGGGTATTGGGGGCTTTGTCGCGGCATAAGGGGTGAGTGCCTGGTGCTGCATCATCCCGTGGATACGCTGGGGGATGGGGGTGTTTGTGTGCGGACGTAGGTTTACTCGATGTGCTTGGCACGTGCGCGTGCGCCGGGCGGAATAGCACACTCACTGTCGATTCCCCGTTCCGATCATGCAACAAGTCATAGTGAACAGTGTAAGGAGAGGCCCGATCTGTGTACTCGTAGAAACCAGTCCGACCATCGCGGTGTTGGACGGCGGCTGGTGCCTTTGTTTGCAAGTCTCGGAATGCCATTGGGTCCACTACTCACACCCGAGACCCAACGGCGTGTATCATTTTTCGAAACGGTCAGAAGCACGCCAGTATTCCTTGGGCGTTGAATATAACCGGATGAGTTTTGATCCTGGGTGTTTGCGCCGAATCAGTGGTTCTGGATCATGTAATCAATCGCAAAACGACGTAATCACGGAATGTCACTCGGCCACACTGCGAGTGATGGGATATGAGTCGCATATAGCGAGTGATATTTGATGACGCAGATTGCACTTCCCACGTGAGACGGAAAGCAAGGGGGCGGGTATTCAACAGTCAGTCTGCGAGTCCCAAGACCGTACTGAAAAAAATGCTGTACATGAATCTAGTCTTGGAGCCCAAGAGAATTGCAATTAGTTTCCAGTTGAGAGGGTCGCGGCAACTTCAGTTCATCAAAGTGCTAGGGATTATAACCTCACTTGGCTGAATCTCAGAGCTGTACGCGTCTGTCTGTCCGCTTGTTGACGGATTCTCACCATCTTTGCTCTCCGGGTATCTAGCCTTGTAGATAAATCTCTGGATCTGTTCCGGGCCGTTGGCGGATATGACGGATTCGCGAATGGACTTGACAAATTCGCGAATGGACTTGAGGTATTCGCGAATGGCCTGGGAATACTGTGGTTTAGTAGGACAATTAGTTCATCACTCACAACTAATAATGATTTATATCAATCCTGAATGATCTCTACAACCATCAGAAACCTCTGAAAAAACCATCGACCCTAAAGACCAAACCTAAAAAAATAGTTAGCATCTTCATGATCTTTAGCGAGCTTAAAACCTCAATATTAACAATTGACGCCTGATATGTGGTATCCTGTGGTCTCTATCAGCTTCACTGACCTCTACAACTACTTATTAGGGCCCTATGAGCTCTAGTAGAGTCCAGATTATTCTCGAGTTAATTTAAAGACCCAATTCCATTACCCTTTATCCAGTCCATTCGCCAATGGACCGGTCCGGTCCCCGATGTATGGAGCAAGCAGTCCATTGGCGAATCCAGGGTGTTTGCGAGTCGCCCGGAACAGATCGACATGTGCAAAAAGTTGCATTCGGCAGCTACATGTATGTATGCCATCTACAGATATATATGAAACTCCGATAAGAAAAGACGGGCCATCGCAGATCGAACTGGATTTCCTGCTGATCACGGGTAATATTTGTAATGCCAAGAAGATATCGGGGGCCTACATATAATACAGATATCGTAGGCTGAGTTATGTAGGTTTGAGTCTAGGGGCTATTCAGCTCTGCGTGTATATCCTCGGAAAGTCACTACTAGTATTACTAAATCTTGCTTTCTTCTCGATAAGCTAGAAGGTTCATCATAACCCGATTTATGAATCATGATGACGACCAAGTGAGTTATATCTGGCCGGAGGATACATCTGGGAAGGTCCGACTACTCGAGGTAGGGTGCTAGCGGTGGTTTTAGTAGTGGGAGTAATCTTACATCCACTTCAGATCAGCGAACTCAATAGAAAGAAGGATCACCCATATGCATATTGGATGCAAATATCCCTCGGTTAAGGTAAAGAAGATAACGAGACAACTTCTTCAATCTAAGTTACTTAAGTATTTACGTGGTAAGAACGTTCCGCCAAATACACCACTCTAGATACTTGTATATATATAAAATACATAGATGGAATTACCAAGCCTAGTGCTAGTTATTGCAAGAGTTAATTATACAACATCGATATCTTTCTTTTCCCTATATTTACGTATATGAGCAAAGATCTCATTCGCGGCTTTTATGAGCTTCTTCTTATCTTTCCCAACTATCGTGACCTGTTCATCGCCGCTCCCACTCACAACCTCTCTTCCCAAAGTAATATCCTCCCCAGAGATGGCCTCCTGTCCATCGATATCTTCCGCATCACCGACGATCTGTTCATCGGTGCTCTCTCCGACACCTTCACCGCTTCTCCCATCAACGACGATCTGTTTATCGGGGCTCTCGCTGACACTTTCATGGGTGCTCTCACCGACATCGCCGTCGGTGCTCTCACTGAGACCGCCGCCGGTGCTCCCACTGGCACCTTCATCGCTTCGCCCATCAACGACGATCTGTTTATCGGGGCTCTCACTGAAACCTTCACGGGTGCTCTCACCGACATCGCCGTCGGTGCTCTCGCCGACACCGCCGTCAGTGCTCTCACTGAGACCGCCGCTGGTGCTCGCACTGACACCTTCATCGCTTCGCCCATCAACGACGACCTGTTTATCGGCGCTCTCACTGACAACTTCATCTCTTCCCAAAGGAATATCTCCCCCATCACCAACGACCTGTTCATCGGCGATCTCACTGACACCTTCACCGCTTCGCCTATCAACGACGATTTGTTTATTGGTGCTCTCAATGACAACTTCATTGCTTTCAGGGGAGGTATCTTCCCCATCACCGAAGAGCTGTTCATCGGGGCTCTCATTAACAACTTCATCTCCCCCTAAAGGAATATCCTTCCCAACAACGCTGACCTGTTCATCGGCGAACTCACTAACATCTTTATTGCCTTTCAGGGAGGTATCTTCCCTATCAGCGACGACCTGTTTATCGGCACTCTCACTGAGACCTTCACCGCTTCCCAAAGGAATATCTTGCCCATCGACGACGGGCTGTTCATCGGCGATCTCACCAACTCCTTCATTGCTTCCCAAAGGGATATCCGGCAATTCTGAGTCTGAATCAAGGGCGCGTAGCAAATCTCTCTCTCCCAAAATAGCTGCCATATCATGTGCCGTACGTCCGTCTTGGTCTTTAACGCTCCTATCCACTCCTTTTTCAATGAGTGTAAACGCTATTTCCCCACAATCTTCTTTCCTATGGCGAGTAAGGGATGAAAGGATCACTAGATGCAGTGCGGTCCAACAACCAATCCTCGCGTTCACGTCTGCCCCTTCATCGATGAGGAAACGAACAAAATCAGGATCTCCCTCAAAACAAGCGAAGTGCAGGGCGGTATACCCCCTTTTATCCAAAGCGTTTAGATCCGCCCCTTGGGCTATGAAAATCTTAACCAAGGAGTTCTCAATCATAAAGCTTGAGTAATGCAAAATTGTACGCTTAAGTTTATCTGTGATCTTAACATCCGCTGCACTGTTGAGAATGAGCATGCGTACAAGGTGGTTGATATTTATGGGACGGGTTATAAGCGCAAGATTCAGGACGGTCCGCCCATAGGAATCCTGCGCATTTATATCCGCACCTTCGACAATCAAGGCGTTTACTGATCTCCAGATGGTCCTTGCATCGCAATCGAGGTTGTGGGTAACTGTACAATGGATCGCCCTTTTTCCACGCTTGTCTTTTGTATTTATGCTGGCGCCACGATCGACAAGATACCCAATCATGTTAGAATCATGCTTTAGGGCTGCGATGTGCATGACTGTCCATCCATGTTTATCCTTCGCTTTCAAGTCCGCTCCTTTGTCGATCATGGTATACAGGGAATCACTTTCTCCGTATAGTGCTGCGGTATGAATTGGCGTCGAGTCATATTTATCTTTGAGATCCGTATTGGCCCCCTTCTTGATAAGAAGTGCAATTGCGCGGGAGAGTCTTCCGCGCTGTCTCAAAGATGCTATGTGGTGCAAGGCTGTCATCCCGCTCACATCTTGCACGTTGATATCTGCTCCCTTAATGCCGACCAGGATAGCCATTAATTTGGGCTTATAGAGCCTTGCGGTATCATGCAGCGCCGTTCGTCCATCGTTGTTACAGAGATTTACATCGGCCCCACCCTCGGCAAGAAGCTTAAGCATTTTGGAACTCCCTCTGCTAACTGCAGTATGCAGAGCTGTATCTCCATCTCGATCCTTCGCGTTTAAATCTACCTTTTTGTCGATCAAAAACTTCACCAAGTCGTAGTGACCCAGTCTTACTGCCTTGTGCACCACCGCTTGCCCAGACCTGTCTCTGGCATTCAAATCAGCCTCATGATCGGCAAGAAGTCGAACAACAATTTCAGGACATTCTTTTGCGCCTGCTGCGATATGCAATGCCGTTGCGCCTTCAGGATCAGAATCAGAAGCGGCCATGTTGGCATGTTCCAAAATTAGGAATCGAATAGAATCAAGATTTCCGGCCTCGATTGAGCGATGGAATAAATGATCACCCGGACGCCCTTGATTGTTGAAAAGGGCCTTTAACGTTTGTAGGTCCCCGGTTCTGGCTACATGGCGCAAGGCTTCACCGGTGGCGTCACTAGATGCATCAATTCTCGCACCTTTCGATTTCAGATATCGGGCGAGTTCCGCGTTTCCCGAGAGAGCGCAAATATCTAACGGAGTCCTGCCGCCCTCATCAGTCGCGTGTATGTCGGCGCCCTGAGCAACAAGAATACGGCCTGCGGCATCTCCAAGATATGCGTTGGCAGCCCAATGAAGCGGCCGGAAACCTTTCGCGTCCGCTGCCTCTATGTTGGATGTCCGTCGAGTGGGGAGAGTGTTCATATTAGCATTACGAGCACTGCTGCTCGAGTTCTCGGGGGGGGCTCCTTCTACCACTTTGATATCCGTTACTTCCTCCGCCCCGACAAGAAACTCTATCAGTCGTGCGTGACCTTTTGCAGCAGCGAAGTGTAGTATCGTGAATCCGGACCTATCTTTATCCTCCATTGAGCTAACTTCGCCCAAGATGACTTTGAGAGCGTCAACGTGTCCGCCCAGAGCAGCGAGATGAGCGGGTGTCCTTCCGTCGTTGTTACGCTCCTTCACCCCCCCGGCCTGGACTAGAACATTGAGGACTCCAAGGTTTCCATAATACGCGGCCCAGTGCAGGGGAGTACTTCGAGACGAATCTCGTGCTTTGATATTTACCCCCGCCTCGATGAGACGTCTGGCTGCGGTGGGATTGTTGCCTATAGCTGCACAATGAAGAAGTGTCGTGCCATCCCTTGCACGTGTCTCTATATCTAGACCCTCGCTCATGAGCTCTCGGAATTGTGCTGCGCCGCCCAACAAGCAATTGTAATGTAACGGCGTCCACCCCGCCAGATCCTTAGCATTTCCATCCGCCCCAGCTCCCAGTAGGACCGAAACATACGTTTTGTCTCCAGGGTAGTGGTCACTTGCCATAGGGCTGGCGGCATAATGGACCGGCGAAAGGCCAAGAATATCCGGGGATCTAATTTGATCATCTACCGGGTTGCTATCTGAGGGGGGTTCGAAGAAGCACAGGTTATGAAGTTTTGTAAATCGGATGGAATCCTTAAATGATTGATCGCTCACGTCAACAGGTTGCCCGTGTTCCAGGCTCAGAGGTGCCCAATCCAGGGGAGCATTACGGCCACGACTATTTGTTTTTCTTTGCAACAAGAATAGTTTCAAGACGTTGAGGCTATACCCCAATTCATGACCTTTGAGTTCTTGACGGAGTTTGGTCACTGCGCGAGAAGCATCCCGGGTAGTGGACCCGTCTGTTACCATACGTATATCATGGTCCGCCGAGTTCTCTTCCTCTATCAAAGCTGATCTGAAAAATACCATCACGGTTGCGGTGGTCTTGCGAGCAAAGATGTTGGAGGAAGTGAAGGATTGGCCCGTCCGAAAGAGCCATATATGGATATCCGCAGACCTATCCCACTGGCCATGTAACTCGTACTGTTCCGATCGTTGCCTTGCAAATTCGATTACTGCACTTGCGTCCGGAAGTCTTTCACTAGCACTAAGTGGAGGAATAATACATAGGTAAACTTCGTGCAATGACCCTATTCCAGTTTTTTGAACATCTTGAACCAGTTTGACCAGTTTGGTGTTTTGTAGAGTAAATGACTGCCAAGATGAGCTACCAGCACTTAGGTTTGCAGTATCTGCATGACGTACAGATGATTTTCCTTGGATAGGAATTGTCAATCTCGTCGCGACTACCTTCATAAACTCTGAAAGAATCTTTTGTGCGCCGAGTAATGCCAGTGGTGCGCTAGACAAGACCGCCAATTGATATTTTAGACCGTCCTTGATATTTAGTTAGCAATTGAAAGAGCGGATATATACGTTGGGGCTGTGCTTGTCCAACCTCATTTTGGGGCTTCTCTCCAATATCGCTGATAACAAAGCCTGCTGGGCGCCGGGGGTCTTTTATACTTCCGCAGCCTAAGATTCTCTGAGCTTCAATTGTGATCCTCGTAGAATCCTGGTTTTCACCGGCGCCCCAGCGTATGAAACGCTCCTCACGTGCAAGGACGAGTGAGGCCACCACTGTGTCATCGGACCACCACTTCAAATCTCGACGCAAGGCAGCCTCATCCGGTCCCAGGAGCCATATACCCTTGTTCCCTGAACCTGCCACACTAGTACTACCATCGCTATCCCCCAGCCTAGAGCGAGTGATACCTCCTCTTAAATCCCCCCTTTCCGGGATTTGCATGGCATCGTACACCCATAAAGATAATACAGAATCAATCTCATCGATATCCGTTTCCCACTTCCCCTCTCCGTTCTGTGTAGCGTTGATGATGACCTGCTGATTACCGAAGGACTGGATAGATAGCGACCAAGTGGACATTGAGCCTTGGGGTGAGCCCTGAAGGGAGCGTGAGAGAGAGTTCAAAACAACATCGATGGCACATGCAAGGGCTTTAGCTTCCGCAAACACACTACTACGCCATCCTGTGAGGATGTGGAGTCGCATTCGTGCTTTTTTTATTTCATCAAAATTTTGGGGGTCGAGCGGGGCTGTCGTGTGCCACGGGGGATTCCAGAATCCTTCCGACCAAAAGTGGTCATCATCAACTTCTTGCTTCTTCCTCAGTGACGGGGGTTTAGATGATTCTGAATGACGATCTTTTGGCCAGTTGGCGTGTAGTGCTGAGCTTCTTGTTGCCAGCCAATCAATTTCGAAACCCTTTGGGAGGCTTTGTACAACTGGCCTTCGGGTCAGGCCTCGGCGGACATAGGCCCTCAAGGCAGTCATAGCTAACATTCCACCCAGCTGGGCAAGAGAGACCGACCAGTGTAATGCACGGAGACCGGTAAACTGGAGAATGAATCCACAGAGCGATATTATTGACCCCGTAGTCGCGATAAAACCAGTAAAAGGGTATATATCGTATGAATTCGACATCTTTGGCTGACTCTTTAATGTTGCCTTGTTTTTCTTCTCCAGCGTATCACCCCATCCATTTTTCCGCTCAGATGTTGTAATTGTTTCCCGTACCCCTTTTGAGAATATCGCGAAGGATTCGAAAGATTGGTCGGCTACTCTCTCACCCTTCTGCAACCATAGACCGCGAACCTCGATGGCTCCCTCGTCTTCCCGTTTCAGTACTTCGTACCTTCTCTCAGTAGTACTATCCTCTATCACATGCGCACATATGAGTAGGCCTATCGAGATGATTACCGTTCCCGAACACATCACAGGAAATGCATAGGTCTGAACAGTAGAGTCGCCTTTCTTATATCGTAACTTCGGATGGTAGGTAGCAAACCCGGCGTAAATAACGATGCAGGCCTGAATAACTATCGCGATGGCTGCCACAACTCGAATCTCGGTCCTACGAACATGGTTGTGAAGATTAAGGCTGATGTTGGGGGCAGGGGAGTTTTCTAGAGACGATCGAGGCTTTTGTGTCGGCCGAGGCCTTTGTACGGGATTCTCCGAATTATTGGCTTCTGTTCTTGGGGGATTAGCCAATTTAGATTAATAAAATCGTTTAATCTCACTTACGACCTGCTCGATGCCCAGCTCCGTGATGGCCTTCTGCCACAGGTGCGTTATCTTCCTGGATATCGAACCGACCAATCTCGATGAGATGTTTCTCGTCAAGAGCTTTCTCTATTGAAGAAAGCAAACCATATTTGCCTCCTTGCGATAAAAATAGAATATCTTTTACCGGTGGCATGCCCATTGTTCTCACGATTTGTTGGCCATTCCAGAGCTCCCCAACCTCGTGCGAAGTAGAGGACATCAGCTCTACCTCAGCGGCAGCTATGTTCTCCCGAGCCCGTCCGATAATTGCTTTCAGCCATCCAGGGCCTCCAACTCGTATGGCGCCAGTTATGGCTGTAATTACTCCCAGTGGGACCATGGCAAAAATGAAATGATCAGCCCAGCCCATCGACTGGCTCATGAATTGTTTGGTGACCTGTTCGCCGAAGAGCGAGAGCAAAGGAGCTAAATCTGAGATCAAATTATTTGAAAACTCATCACCATCGGAAGAAGCAGCAATGACTGGTCTTAGGAGAATGATAACCGTGATCAGCACTATCGGGCACTTTTTTGTATCCATCATTGTTGAAGCAGCAGCAGTGACTTCAATCAGCAGGCTATGCTACCGGCGGTGGTAAAGCTGTGCAGTGGGATGAGATTCGAATCTAGGTGTTATAACCAAAAGTGAGAATTGCGCGCTGAAGCTAAAAGGACTCGAGTACTCGGGATTGCAGTTGATGAGCTTCGCAATATCACTAAATTCAAGGTGTGTGCCTGACGTGGATCTGAATTCAGTTGAGCCTTCTGAAACGGACCTAAGAAATATATTGTCGTGGGAAGAAGAGTAAAGGGTGAGCTTACACTTGGAAATATATAGTTGAAGCACGCGCACTAGTAGGGTAGGGGGATTGTTGGAATCTTTAATACTCCACGCGCGCGTACTAAACTCGATACCCATAGCTACATCTACATATTCTAATCATACTTTACAGCACAGATAAAGCTTGGCCAATTGGACGTATTCTAATAGTGCCACACAAAATTACATCATGTAGTGTGTGCAGACTTTCCGCCCGAGCTTCATGAAGTAATCAATCAATCAATCAATCAATCAACTTCTCCAGCCCGGGAGAGCGGGGTCCAGGCAGCTAGGCTCACATAGTTGCTACATCCGGCCTTGGTTGGGTGGTTGCGTGTTGGTGTACATGCTCTATCTATGTGCATGTATCAGAAATTTCTTGATCTCACAATAATGCATCTACCTAAGTTGAAATGGAAATTGGGTGTATACTAGGGGCAAGGAGAAGACACCTCGGTGGCAAGGCTGCGCGATGTGTTTCCTGGCCACCCCCGAACCGAAAATAAGCTCCTCTCGAATCTAAAGGTGCACAATTCAGTCATAGATCGACAATACATGTATGGTGCGCACACTCTTAAAGGTGATGGGGTGGCATACGGAAGATACAGAAGTGGAACAATTGTGGCTGCAATATGGCCTCATGGGCCAATAAGAGGGCCCATTTCTAGCCTTCTGCTGCATCACTGCCATGGCCTGATCAGGTTTGCTTCTTTAAGGGTATAAATGGGTATAATACTGTTCCACTTTGTTTAGTCTTGGCGCTTTTTACATACTAAAATACCGAATTTCAAGCTTGAATAACTTTTTAACCAGGAGAGATATCAAAAATCTGGTTGGTAAAGTTCTTCTTCATCACTAGTACTTCAATTTTACCAACCGGATTTTTCATAATTTGTTTCGTTGGAAAGTTATTCAACCTCGACCTCGCCCCAATTTTTTGACTACCTTTATGATTGGGCGCACCATACCTACAGCAAAATCAGGTCGTACAAAGGGAATGAAACCGCAGGGCGAATATCTCTTGCCGATTGGTCGATCATAACCATAATACCCGCTCCTCCCAGTTCCAAAAGAAAAAAACGATTAGCACGGCCGGGGTTGAACCACAACCTCTCAGGACTAAGAACTACAGGCTAAGCCTACATGTATGTATGGTGCGCCAGCCCTTAAAGGTAACCGAAAAATGAGGGAAAGTCGATGGCCTAAGGCTTTTCAACAAAAAAAGTTAAAAAAAATCGGGTCATATAGATTGTAGTATTAGTTATAAACTTTAACTTGTATGACCAGATTTTCGATATCTGTTCTAGTTGTGAAGCCTTAGGAGTTTGAAATTCCGCATTTTTGTATGTAAAATGCGCCAAGCCAGTGCCGAGTGGAACAGTATTATACCCATTTATACCCCCAGTAAAGCAAACTTGATCGAGTTGTGGCAGTGGTGCAGCAAAATGGCTAGAAATGAGCCCTCTGGTTGGCCCATGAGTCCATATTGCAGCCACAATTGTTCCACATCCATATGCCGCCGTGTCACCTTTAAGAGTATGTGCACCATACATGTATGTACACGTGCTAGAGTTAGTAGGTTCTACCACCGTTCTAGAGTGGGTCAACAATTAGAGTGCCTACAACACTAGGTAGGGTATCGGGAGTTTTTCTACACATACTCAACAGGCCCGAAGTACCCGAAAGTGAAGCTGCAAGGTTTTGGTGGATTTTTGGCTTCTGTTCCAATGGTAATTGCAGATTAGGGCTTGCATTTTCGGGTACTTGTTACCTGGCGCTGCGAGTACAAATATTCCTTGGCTGCAGATTAAGCGGCCAGTGCTTACATGGTAGGGGACTCTGTCACCAGTAGAGTAGAGATCTCGACGGAGTACATGTAGTTACATGTGCCAGTGACGAGCTTACTGGGTACTAACACCACCTGTGGAGGCACCTTGGAGCAGATCAATTCAATATACTCGGGCACAGGAATAAGAACCAGAACATCCAAGTGAGGGATTATTTGTGTGGAGTGGTGCCGCTCTGCCATACAAATAACCCTATTGCATGTTCTGGTTCTTACCCCATACGCGAGTCATGGTGTATGTTTACGTGGTGGGCCTATTTGGGGCTAGAGAACCTTGTGATACTGCAGTCTGCAGGTGGTTTCGGTATTGCGTGTACAAAACACACGCCTATTATAATAGGCATACCCACCTCGCCACCGCGAGTCCTTGATGTTGAAAGCTTCCCTCTGATCCCTTTCAGGGACCGCCCTCCACCCCCTTATTCCGTTTGCAAGTTTGCAATCCACCTTCTTCCTCCACCAGTTGACAGTAGTAGTAGTAGTAGTAGTACCAGTGTTGGTGATTTGGTAGGGTGGGTCGGTTGCTATGGAGGGTTAGGGTTTGCGGCTCTCAGGCGCTTATTATTACCGAAATCCACTATCTCCGCTTCGCTCAGTGTTAAATCTTAATTCCAGGTAAGAAAACGTTAAGCGGGAAGGGTATTCGCAAGGTTATCCCATTATACAATAAATGTGCCATATGGTTAAGAGAGTTTGATACCGAGTGGATCTCATGGTTTGGGTTATACTTGTGGGGTATAGCCTTCGCCTTTACAATTTAGGCAAGTCCGGATTCTATGAGGAATTTAAAGGTCATAGAAATTCATTACAGCTTACTCCTAGAAATCCATCTGGATTATCCATATAAATAAGAAAAATCTTCCTCTCAGTGTAGTCCTGCATTATGTGTCAGCGGCCCCGCTCTGAGTAAGCACAGTCCGCTGATATTGACATGATCGAGTGGGAAAATTCATTGGTGTTTAGTTGAATCGTGGTTGATCGTGCCGTGTTAAATCATATAAAGAGCTAGGCCCTCGTCGATACTGTTGTAGATAATGCTCTCAAAGTAGTTAACGGTTCAGTGCTCACGAGCAAATAAAACTGCGTATTCTCGATATGGCTGTTGGAATATCCTGCAGATCCAACGGGCTAACGCGACGTGGTAGGTTTATATAATATTCCCAGCTCCGCCCTTCAATACCGGGAGAGCTAGAGACGGATTGTGTACTCTCTACACTACTACATGTATTTCAACCCACGCACGACCCGAGAAACGAAATATGTAACCCGTCTCCATGAATGAGTACTTGTCCTGTTCGACGACGTCTAAACAGCACGGTGCGGGCATTTTTTCCAAGACAGTAACGTCCTGCACGTCCGTAGGTCAACAATATAACCGGCATACAAATGCTCCCCCGCTGCATGGCCTTTGTTGTTTGTCTAAAACCGCCAATCTACTGCGCTACTGGCCGCGGAGACATGAAGTGAAATCAGACGCTATCACTCGCATACTAGCGCGAGTGATATACTATGAGTTACCTAACGAGTGATACCTTGTGACGCCATAATCCACTACCGGTGCTGAGCCGGAAGGGTTCTATTGTTGTTGACCTTTCGACGAGCCGTGAAAGGAAGCCAAGAGAGCAAGTCGTGTTACGAAGGCTAAATCCCCGGTGCCGCTGTCGTTCGGCATCTCACCTGCGGTGGCTGAGCTGTTGATCTTAAGCTTATTTTGGGTGTGCGGGTGTGCCCAGGAGAAGCTAGGGATTAAGGCTGACCAATGCAGTCGACGTCAATCAAATTGCAAAGCGAGAGACTGACCGGCTGGCGAGATGCAACAGGACTGGTTGGACTTTTTGCAACTGTATGTATGGTGCGCACACTCTTAAAGGTGACACGGCGGTATCTTAAAGTGGAACAATCGTGGCTGCAAGGTGAACTCCAAAGCCAATGAGAGGGCTTATTCCTAGCCACTTTGGTGCATTCCTGCCGTAATTCACCTTTGAGGGGGTATAAATGGGTATAGTACTATTCCACGTTGCTCAGTCTTGGCGCTTTTTACATACAAAAATGCCGGATTTCAAGCTCTAATAACTTCACAACTAGAATAGATATAAAAAATTTGTACAATATAACTAAACTTCATAACTAGTACTACATTTCCATTGTACAGATTTCTTTTAACTTTTTCCGTCAAAAGGTTATTAGCCATCGACTTTCCGTCATTTTCGATTAGCTTTATATTTAAGACTGGGCGCACCATACATGTAGACAGTGTATATGTAGCATTGTGTTTACAATATTGTACGGATGGAACAATACATGACAGAACAGTAAAAGCTTCAACTTGAAGTGTGAAAATCGCGAGATCTCGAGAGTTGATTGGAGTTAAAGGGCCCGAATGCGCGACAGACATTAAAACACCTCCGGGATTCTGGTGCGCTACTAATTAAGATCTAGCCAAGTTTACTTGATACGCCGATAGGACAAAGCCATAAAAATGCTTTCTCTAAGCGAAGCGTTTATAAAACGAACTGGTAAGATATTCCCCATAGGATCCAAAGGATGGTTGATTAAGTACTTATGTAGTACGTAGTGTTCTCGGGGACTTGCAGCTATATAAAAGCGACATATAGATCAGCCTGACCTCGTACAACCCTTAGTCAGTCCCGCGTTCCACTCATTGCTAGTTCGTATCGGATCAAGAATTAATTTGGTGATCATATAGGCACAGGCGCAGGCGCACAAGCTGAATAATAAATGTAGAATACTGTAGCTAGCGATATAAAAGGAAATTCTCTAAAGCAGAACTCTTTACAAAGACTCTCTTTACAAAATGCGCATTCATAGATTGTCCGTTGCACTACCTCTCTTGGGTGGGTTATTTTCCACCGCTCAAAAAGTTCTGAGTCCCGATCACTCTCATGATGTAGCCTTAAGTAACGGCAAAATACACAGGGGTATGGAGGTTTGGGTTTGCTTGAACGGGTAAGAGTATGATCTCCAGGTGAAAGCCTAAATAAAGGAAAACAATAATTCTTGGTAACATAACCATGACTCCGGCTTTGATGTGTATTTCCGGTAGGTGCAACTCCTGGACAATTTCTTCCAGTTGGATTAGGAGCTCTCTGCTGGCATAATGATTCGGACCAAACTCTGTTCAGTTCCTGTGCCCCTTCAAGTACCATATTCCATGCTACCCTAACACGAAAGGCCCGGTGGTCGCGTATAATTTCAAATTTTGCTCGAGGAAATACTTCTTGGGCAATGAGGTGGGAATTAATCAAAGTAACATCCAGTAACCAAAAGAACAAAGCAAGCCAATAACGTGCAATTCGGAACTGTATGGCGTAATAGCTCCGCCTCTGATCTGCGATATCAACTCCTCCCATATGGTAATTATATCGAACAGACGCAATTGGGAGAGGCTGTAATCGGTGTATCGGTACTTGACCATCCGGTCCTATAGGCCAGCCTTCTTCAACCAAATCTCTATTTGTATCGGTAACTCGAGGTCTACAGCGTTCGCGCATTTCGATATTACGTGCATCATTTGGTGTAGCTCCGAACGCTGTAGTTAAAAATCTAACTAATGTACGGTCCTGCCATATAATTGCAAGAATGGAATTTTTAACAATACCAGATATTGTATTCCACGGCAGCTTGAAGTTCTTCTTGTTGATTTTCAACTCTCGTGGATATTCAACTGAAGTTGGCCTTGCTGTACCACAAGCTGAAATACCATAAAGACGTAGGATTTGAAATAACGGGATGTTTGAAAAATAATTATCACAATACAGAACGAAACGCTTTGTTCGATAGGGGAGGGTAAGGCACAGCTGTACTACAGCTCTTGATGTAGGTCGTAGAGTTATCTCTTCCTGGTTATTTGAATTATTTAAAGCCGGGAATTGATATGTTCTCGGCGCATTTAGTCCAGTGAAAGAGTCAACTCGAGACGTATAGAGAAAGGCGTAAGTATAACCCTTTTCACACAGTGCTATAATCTTGAACCCCTCTGGTATCGGTTTGGATTTTAAACGGATTTTGTGAACGGAGCGACCAGTAAATCTAACCATCATTTCATCGATTGATACCGGTGTAGTGGGTGTACAGTACTCTTGGAACTTGTGTTCCAATATAGTGCTAAGCGGTTCCATCTTTTGCGCCCATTGCTTTCTAGGAATCAGCGCCGGTAAAGATATATGGAAGTACCTCTTCAATTGTTCAAACCGGTTTTGACCAATAAAGCAGACAATACAAGGTATAGGGAATTCACCGTCTGTACGCCAATAGTCATGTATGCGGGCGCTTTTGAAAACCCCCATATAGATTATCAAACCGATAAAAATCTTCAATTCTGCTGTCTCAACGGTTTTCCATTGTCTCCCAGAACCGTTATGATGTCCAGCCCTTTTACTATTGGCATACGCATTTGTATTGTCTGCTAGTTGTTTGAAAGTCTCTTCGGTAAAGAATAACTTGAAAAAACGACCGGGTGTGTCCCAGCAAACACCTTGGACTCCTGGACCGTGCTCTACAATTTGGTTCCGGTCCAGTTGTGAACTTCTCCCTGTAAATAGCACTCCATTTGGAGAGACATCTGCATCCTCTTCTCTTAATAACACGCCATCACCACCTTCTCTTGCTATACCCGCTGTTCTAAATGCAATCGGCAAATGGATCTGTCGTTGATGTGCTGGAGCGAGATGTTCAAAGTGATTGAAAATAGGAGCCGGGGGAAGACCAATCTGAGCGGGGTCAAGAGTTCCGGGAGGGTTTAGTGGGACCTCAATATCCTCATATTCATCCTCCACCTCTTCGTAATTTTCCTCTAGGAACTCGTCTAGTTGATCTCCCCTTTCGCCTGCCGGTGCCTCCTCAAACCCCAACTCGCCCTCATCAGAGCTTTCAGTCAGCTCCTCCATGTTAAAGACCTGCTTATGCCTTTGAACGTCCTTTCCAAACATGGGCGCGTATCAAGGCCACCTCTTAAACTGTTATCGTCAGTAAGACAATTGTCTTCGCGTACTTTGGAAGGTTTCTTACCAACAAGCACGCTTAGCTCTGGCCAAGCTAATAGGTGCGCTCACCACCTTGAACGGACCAAATAACTACCTCCTTGAACGAACCACCTGGGTGCGCTCACTACTTTAAATGGACCGGATAGGTAGGCTGGGCACCTTGAACGGACCAAGTAGCTACTTGCTTGAACGAACCACTTGGGTGCGCTCACTACTTGCAGCGGGCTTGCAGCGGGCCTGCAGATATGACTAAAGACAGAATTAGTATATTGTTTAATCAATTTAGATTCATGAGTTACCTATACGATATCCGGTTGATGATCGATGACTTTGGGAGTGAGTACGGGTGATGAAGCATGATGAGAGAGAGGACCGGACAGGACAGGACAGGAAGCGAGGTAGGACATGATGTAATCAGCCACCCTAGCGCCACCTGGGACCGACCCGCCACACTGTCTGAAAACGAAGGAAGGGATACCCAGTCTAGTATTTTGTGGTTGCTCTGCCAAGACCTTCTGCGAAAGTTGGCGCAACTTGGCAGAAATGTGGTAGGGCCTAGGGTTCGCCTTCAGGAAATACTAGCAGGTGTGGTCACAAACCGTCGCCCGCACGCACCCACAGTCCCTACCCTATTTTCCTACTACCTATGCCCGGCTATATAAGGGTTCTATTTCATGCAGTAATAATCAAGCAAGTTGTACGCGAAAACCACAGAAACTTTCGCAGAAAATCACGTGACTGCCAAGAAGTTGAGGGATAGGGTCGAGCTCAAGATCAGCCATGTCTAGAAATCCAGGTAATTCGGGAGGATCTCCAAATATATATGTCAATAGAATAACATCATATCCTACTATAGTCGAGACTCCATATAAGGGGAGATGATATTGGTTCTGATCGGCCATTGTAGGTGCATATATGCTCTTCCTATCATATCAGGGAAGGGTCCCAGAACGGGACCTAACTCACGATATATCGTTCTCGATCTCGATATGTCCCTATAGAAATATTCGACTGCATTTGATTATTGATCTAGGAACATGACTCGCAGGAACAGCGGTCGTTACGACTACCTTAGCACCGTTGTATGTACAAGTAGGTTAAAAAGGTGAAATAAACGCATTTGTTTGCCGCAAATTTGCAAACTGAAAGCAGTAATAGAACTACGGATATCAACCAAAGCAGATAAACTCGAAACTCATTAAAGGCCCAAGACCAAGTCGGGATTGAACTCAAATGCAACCCAGATATCGATGTTTGTTCCCCTCTTTTCCTGCCTGCCACTTATGGTACGGATACCAAATTCCATAGGTGCCGCACCCGGACACACGTGTCTTAGCTGGCCTTCCATTTTTGTTTCATATCCCAAAACGCTCCGTGATGCTCTAACGATTTGAGGGGAACTTTCTCATCCTGGTCCTCCGGAAGACTCTCTGAGGCTTCCGAAATCTTAATTTTAGGCTTCGCATACCATATACCGCCTTTCGCTGTACCTGTGCAGAGAGAAGGATGGACCTCAAGGAAGTCCTCTACTGCGTGCGCGTGGTTGTGGGTCCCGGCACTAACCGTCGGGGCTGTATGTATGTAACCACCAGAAGGGGCGTTCTCTGACAGGCCTGAATGACATGTGTGCGGACACCCTCCCTAGCAGTGTAGAACTCCTTACCTGCAGTCCAAACCTATAATCTTTTGATCACTACCGACCACTGCGTTAAGTTGATGGATATACCCTACAATACCCGGATTACGGTCGCCTGGATAAGCCCAGAATATTTCAACCCAATATCCATCTATCCGCCCGGCTTGTATGACTGTCTCGATAAACTTAGGAGTTGGAAAAGGCGCCGGTTGTGCCATTTTGAGTGAATAGAACCTTTAGACCTGCTAATAAAGAAGATCTATATATGGGGGGGGATATCAAAGTTTTATCTTTAAATTGGAGAAGACAATCTGTGAGTGCAAGATATTTTATGGAAGTTTTACGTACCCAAATCCTAGCTAGAAAGAGGGAAGAAAGCTAGGAGACGAGGAGAAATTAGACGGGAGAATCTAGTTACTTATACCTATGCAAATGCTCTCCTGAATCCAGGCTATCATTTATTCCATCGCCGGTGATGGATATAGGGTTCAATTGTGGCCATGGCGGTACGCGGTGGCTTCGCTGCAGGCCGAGGGGGCGAATCCTGGATCCAGGCTCACTGGGTGATGACTGGCATTGTACTATGGGTGTAGGGGCAAGTGAGAAGACACCACGCTGCCAAGGTTGCGTGAAGGGTGTCTTCTCATTTATCCCCACCGCCGAAACACAGTCAAAGCTAATGAGAGTGAATGACTGTATGTGTCGTTCTTGTGGCCATGGCCATATTGCGCTGTGGGGATGTCTCGGCTATACCTTGCACGTCAAGCATACTTGCAGGAGGATCCATCGACAATGGAAAACACGAGCCCACCAATCAAACAGGTCCAAACGAATACATATACAGAATTGCATGCAGTCTACAAGATAGAGTCCTGAGTCATTCGGAGGATTGCCAATTTTTACCTTGGAAACCCGTACCCTCCGAATAACACGAGAGTTGCCGCTCCGGCTCCCGGGGGAGTAGACTATTGATAATATACTATCGATATACCATAGTGCCTATATTTTCCTCCAGCCACCATAGTCACCGAAGGTTTCGCAGCAGGTTCATTGATATTGTGTCACATTATAAATATGAACGGTGCTTAAGGAGTAAAGTCTTTCCCTGCGCATGTGTTGCGAACACACAGACGTATACCGAGCACAGAGGAACTCCACCATACAAAATCTGGCACTAAAGTTGCAGCCAAGGGATATTTGTAGATGAATGATCGCCTTGATGTCCATGCCGCTAAATGAGATACCTATGTCACAGAACTTAGCTAATGTAGCCCTAGGCTGGTCTAAGTACGTTGATTACTCTACAATACAGTACTCTGCGTGTAAAGTCTTCACCTGTTTGGACTACCTCCCATATAAAATCAATCCTTGAGTTAGCAGCGGGTTTTACGAGTACACTAGTGGCAGTGTGATGAGTACCGTACGCGTATATGAAATCTGAGAAGTTTCGTTGCGCTGCAGCAGGGATATTCCACACCAAAACTTGCATATTGACGTACAAAGACTGCCTCTGGTTGGCCTATACCCCTGCTGTCTCGCAACGAGGTTTCTCGGAGTTTGAGGTACCAGGCAACTTGCTTTTTCGGAGCCGTAGGATCGACGTTCTGAGTCTGCACATGTGAAGCATAGATCGATGGAAATGGAATACCGATCGCTCAGTCAAAGAACTGGCCCTCCCCCATTAGAGGTCAGTGCTCCAGGCCGTAGCCAAAAAGGAAAATTCCTCAGGAGGATGTATGGAGCTTGAACTACTTGAATTTCTTCATTGACGTATGTATTCTCTCTACGGGACACAAGCTAGTGCTGGCAACCTTAACAGAAATATTAATTGATGGCTCTAAGTAATTCAGTCTGCATATGCCTACGGCTGGTCATATCAACTTATATGTGAGCTTGATATGTACTGATCTAGACCGCAGTTCTTCTGTACCTGCCTACTTGGGTGAGCCGGATATATAAATTTTAAACATATGATGGGGGACACGACAACGGGGTCGGTAAAAACAGAAGAACGCCAAATTTATCTCCTCACCACCAAATGAAGGTCTTTACATCCAGCCACCTTACTTCTGTAGAGAATCATCAGGAGAATAAAAGTATGGTGCGTAAATAAAATGGGGTTGTATTGTTGTTGAGAAGAAAGGATTTGAATTTTGTTAGGCGGGACAAAGTTTGTTACCCATACAAATTTGTTGAGGCTGAATTGAAATCCTCACCAGTCATCACTCGATCTGCTCATATTAGGTATAACATCTTTCCTAAATTATAAAACGAGTGACGTTATATTGTCCCCGTAGCCATTGTTGTTGCATGATCGCCGGCCTTGGCGTCGTGAATCGCGGGGTAATTCAACTTAGCTTGACGTCCAGATGCACGGGCCAGTGCGGACCTTTCCGAGACTTCATCAAATATCGCTCGCTGAAACCTCGACAGATTGTTTTGCGAAACGTGGTAGGAATAAATTCCATTGACAGGTAAAAATATTCTGAGATTTGAGAAGCTACAGGAGCTCGATCTCTGGCTTCTTATAATAAGTACTTGACTAATTTTCGAAGGGTCGGAGCTGAGGTATTGATCAGACCCAATTGGAGTGGGATCTATCGAACCTGAATTAGGTTATGATTATCTCAGGCTAACTTTAACGTCATTTACGGCGAAACCAACCATGAAAAGGAAACCAATCACGCAATCTGAATCATTATATACAGATTTATAGCCTTTCTTCTCCTGTTCCAGCGGGTGCCTGCCACTTTGAAGGCAAGTAATCATCACTATTACTTTTATAATCATCAGCTAACGGCTCCCAGCCCAACTCTCCATCCTCTTCAATATCAGACTCGCCCCTAACAACTCTGAGCCCTCCAGCGCCGAGCCCAACTCCAAGAACAGTAATAGCATTAGATATATGTACAGTTTTTCTACCTGCTCGACCCCTTTTAGGTTTTGGAGTTACTGGAGTGGGTGTCCCTACTGGCAGTATTACTCTTTTGGCCACTTTTTTTCCCTCTCGCACAATTCTCTTTGCCTCTTTTTCCGCATCAGCTGCCTCTCTTGCATATCTTAATCTAATGACTTCCTCAGTAGTAATAACCCGTGCTTTAGTCAACCTCTTTCTGTCATTACTCGTTGAGGACCTTTTAGATACTGCCTCCCGGAATTTTTGGTGAATGTGCTCTCCAATTTCTTTGTCCGCTATTGATTGTTGTAAACCTTTATCCATCTGCCCTATCAGCTGTTTGACTAACTGAACCTCCTCGAAAGTCATCTGAGGCTTAAGAATGTTTAGAGCCTATTTTGTTGTACTTCTGGACGCCCTAGAGTTCCTAGGAGTCGCTGGAATTACCAAAGAAGAGCGGCGGGTTTTTTTTGTTTCACTCTTCACACCCGTTGGGTTGAGGACACGCCTGGGATTCTAAGGTACTATTCCCGCCTGTCTCCAAGCGCTGGCTATATTCTGAGGAGTATATGCTCGACGGCGTGCCGGAAATAGAACCCTAAACAACTTATTAGATACTTGAATATACTAATGGATATCAACATACTTTAAAAATACTCCTTTATTAACACCTCCGCATTCATCAGATAGCTTATCAAGTGCGTCGCTATAATAATGTTGTAAGGGACTAAATAATCCTATGTCCAGTGGTTGTAGGATATGCGTCGAGTGAGGGGGCATGGAATGATTTTGTTCTTGAGGCAGTAATCTAAAAACTCCCAGGTAATATGTGAAACGTGCCCGTCGATAATAAGGAGTCTCCATCTGCCCGCGGCGCTACAAAATATTTAGTTCAGGTAGAGGTAGAAGTAATTCAAAGCTCGTGAACCTAGCCTTAGATTATTAATATATGTTCGCTTACCTGTCAACTGTATACGGTTGAAAGTTTTGACCAACCATTCCACTCCCAGCTCCTGATCGCTACAGCCCTTTGGTGAGTAGCTAAAAGTGGCAATGTCATCCGCCCCTAGCTGTGAATACCAGCCCTTATAATGACCGGCACCTTTGTTAATTATCATCGGAGGCAGTGGAACTCCGGCAGCGGAAACGGCCTCAATAACTGTAACCCAGGTCCACGAACTATTGTGGGTAAGCCTTGATATTCTTCTTCCCCGTCTACAAATCACCTTGCACCGGTTTGCAGCTCCCATCATAAAGCCTTTCTCATCCATATTATACTCATCGTCGTGTATAATTTTGTATTGACGGATCACATGTAGGAGCTGTAATTAGATTAGTTTCCGGCATGTATTTGGTGATTGGACAACGGTATCAGACCTTCTTGAAATAATCTTTTATAATAGCCGGATTATCTGCATATGCCCTTTGTCTTTCCAATCGGACTGCTAGCTTTGTGGCCACCTCAGTGTTTCGTTCTAGAAACCTTTGCATCCAATGCACACCTAGCTTTCTACCACTAGCACGACGCGAGACTAAATGAGCCGCAATTTCTTTAACCACCGCAAGTCTCGGAGGGAACCCCCAGTTGTCCATCTTCAAAATCCATCGTACAATTGACTTCTCCTCTTGTTCAGCAAGAAGCTTCTGGTGACGGTGACTCTCTCTATGATTTTGAGCTCCTGCTAACCGATCTCGTAAGGTACTATAAGGAATCCCATGGGTTTCAGCTGATAGACGGATTGAGAAGTCTGTTTTGCATTTTCTATAGTGTTTAATAGCAAGCTGTATATTCTCCTCTCTCTCCTCCTTCTGTTTTCCCTTCAGGCGTGTCATTTGGTGCTGAATCGATTGATTTACAAAATTTTCACAGGGGGGCACAGAAGTACAAAATCTAACAAAAAGCAAACACTCGAGTGGTTGGTATCACCATCACGGTTGGTTACACCGTAAATGACGTTAGCGCTCAATACAAGTATTTTAATTACTGACATACTCATCTCCCATTCACCACTTTCAATGCCTGATTATCAAGCACATCTCGATGAAGTAGTTGTTTGAGAACATTATTACAGCGGGATGCACGATGAGGTGCGATAGAACACGTTCTAGGTATATATGCACCTCTCAAGTGGTTTGCCTAGCAGTAAAACGCACTTCTTCAGCTGAGCCCACGTGGGAGAAGCATATAGGTATTATGTCTCGGTTGCACATGTACAAGCACAATTAATAGCTCGACATATAAGCACTTCAAGATCTACAATGCAGGTATCGCTTAACGTAACTACCTCACATTATCTGTATTCCTTGGCATATAGCCCCTGGAGGATGAAGAAAACTGTTGCTAAGGCTATTTCTACCATATATATTCGACATTGTCAGTTCAAACTTATTGTCATGTTGCCGCCTAATTGAGTTGCCTCGAATGCTTTCTAGAGGAGGGTTGAAATTAGAATTGCTGCTACCACTATTCCGATTCATGAGTTAGGAATAATGGCAGAGTACGATTTTGCGGATCGCCAGTAATTATAAGTGGACTCCTCGTAGTTAGTGGTGTTTCGGAGATCATGGCGATACGTAACTGAGGAGATCCTACTTTTATACTGATTTCTTCGATCCATGCGGAGAATAGAATAAGGTGTTTACATCATGATATCTGCGGCCTCATGCAATTATCTGCGCTAACTTCACTGGAAAAGATGGAAAAGGAAAACCGAAATTGAAGCTCCAGGAATCACGAACTTGTAAGTGGGTAGATTAACTATCCGCTATCCTTAAATAGGTGACATTCGCAGATAGGTGTGCTGTGTTCTGCGTGTGATACGCAAGTTTAATGCATATTGCGATGGATTTAGGACAAACAAGCGAGCAGCATCATTCCCCCCGAGTCATTCTTTGGTTGATCACATTATCAATGATGATTCAAACGGGTTATCGTCAGAAATACCTACCTCAAAGAATTCATCCAATAGCTGGATTCGTCTTCCTCGGGGATATAAAAGAAGGTTGTGAAGACTATCTCCGCTCTATCGGCCTCAACACTAATCCCCATCACTGACATTCCCTGGTTTCCGAATCATATCTCGCTTTACACTCACCCTTACTCTTCACCATGACGGACAAAATCCCCAAAGCAAATCTTTTCGAGCTTATTCTTCGCCTCGAGAAGGAATCCGGTAAAGCTCTCCAGGTCGATTGCACCGTCCAACAGGGAACCTTCCTCTTCGAGTCAAGGACCGACAACAGACGTACCACATGTGAGAAAGTGACCACTGGCAGTACGTTTACCGTCAATGCTGGCTCCTATGGTGTCATTCGTGCGTATCCATCTCCAGAGAATCAGACTACAGCACCGAAAGGGAGCGTCAAGGTGAAAACCAGCGCAGGGCAAGAGGCGACCTACCCATTTCCGTGGGAGCAGCCTCCCGCGTCGAAGCTTGGCAATATCGACGAGTGCAAGACACAGGAGGTACTCTATCCAGATGTTATGATTGTGGGCTCCGGCCCCTTGGGGGCGACGTATGCGAGGAAGATTATTACAGATAAGCCGGCCGCAAAGGTTATGATGGTTGAAATGGGGGCACAGTATGTCTCACTTGTAAAGCTCGGCTCAGATGGTTCATGATACTTACTTAGGATGTGCCTCTTTAGGGAGAGTGTGGTTGTGGGTGAACACAAGAAGAATTCGGTGGCATATCAGAGAGATATTGACAGTTTTGTGCAGTACGTAGTAGTCATATGAGAGATTAACCTGTGAACTGGGTAGATACTAATTAAGATACTCCCGATACAGCGTTATCAAGGTATTCGAAGAATCTTAAATCTTTTATGGCCCTGCCTAGTCGACTCGACCTCTATTCCTAACTTCAACAGGGCGCTCTTAGTACACTATCAGTTCCAATGAAAGGGGACTCGAAGTCGCACCCATGGCCCTGGGCGGGGTATGTATGACTCTGATCCCTAGCTCTACTCACCTCTATAGACTCCTTTTACCTTCCTATGGCCAGATTGAAAAATAGTTAGGCTGATATGTATGTGTTTGTATACGTGTACAGCGGGAATCATAACAGCGCCTGGGTTCAGAGGGGCCAGAACCCAGACCAAAATCAGTACACAAACCTTGGGGCCTCTGCAGCAACTCGAGTTGTCGGTGGGATGGCAACGCACTGGACCTGTGCTACTCCACGACAGCTCAAAGGCCTCGAACGGAGCGAGTTATTCACTGACAAAGAATGGGAAGATCTTTATAAAGAGTGTGAAGGATATCTTGGAACCAGTAGGAATGAGTTCGAGGGATCAATTCGTCATCAACTTGTGAAGAATACTCTCAAAAAATCTTTCACAGAAATGTTCCCTGGTACTGGCCGTGAAATTCTGTCTCTTCCCTTGGCTGCTAAGCGTGACCCTCAGAACCCGAGCTTTGTTATTTGGGCGGCTTCGAACACGATCCTGGGGAATACGGTCGAAAAGCTCCACCTATATCCGAACCATCAATGTACAAAGCTTCTCACACACGGGAATGAAGTCCAACTTGCCACGATAAAGAACCTCTCTCTCACACATGGACGCCTCTATGTCTGCGCGAAGAAAAACGTCGTCTGTGGCGGTGCTGTACTCACACCTCAGATACTCTACAACTCTGGTTTCCGCTGTGAGGGCACAAGTGGGCCAGTACTCCCTAAGCTGGTACATCCGACCTTCTATATATATATATCTGAATTACTACCAGGTTTATAACTTTGGTCGATATATCCTGAGCTGATGATGGTGATGTACGGTTATTCTAGGGAAAATATATGACGGAGCAGCCCATGGCGTTCTGCCAGGTCATTCTCCATGAGGAGCTAGTGAAACCGCTTGATCCAGAGCATCCAACCTTCCCCGAATGGGTTACGCCGGAGCTTAAGGCGAAGATAGTGGAGCACCGAAAGAAGCACCCCGAGGATCCATTACCATTCCCGCTTGATGATGCAGAGCCACAGGTGTGTATATATAGATAGAATTCCATTTAACCCGGAGTGCCTTGTTATCTTCAACTTGTTTTGCTCGATGAACAGCGCTGATGCATAAATCACAAAAACAGATCACAACCCCCGTGCACCCCGACTGGCCCTGGCACACACAGGTATGTAGGGGCCATGGATAAAGAGTACAGTAGCCTCGGAGCACTACTAACACCTCTCCTAAAATATCAAGATCCATCGGGACGCCTTTTCGTACGGTGATGTGGCACCAAACATGGACTCGAGACTCGTGGTCGATCTTCGATGGTTCGGCATGGTTGAACCTGAAGAAGATAACAAAGTTACGTTCAGCGACAAATATTGTGACCAGTTTAACATGCCACAGGTAAGGATAAATGTCTTTTAAGGTTTCGGGCTTTATGTGCAGTTCTGATATTTTATTACAGCCTACGTTCAATTACGTGCTTCAGGAGGCGGCGAGAGAAAGGTGTCATCGAATGATGGAAGAGTATGCTATAGCCTATTCTTTCCACCTATATATGTGCATACGAACCTATAGAGCTGGTTTCTGACACCTGGCAGCATGATTCGTGTCTCTCTTAAACTAGGCCGTTATATTCCCGGCTCTGAGCCACAGTTTATGGAGCCCGGGCTCGCACTTCATGTTTGCGTATGTTGAGTTTTCGCTTTATACCTTTTGTCATAAAAACCTCAGATCGGAACGACTAACTGATATCAAAGGGAACAACGCGGGCTGGTACAAGCCGTGACGATTCGTGTGTTGACAAGGATTCGAAGGTCTGGGGAGTCAATAACCTGTGGTTGGGCGGGAATGGAGTTGTCCCCGGGATGAACGCCAGCAACCCCACGTTGACGAGCATGTGTTTTGCGGTCAGAGGGGCCAATAAGCTCATCAGTGAGCTCTGAGTCTTTTATTTTCAAATCTCTGGCATGCGTTGGAGCAAATCGAGGTTTCTTTGTAGCCTTGTGTTTTTGCTTTTTGGGTCTGCATCGTGTGGTGGTGGTGATATTTGCAGAGAGCAAGTTGAAAAGTTCATATGTATTTGCTGTTATTCGAATTTATCTGATGCTATTCAAATGTACTGCTGTTATTCGAATTCTCAGGTTCAATTGCGAGCTCCATTGGCTTTCCGGACAATTGCTCTTAGTTATTTGTAAAAAGAGAGATCATAGCTAGTAGTATGAAGTCTTACATCTGTGTGAACACTATGAGGCGGTTTAGGGATAGAGGTAACCCGAATATTGTAGAGATCCATGCACAGAGAGTACTGCCAGATCTCGGGAAAGCGAATAATAGAAAGTCGGCGATTTTGTTTTTATACCATGTTGTATCTGCATTTCTGTTTTGAATATGATTATACTGCAAATCTGCTACCAGGGCTTCGCCGAGGCCTATGTCCAAATATATTAGCGTTAAATCGAGCTATTCGGGGGGTTGCCAAGGCCACTTGCTAAACTAGTCTTGGCTTAGATCCTGCTTAGATGGTCTAATTGTTTCCGATCATTTCCTGTCATGGAAAAGATCTTGGGCTTCTCGCCTTCGAGCCCCCGAATATCTTGAGATTTGGCGGTAATATGTTTTCTATGCCTGGTTTATCATTGATCCTGTCCGGCGGTGATCATAAGGTCTCACTCGGCTTATCCCTGCAGTCATCCCTGAAAGAGTCTTGGCGTAGGGATCATTTGGGCCAGGGTTCGATCTCCTACTACAACTCCTCCAGGTATTCGTTTGGGGTCCCAATATGACGTCGCTTGTCGTTTCTGAGGTTGATCTCTAGCTTGCGACACTTGCCATTTCACGTCTAAATACATTACAGCTGGAGTGAATCACTTCACCATTAAGAACTCTCTAATTGGAGCCTACGAGAAGTACCCCCAAAAGCAATCGGTCGATTGCAAGATGTAGATCACAATAGCGCTACCGAGAACCAGCTATTGGCCATGTGCCTCTACCAGCGCATTGGTTGATTCCGCGAAAACCTCCGATCGGCCAATAAACTCAGCCTGTCCCCGCTTTCGCTTCCGATAATATAGATCCTCAAGAACTATCTCTAAAGTCGTCCATGCAGGCCCTTTTTCGTGGGGGGCGGAACTCTACCGCAACGTTTGCTGAGAGGCCGATAAGATTCTTGGGGAGATAAGGGGGTTTATTAACAACGCTGCATTTTTGGCCCCGGCAAAGCTTTATTAAGGTGGACCCTCCCCCCGGTAATTAATGCTTGAGGCTTGAATCTCAGATCCTTACCAGAGAACGATGTCCGAGTCCACTACCAACCCTACGGGCATAGCTCGTGCGCCAGAGAAGAAGAATTTCTTTGCTACTTTCAAAGGCTATTTGTCTATCCTAAATCCTAGGAAGCTCTATAGAGGTAGTGTATAGGACTCTTGACGTTTCCGGTGGACAAACTGCTGAGATCTTGTGCTAGGGAGAAGAGTGAGTCCGAATGAAGGTGATCAGGTACGGGAGAAATTGGAGTCGGTTAAGCGAGAAGAGGAGCTGGCGGGCTCGGATGGTGCGGAGGAAGATGGTTCAGGTGAGTAGAAGCTGGTTTGTCGGTATTATCACGCTCGGATAGCTATCCCAAAGATTCCTATATCAACCCTTGGTAGCGCTTTTGAGGGCTTTGTATAAACAGCCCTTCGGATTAGCTACACTCCCCGTATTGACCTTGTCCCCGCGAAGACATTCGCATATGGCGTATATAGTCAAGGCGGAATTCCGCTGCAAGTAAATACTAACAGCGTCTTGGACTCCAGCGTCTACGCAGGAAGGAACTGGCATCCTTCCCGCAAAGCCCAAAGTTTCTGCACCCCCAGCTGCGCTGCTTCAATATGCCGCCATTCTCCACGGTTCCCGGCGGCCACCAGTGACAGATGTCCCTCAAATCCCTAACACATTATACAAAGACCTTGAAGGTACGACCTGCCTATTGCTTTTGTTGCCTCCACGTGCTGACTCCCGACTAGATTCCGAAAGAACAGAGCTCCTGAAGTGGGTCACCCCCGTACCCTACGAGCAGCAGCATAAATACACAGCACACGCCCGCACCGACGGAACAGGCGCATGGCTCTTCCAGAGCACCGCCTTCCGGGAATGGCGGGAGTCCAGCACCTCCACTGTGCTCCGGCTGCACGGGAAACGTATGACACGCCTCAAGATGTGAATATTGACAAAGCGCTACTGACAAAGGAATACAGCCGGTTCCGGGAAGAGAACGCTCACGTACTTATGCAAGCTCCGCATTCTTTGAAATTGTGCATACTGACCGCTATAGGTCGCTGCTGATAGATGTGCTCCTCCTCGACCGCCAGACCCACGCCGGCATTGAAGGGTTCGCGTATTTTTACTGCGACCCGCGTGACAAGGCTTGTTGGGATCCTGATATGGTGCTCAGGGCGCTGCTGGTACAGCTCTGCACCAATGTTGATGCTACGGCTGTCTACGGCGCTGTGTTCCGGGGATGGAAGAAGGGATACCTGCCGGCAAAGAGCTTGCTCGTAGAGCTGTTAGGAGTATATTCGCAGAACACCATTGTCATTTATGGCGCTGGCTCGGCGCTGCTCGAGGTGCTGGAGGAGGCTGTGTTGGCTGCGAAGGGCGTAGTAAAGGTGTTTGTGGCCGGGGGAGAGGGTGCTTCGGGTTCAGAAGAGTCTATGAAGGTGTTGCCGGTGATGGCACTCGAGATGGCGAATGAAGAGGATATCGATATGCTTTTGGACGTTTCCATAGGGAGCAGGAAGGACCTAGGACTCGCAGGGAAGAATGAGGAAGTCAGGCAGCTGATCCGTTCTACGCTGCGGACGAAGGCGAACGGATGGTGAAACGCCCCCGTTCTCTATATTTCCAGAGTCTGGAATTACAAGTAGAAAGGCTGACGTGAAATGCAGCTTCCTCTGGGTTGATCTCCAGCTCAAGATGCTCTCCCAGCTCTCATCCAGTACCCTCGTCGAACAGTATCTCCAGTCTCAAAACCTCCCCACCGACCTCGACTCCCTCTACGGGTACATCCTCAGCGAACACACTGACACGCAGCCGGCAACAGAAAAGGACCTCGCCCACAGAATCTCCCAATGGCTGCTCTGTGCTCCCCGCGCTCTTTCCCCCGCAGAGCTGGTCGAGGCCACCAACGCCGCCGACATCAACACCGTCCTCCGGGTGTGCCACAACCTCGTGGTAGAGGACCATGAGGCCGGCGTCGTGCGATTTGCGCACGCGTCAATACAGAGCTTCTTGGAGCGCAAGAGCGGGGAAGTCTCACAGGCACACGAGATGGGCGCCGAGCGCTGTCTTGACTACCTCACCGCCGAGCCCGACGTCGCTGCCGCCGTCGCCGCCCCGTTCGCGGCCTACGCATCACAGTTCTGGGGACACCATGTGCAGCAGCGCAGAGACAGCGAGAAGATCAAGGAGCAGCTGTCGCGCTTTTGCGGGAGCACCGAAGAGCCGTCTCCGCAGTTTGTCTTCTGGCTCACCGACCCGCACAACGCGGTGACGCCGTCCCTCACCCCGCCGCTCAGTGTCCTTCCGGTGGCTTGTCACTTTGGATTCCTAGAGCTCCTGGACCTGACGAAGCCGTTCGATGCCAACACCCGCACCACCGCCGGCAACCTGTCGCTGCTCTCCTTGGCCGCCGGCGCAGGCCACACCGAGACCGTGCGCACCCTGATCACGCATGGGGCGATGGTCAACGAGCCCGGCGGGGAATACGGATACGCACTCCACTACGCTGCCGCACACGGGCAGACGGAGGCCGTGCGGGTGCTGCTCGAGAACGGCGCAGACCCCCACCGCATCGGGTGGAACACAGAAGCAGCCCTGGTGGCTGCAGTGCGGGGCGGGCACGAGAGCACCATGAGGGTCCTGCTGGAGCGGGATGCCGGGAGACATGTGGATGCTGCGTTTGTGGCGGCAGCGGGCAGAGAGGGGGCGAAGATCCTCGGGGCCCTGATTGAGGCGGGGCCGGATGTAGGGGCGGGGACCGAGACGATGTGGGCGGCGACCGAAGCGGCGGTCAGCGGAGGTGTGCCGGAGAACTTGGCGGTGCTCATTCAGCTGTTGAAGACCCGGGGCCGCGAGGGCCGCGCGATGGACGGGTTCGGCTCCCATGCGGCCCGGGCGGCGGTGCGGGCGGGCTCGGTGGGGATGCTGCAGATCGTGTTTGACATGCTCGGCAGCGCGGATCTCGACCTGCACTCCCCCGTCTCCGGCAAGACCGCGCTGCAGCTTGCCCTCGAGGCCGGGTCGGCGCCGCTGTCCGACTTCCTCATCGGCCGCGGGGCGCGGGTCGCGCGGCTCAGGAACCTGCTGATCGGGCAGCTGCAGTGGGCGCGCGACGAGGCGTGGTTCCCGTCGCTGCTGTGGTTCCTGGGCACGCGCAGCTCGCTGGAGGAGCCCGTCCTCAGGCCGCAGGACGTGCAGGACGTGCAGGCGCTGCTGCTGAAGCTCACGAGGCTGCCGGAGAAGGCGGTGAGCAGGATCCTGCATCTGGGCGAGTACTGGGTCTACACGGAGGCGAGCCGGGAGGAGAAGTGGGATGTGCACCAGCACCACCCGCAGCAGCCGTATGTGCAGGTGCCGATCGAGAGCTCGCTGGAGGCGCCGGTGAGGAGGATATCGTTCTGCATGCGCTCGCACGATCAGGGTATGTTTACGACAGCTCCCGGATCCCCTCTGATAATATATCTCTAACGCTCCATCTGCAGGCTGGGCAAGCGATCGGTCACTGTGGGGGACCTACGATGGCTCCCACACCTGGTTCGAGGCCGGGCCCGTCGGAGACCAAACGGACGACAGGCGGAAGGTCGTCCAGCGGAATCTCGCGGCGACGTGGGAGGCAAAGACACACACGGTTACGTGGGATGCGGACGATGCGGGGGCAGAGAAATGGCTGCGGACGTTGAAGGCGGGACAGGCGCTGGGCGTCTATCCGAGGGCGCTGTATCCCGGGTGGGTGAATCATGTGGAGAGGGTGGATGTGCGCGTGTATTGCGCCTGGGCTTGACCGGTGGGGGGTAGACATGATGAGATGGGCAGATGGGGGGGGGGCGTGCTGGGCACTGTTTGTGTATTGGAAGACTTGATTAATGAGCCATAGCTGCTATGTTTGTATTGGAATGAAGGGGCATCTCCGGAGTCGTAGGACGATTGAGAGTGCGGATGTGATTGATGTCCTACCACTGTCACCAAACGTGATCTGTACCGTAGCTGGGCGAGGTGTGAGAGATCACCCGCTTTCGGCGATATATATGGACTGTAGTTCCATTAATGGTGGGTGGAAATTGGAGAGATCGGGGGTGTTCTCTCCTCTGTAGCTCCTAGTGAGTACATATAGATATCGATATTCTCGATTGGGCAGAAAGATGGTCATGTGCCGCAGCTGGAATATGTATGGCCCCAAAGTGTGAAATATATTGATATTCAAGGACTTGACCCGCTATCAAAAAACATGCATAGACCCGATATGATTCGATCCCAGGAATGCCTAACGTTCCGTATTTGTTTCATCGCACAAAGAGAAGCGGGAAAGTGCAAACCAGTCAGACAATCTGGCGAGCATTAGACAGCATGAACTTGCAGATATCTCTGCTGATCTGTCTTGTTCATTCGGGACACTTATCAAGTTATTATGTCGGCCGCCAAGGACAATGGCCAAGCCGGAGCCTTGACAAGACATGCTAACCATGTTGGTGTTAGTGGCCAACCTCCGCGCGAGGTCGACGTTTACCAAAGTGATTACATGGAGCTACAGCCGCGGAAAGAGTAAATGTGGAGATCCTTGCTTGGATCTACGTGTGCTGGAAGAACAGTTCCAGGAACTTCGAAAGGCAGCATCCTCATTGCAGATTTGCTAGTTTCGGGGGTGTCCATCATAGCTCATCACTCGGCTGTGTATCTGCCTCTGGTGCAAAACAGCTGCGCTGGGGTTTAGAGTGAGTGGTTATGTTGAGTATGTGAGATCTGGAACAGGGCAGGCGATACCACAGAAAGAAGTATATTAATATACTGGCTGACGCGAATCAAGGGATCCAGATGTTCACACGTTGGTCGCGCTTTGCGACGCTAGCCACATTCGGTATGGCCCACACCCTGTCACGATCCTTGCTGTCGCCCGGGTTGGAGACGACGGGAACGGGATCTGGGCTAGCGTTGCACATCAAAGCTTGTCTGTCACTACATCAAACGTTGATAGAAAACTTAACAACTGGGTGCCGGTTGGATGTTCACTCCGCACTCTCTATCGCCTGTTGACTATTAATTCCACACTTCTAGCTTGAGAGCTCCGTCTCGAAGCACTCACACGTGTATTGCATCCAGCTTCTTTTCGCCAAACTAAAGACTCCGGCTCACATGTCGAGTGATAATCTGTGATTCAGTTCCGAGACTGGAAATCTTGCTGACCTGTCTAGAAATAGACCAGACATCAGGCGGAGAACTGTGTAGCAAATATGCGCCGGGGTAGATTAAAGATTTCAACAATACGAATGTCGTTCTCGGTCGATCCTTGCGGCTCCTCGGATTACAATTCGGGCTGGCGGGGTGCTTCTAGGTCTGGGTTGAATCCTTGACGGGAGAGTCACAATCACAACATACAGTACTAAAATAGGGGGTGGGATCTCTACAGCAACACTACAGTAGTAGTGCGGTACTCTTATCTATACCGTATTCTTTCCAATACCGATTTACACCGGCATTTGGAGAAATACATGTATATATGGCAAAGAATACCAATTAGTGTCTTCCGGTACAGCAGATTAACACTAGCTCTGCTTGTTTTGAGCCCAGTCTTGTCTTGATGGTACGTATATGTACATGTACTCACCTAGGCCTACGAACACCTTAACATTACCATCGCCATCATCATTAAGGCTGCACCGGGTTGCAATTGCTATCATCGCCGCCTGAGGGGATTACCTGAGGGGATTGCCTGAGGGGATTGCCTGGGGGAATTATTCCTCTTTCGCGAGAGATGTTATGCCTAGATCAGAAAAATTATCCTTTAAAAGTATATCCTACTTCTGGAACGCCAATCATCAGAGAATGAACCCCTAGGTATCTATTGATGGATTAATATCTGTTGATCTTGGTAGTTGAGGTGCTTCAATCTCAAAATGCGGAATTAGGGTTAGGTAATTAAAGTTCTAAGCATTTCTCTAGATCTCGCAGTTCTGCTGGAGCGCTACTGTAATAGACAAAATTCGGTATTACTACTAACCCTGCATTCTCTGGAATACGTATTCTGGCTACTACGGTATTCTTGCCGTATTTCTTAAATTTCGGTATTCTTTAAAAAAAGCAATTTTAATTATATAGTATTTTACAGTAATGCTATAGCACTACCATATTATCCTTCCTACCGTAGTGATATTACCCCCTTTTTTCGTACTGTACAGTGGTGGGTAATAAGTGATCGGACGCCTGTATCAACTGCTGAGAAATCTGAGACAATGTTGATGGTAGTAGTACTCGTGTGAGGAGCGTAGAAGTGAATAGCAAACGGATTCTAGTACCCAAACAGCCAAAATAACCGCCATCAAACCCTTTTCAAAACCTAAAAGGGCGGAGACTACAGAGCTTCAGTGCTCAGTTATTATCACCTTATATGGCGAGGGTTATCCTTTTGCCAAAATAGCCAAGAAAACTGGAGTACCAAAAAGCACCTGCTATTCAATTGTCAAACGAGATAAAGACAATCGGAAATCTGGCAGTCTAGTCCCCTACACCAAAAATGCCCCTGAGAAGGGCCAGTCAGAGAAGCTAAGGCTAAGAGAACGGCGGTTTTTAGTCTGAATTTCATGACATTGCCGACGTACAGTTCCTAATCAGCTTATCAAATTCCTACCTACTTCGATTATTAGAAAGACTGCTAGGAAATATTTAGCCAAAGCAGGCATCCACCAATGTCGCGCAAAAAGAAAGCCTTTCCTAAAGAAGCAGCACATGGTTAATAAGTTAAACCAGTGCAAGGAAAGAAAGAGCTGGACTTTGGAGGATTGAGGAGATATTATTTGGACCGACCAATCGAGATTTGAGGTGAGATTTCATGCTGGAACCTGCTGGGTATCGAGAGTAGCTGGTGAGGAGGATCTTCCAGATTGTCTACTGCCTTCTTTCAAAAGTAGTAGGACATCGGTCATGATATGGGGTGCGATCAAGTTGGGTACTAAAGGACCTATAATGATCTTACCGAGTGGGTCCATAAAGGGCCCAGATTATATTAAACTTGTTATAATTCCCGCATTAAATCCCTTTTATATTCAGACAAGATGGGCAGATGGTGAAGCTATGGTTATAGAGGACGGAGCTAGCATACACAGGTCTGTGGTTGCTAGGGAAGCTAGAAATCGCTTGAGAATACAACGGATACCTTGGCCTGTCCAGTCATCAGCCCTCAACTCCATTGAAAACGTATGGCAGAAAATGAAATACAGAATAAACCTAAGAACCCCGGCCATTACTACCTAGCCACAGCTTATACAAGCACTCTAGGAAGAATGGGATCGCTTCACACGAGATGACTTCAAGAGGTTGATAGCGAGTATGCCTAGGAGAGTCAGGGAATGTATTAAGAGAAACGGAGCTTCTACACACTACTAAATGTACATTATATTCATCCTATTTATCAAATACTGTTATTCGTTGCCATTTCGTTGATGTATCGACCTTTAACCCAGCCTCGAACTCGAAGCCAACGACCTCGAACCGCCAAATATAATATTGCTTTTGCAAGCATCCGATCACTTTTACCCGCCGCTGTACAATTTCTTTGGTGTGTAGGGGTAAATGATCCGTGCGTGGAGGATGATTAATGCAAAAAACGTTCAAAATCGACCTGGATTCCGACTTTGTTTTTATTTAC
This sequence comes from Morchella sextelata, assembly GCF_020137385.1. Lineage (NCBI taxonomy): Eukaryota > Fungi > Ascomycota > Pezizomycetes > Pezizales > Morchellaceae > Morchella > Morchella sextelata. The sequence goes on from NW_025408631.1 coordinate 1,570,260, forward strand.
CTGACTATACCGATTGGTCTACAGTTATCCGATATATTCCACAGATGTCCTCCAGTAAATTTAATTAACCCCTGAGGGTGATAATTCATCTATTCAAGTTTTAGAACTATCCAAAAAGGGATAGAACAAGCGGGGGTAGCAAAAATAGAGATGCTCACCCCTGAGGAACGAAGCCTATCAGATGGCAGGTCCAAAAAAATAGCTATCTGCTATAAAAGATGATCAGCAGCAGTGACAGGTAACGGCTCTGATGGCTGATCTTTCTAGGTCAAGAAAGATCAATGCGGTAAAGAAAATGATAGTATAGGTGATAAGACTCCGAGTAACAAGTCAGGATGGTCTAGGTTCGAACCTCCAGTGTAACAGAGGTCCTTTCTAAGAGAAGTAGAATCGGATAGAATAGAGACGGCCGTGCAATATAGACAATCAGGTTGCAGATTATTCAAAGATACTATCGCTATAACTCAATAATCTTTAAGGGCTCTGCTACCGATAAGAATTTGCTTTTTTCTTTTTTCCGATGAAGACTCGAGAGAACAGGACTGATGGGCAGGAATGAAGCTGAGTATTGTACATCGTGGCAAATTCATGTCACCCTTGCAACTCACTTGAACAGGATAAACTTGGCGCGTACCTTGGCATCTGAATTTTTGTCTTAACATACAATACAAAATAATGAATTGAAATGTTAACACTATGTTGACTCGATATAGAACGCATAGAGAATAACGCCCAGCTTGGGGGTGAGTACAGCGGGCGAGTGGGTGCTAGATGATACATCCCGAGTGATAGATTATGATTGGTTGAAAGTTTTTCTCATTACGTTATTCCTGGCTATTGATCATACCGATCCTACCAGCAGCATTGCGATAATAAAGAAATTGGAATGCGGAAGCGCAGTCTCTGCAAAAGAAAAAAAATGAAACTTGGCGTGGGAGTGAATCGAGTCCTTTCTGATGATCGATGTTCTTCATGCGCCTTGCGTCCTGTGTTATGCGCTATTACACTTTCGACAGACAATACGGCACGGCGTAACATCAGGCCATCTCTTCATGCACCTGAGAATGTGTATCATGTGCTCGAAAGGGATCAATCGTCCGTCAGCACGGTATGGGGAAAAGGTTCTTCATGCACCCTACGTCTTGTGTCATGCATCATGTGCCTGGCTGTTGGTGATATTACACCCTCGACATGAGAAACCTAGTGAGCACGATTATGCTGAGGCTTCAATGTGTTGTGATTTGAATATCGGGATGTCATATAAGCCTTTACAAAGAACCCATTATCCAGCTTTTTGCCAACAACATTCGCCTTCCAATTTATTCATACTAGTACCCTTTATACATATACATTTTATATTGCACTGATGTCTTTCACCACCAGCATGTTCAGCCAACCCGAACCCAAAACATATATCGGTGTTGAAGAAATGATTGAGCTTCTCAAGAAACACTTGGGACCTCGGCTCAGGAAGTATAAGGAGACCTCGGAAGAAGAATTCAAGCAAAATGTTGACTTCTATGTATGTCTGATCACCTTCCAGCGAAGACGGCATTAACCTGTGATAGGGCGGAGTTTTTCTCCGAATACAAGCAGAGATGTTTTGACAAAAACAAGGGGAGGGATTGTGAGGACACACTCTCAGATCAAACCTATAAAGAAGATACTCTCGCTGCTCTTATAAACACTGAAAAAATTCTCTCTTGTCTTCAGCCATACGCTGTCTTCCTGAACCAAAAAAGTCCGGACTTGTATGGTTTTTGCTCTTTCTCATACAATAATCATCCGAGATGCATTGCTAATAGACAAAATGTTTTAGCCATCATAACCACATATCTGACGCCGACGAAATGGATGTCCCACATAACTTGGAACGTAGGTCAGTTTTAGCAAACACTGAAACCATATTGAAACTTCTTCAGTCTTTCTCCGCCGATGCCAATGGTTTGCTATCAACATTCAAAGCAACAAATGACGCCCTCAAGGGGAATACAGTCGTCATCGGCGATATCCTCGAATATATTAGTGATTTGAAGTCTGATCTCAAGGGGGTGAGTAGCGAGTATTCCGCAGGGTACGAAGGGGATAATAGGAGACGGTATGGGAACTCGCAATAGGGGTACTACGGGACTCTAGCTTGGGTAAGGTTCGACGGAGCACGAAGGAAGCGAGGCAGTGGTCTTCTTGAAGAAAGAAGAGGACGGTAATATTATAGAGCAATAAACAGCGTAGATACAGAAGACGTTGCGTAAAGAAAGAAGAAGAAGAAGAACACAAAATACAAACAAAACCCCCTTTAATATACTCAAGGAAATCCCAGCGATGACAAATCCAACATGACTCATACATTAACGATCAACAGAACCCGGTAGAACCCAATAGAACCTTTCTGACTAATCCGACTCTTCATAACCCCGTACCTCCACTAGTCGATCCATGAAAGTAGCCCCTCCCTTCAAGCGCGAGCTCCTGCGAGCCTTAACCTTAATCTTCCCTTCCAATGGTCCAGGTTTGTCGGGGTAGCGCATGTGGAAGATATCAACGGCGGCGGTGTTGTCGTGGTATGCGGCGGGTTCCCAGGTGGGGTCGGTATAGCCCGTACACTTAACAAAGTATTGCAGGCCAGTATTCCGTAATTCTCGTGAGTCCAAGATTTCCTCAACTGCATACTCCTCCTCTTGTTCGACGATAATGGGCGGGGGTGGTGGTTGAATTTGCCCTGGGACAGGATCATTCGCAGCGGGGTCCAACAATGATACATGGAAGACGGGGTGCACCTTCATACTTCTAGGCAGGTCGACTCGATACGCATATGGCGATATAATTTCCTTAACGGGGAACGGTCCCAGTTTCTTCCAGTACAGCTTCCGGGAGTTACGCGTGGTTCGGATGTTTTTTGCTGAAACAAACACCATATCACCGACATCGTACCGTGGGGCCGGCGTTCGTTTAGTGTTGACGGCCTGCTCTTGTTGATCCTGCGCCGTGCGGATGTTGGAACGTAAGTACTCATGGAGTTCTTTCATCTTCGAGGCGAAGTCTTTAGCATTGAGACTCGGTGGGGTCCTGTCGAGCGATTTAATCGTCACTGTGAAACAGGGGTGGAATCCATAGTTCGCGAAGAATGGTGTAGCTTTAGTGGGTGCGGAGACCTGGTTGTTGGCGGAGAATTCTGCCATAGGAAGCCATTTTACCCAATCGTCCTGTTGGTAAGAGACATACCCACGTAGATATTGCTCCATTACAGCATTCAGCCTTTCGGTTTGGCCGTCAGTCTCCAGGTGGAAGGCGGTGGACATCCTTACCTCGATGTTAAGGTGTTTACAAAGAGCCTTCCAAAACCTAGCTGTAAATTGCGTACCGCGGTCGGAGGTGACGTGTGTGGGTAGCCCGTGGAACTTCCATATGTTCCGCAGGTATAGTCGGGCGACGTCTTCGGAGTTGACGGTAGTATTGCAGGGTAGGAGATGTCGCATCTTTGTTAGCCGGTCAACCACTACCATAATTGCATCGTACCCTTCACTTTCCGGTACGCCAGTAACGAAGTCCATCGATACCTCCTGCCATGGTTGTTCCGGAATCGGTAAAGGTCGAAGTACGCCGAGTTTTCCATGGGTGTTGGGTTTGCTTCGTTGACAGGTGTGGCAGTTCCGAACATAGCGGGCAATATAATTCCGCATAAGGGGCCAATAGTAGTCTCGACTGATGAGTTTGAATGTTTTTTCGCATCCCGGGTGTCCGGCGGAGGCAGCGTCATGGTAGAGTTGGAGGATTCGGAGCTTGAGAGGGTTGTAGTCGGGTACATATATGCTGCCTCGGTAAAGCAACCGGCCTTCAACTTCGGTGCATTCGGCGAGTGATATGTCCTTTGATTGTCGATCGCCTTTATTCCGCATATCCAGTATCTTTTGGGGAAACGGGTCAGCGCTATATCCTTCATCGAATAATTCCTGCAGTGAGACTTTCTTTTCAGCGGGCTCATTTGAGAAAGAACCCGCCAACAAACTTAGCTTTGCATCGAGATTTTCCTTCTTCAACACAACTTGACTCTGATGCAATTGTTTTTCATCCCCCTCTCCAGGGAGATCTCCTGATCTTCTTGTCAACGCGTCCGGTTTCCCTCCTTGTTTCCCTGGTCGGTATTTAATAACAAAATTAAACCGTGACAGGTATTCTGCCCACCGTGCTTGTCTCCGGTTGAGTTGTTTGGTACTCATAAAGTATTCGAGATTCTTATGATCGGATATGACGGCGATTGGGTGTGCAGCCCCTTCAAGTTCCGGTCGCCACTCCTCAAAAGACCCAATGATTGCCAATAATTCCTTGTCGTAAATCTCGTAGTTGCATTCGGCGGGGGAGTGTTTTTTCGAGAAGTATGCAACAGGTCGGAGGATACCATTGTCATCGTATTGGGAGAGTACACCGGCGGAGACATAGTCAGATGCATCGGTTTCCACAGTAATTTCCTTCTCCGGGTCGAAATGGGTAAGAATGGGTGCCGTGGTAAAGGCTTCTTTGAGGGCATTGAAGGCGGTTTGGGCTTCGGATGTCCATCCAAATGATATGTCCTTACGTGTCAGTCTGGTAAGAGGAGAAGCCAGTTCCGAGAATCCGCGTATGAATCGGCGGTAAAAGTTAGCAAAGCCTAGGAATGCTTGTACATCCTTAACTGTTTTGGGGATGGTCCAATTCTTCACCGTCTCCACTTTCCTTGGGTCCATTTTAATACCATTGGGTTCGATAATCAGGCCGAGATAGGTGGTACTTTGTGTATGAAATTCGCATTTCTCTGGTTTTAGCACTACTCCATTTCTTTGTAGGGCTTCCAGGACCTTTTCAACGTGTACTTGATGTTCCTCGAAGGTGTCGCTGTAAATAAGGATATCGTCAAGGTAGGCTGTGCAGAACATATCAAGGTAACCACGGACGCAATCATTAATGAAATGTTGAAAGATGGCTGGTGCATTGGTAAGGCCGAAGGGCATTACGGTGTATTCGAAATGTCCGTAACGCGTTCGGAAAGCTGTTTTCCATTCTTCACCCTCAGCCATTCGGATTTGATTGTACCCTTGGCGAAGGTCAAGTTTGGTGTACCACTTGGCCTTGGAAAGGCGGTCGAGAGTTTCCCGGATGAGTGGCAGCGGGTAGCGGTTTTTGACAGTAAGTTCGTTGAGGCCACGATAGTCGACACAGAGGCGGAGTGTTCCATCGGCTTTTTTAACAAATAGGACAGGGGCACCGGCAGGCAAAGAGCTGGCCTGAATGAACCTCTTTTGAAGATTGTCCTGTATGTATTGTTTCAGCACAATGAGTTCCTCGCGGGACATACCATAAAGTGGCCCAAAAGGGGGCTCTTTCCCTTCCTTGAGCGGTATCTTATGATCGTAGGGGCGGCGAGGCGGCATCTCGTTAGCGAATTCTTCGTCCATCATTTTATGAAATTTCTTATACCGTGTTGGGACCCGGTTCCTCCAGTCTGGCTTAGGGGCCTCGCCCGTTGCTCGATCTATTTCCTCCATAGTTGTACTAAAGATTTGGAGTTTGTCTCTTCGAGCAAAGCGACAAAGAGCAGCTGAACTGACGAGGTGGAAACGGGGCGGTGGTGCAACCCCTCTAATGGGAACGGGTATAGGGGAAGAGTTGCACTTGCGTTTGCAGTATTCGGAGTCGAACAGTATGCTATTATCCTTCAACCATAATGTTGCGTCATGCAATTGAAGCGAGGGGATTCCGAGGACGAGTGGGTACGAGCCGAGTTTGGTAACGAAGAAGGGGGTAGTTTCATGGTGGGAGTCAATGGATAGCGGCAGATAGCAGAGGTGGGTAATTTGTCCGGAAGATATGGACCGACCGTCGATGACTTCAAGAGTGCGGGGTGATTTGAGGGGGAGAAATGGGAAGTTGTTATGGCGCGCGAATGTTTCATCAATGAATGCGAATCCGGAGCAACCGGTATCGATCAGTGCGTGAGTTTGAATGGATGTTTTATTGTTTATAATTTTACAAGAAGCAACAAAATGATCTCCATCCAATTTATCCTCCACAGACGATACCGAGAAGCCAGAGATAGAAAACGCAGACAAAGGAGAAACATTGGAAGGTCCCGGGCAGGGGCCATTAATCAAGCCCGGGACTACTGAAAACCCGACTCAGAGGAGGCGGGACTAGCGACCGGTGGAGCGGCGGGGTCGACGGCCGTATGGCTGGGTGCGAGGAGGGCGCCTCTCATAACCGGTTGGTTACCGCGCGGGCGATTGGCAGAGGGGCAGTTGGCAAAGACATGACCGGGGTTGGCACAGTACATACAGAGATTGTTGTCCCTTCGCCATTGTTTTTCGGCGCCAGAGGTTTTGCGTTGTCCATTGACAAAAGTGTATCGTTGTTCAAGGGCAGGACGTTGAGTGGGGCGGCTTTGGAGAGCGGAGAGGTCCATTGGGGCGAGGCCTCCGGCGGTGTGAGATGGATGTGCGACAGCAGCGGGGGCGGTGAATTGTCCCATTGTATTCCGAATGGCCCGTTGTTCAGCTTTGCGGCCCCGAACCTGGTTATCGATTGTCATCAACATGGTGGCATAGGCTTCGACGGTGTTAGGCCTGTCTGTCCGGTATGTCATAGCGTCCTTCAGGTCTTCCGACAGTCCTTCGGCCAGGGCATCGATCTTGGCTCCCTCGTTGTAGTCTAGGTATGCCACGATGCGGAGGAACTGCGAATAATAGGTAGCGAAGTCCCCTTTGCCTTGCTTCATGGCAACGAGTTGGCGGCGGGCGGTATCCCGGGGGTCTGGGTCTCCAAACGAGGCTTCCAGGTGGGCAACAAAGGCAGTGACGGAGGAGAAGGGGGCGGCAGGGTTAGCATTAACGAGTGAAACGACCTGGTCAAGGGCCATTCCTTCCAAGCGACTGACGGCATAAATAACCTTTGCTGCCTCGTTTCGGAACCGATCGTGGTTGACTTCAAGTTTCATTCGAAGTTGGGTGGTGAATCCGGGGAGCTTGGTGCGGGTGCCATCGAATTTTTCAGGGTCTGGAAACTTTTCGGACCTGAAGGCGGGGACAGGGGCAGGGGGAGGAGCAACAGCAACGGGGACAGCGACGGTAGGGGCGGGGGCAGCGCGGGTGACATTGAGGTCGAGGTTGAGCCGGGTTATCTGCTCCTCGAGGTTGTCAATGGTTTCATTAGCGGCGGTGAGTTGTGCATGGAGGGTGTCCCTTTGGAGACGGACGCGCTGGACGAGGGTGGCGATGTTATCGAATAGTTCAGTAGAGTCGGCCTCATACATCTGCCTGAATCCTACTACATCGTTGGGTGCAGCCCATACAGGTGGGTCGGGGGTGGACATGTCGTACGGTGCGGATGACGACGCAACGTAATCTCAAGGGGGTGAGTAGTGAGTATTCCGCAGGGTACGAAGGGGATAATAGGAGACGGTATGGGAACTCGCAATAGGGGTACTACGGGACTCTAGCGTGGGTAAGGTTCGACGGGGCACGAAGGAAGTGAGGCAGTGGTCTTCTTGAAGAAAGAAGAGGACGGTAATATTATAGAGCAATAAACAACGTAGATACAGAAGACGTTGCGTAAAGAAAGAAGAAGAAGAAGAACACAAAATACAACCAAAACCCCCTTTAATATACTCAAGGAAATCCCAGCGATGACAAATCCAACATGACTCATACATTAACGATCAACAGAACCCGGTAGAACCCAATAGAACCTTTCTGACTAATCCGACTCTTCACAACCCCGTACCTCCACTAGTCGATCCATGAAATCTGACCTCAAAGACCATGACGTAACCCTTCATAAAGTGTTGGTATACCTTCTTTATTTTTTTTTATAAACATATGGTTAACTGACTAACGTCCCTGCCAGCCTCGATTAAGCAAAGTTTAATCGGATTATTGTGGCAGAATGTCGTGATCATGTTAGAGAATCAGTTCCCTTTGAACCGTTTGAGCATCATGTTGCGCCACCAGTAGAAACACACACAGGCATTGTGCGAGTTACTGCACTTTTGACGGCCTCTCTTGACCAATTCTCTCTTCGCATTGATGCGCTGTAAGTCACGTTCTCCATCAAACTGTCGATTTAAATGCTTGATTTATAGCTAATACTATATCTTCATGTCACAGTACTGCAGCCTTTGAAACCCAAGACCAAAGCCTCAAGCAGAGCAAATTGCCAACGTTTCTCTTGGTGATCTGTCTCCGTGCCCTGAAGGCCATTTCCATGCTAACTTGCACTTGTTGGCTACGACTTGTATCGCAATGTCTGATTATCTATGCTCATTGTACGCCTCTTCAAATTCACCACTTTGCCCACTTATTAATCTTAGGTGAACATAGGGAAACTCAAATGCTCTTGATCAAGGATATGGTTGCTCGCAAGGCAACGGAAAATGCGAATTGGGCACATACCTCTGTCTACCCACTGCCATAGCTGTATGCCACGGATATCTCCTGGGTTCCTCGAAAAACATCTCTCTATTGTGTTCTTTTCTAATTCCTACAGTTCGCACCGCGACGAAATGGGCTCCAGTGACCCCCCTTCTACCTCTAGCACACCCTTCACTCCTTCGGCGACTGCCCATGAGGCCAGCAAAACTCCTCTTGCGGTGGCCAACCCTGCAGATCTGGACGCCTTGTTGCAGAATATTTTTCAATGGTATGTAAATTGATTTGGCTTATATTTATAGTACTAATATTTTCGTTTATTCGACCGCAGTGATCCCCAACTTGAGGAAGACGAGACCATGTGAAATCCTCGCTTGTGCGTTCATCATATTTCCTGCCTGCGATATTGGAACCATAGCTTCTTATGTTAACATTTGCTGCGCACAGCCGTCATTCACCCAATCTGCATTTCTTTTTATCTTCACGCTCATTAACTGTTGCGCCTTTGCCTATTGTTCGTTCGTTACATTTATTGTTCGATTGCTCTCCCAGTTATCTGTACCCATCTCGCTATATTGTTCATCCTCTGTTTCCTGTTCGTTCTGTGTATCTATCTTTTCCCTTGCGTTTTGACATCACTCGTTTAATAGCAACAATTTCAATTTATATTTGCAATCGGGTTATGAAATAAATATTCGTTATGGCAGCCTACATTGATATGTTACTCTTGCGACCTCTAAAATACAATGTTCTTCGCTTGATGCCCAAAACTCTTTGCTTGATTTTGTTGCAGGTATTTTGTCCTCCGCTATGAATCAGGCCGAATTGATCGGCGTAATCCCTAGTCCACCCCCCGTCATCACCCAAAACACTATCTGTTGTTGTCTCCAGATATTATTATTGTGGGTACTATCGACACAGCCAAATCGTACTAAATGATGTTCGATTACCTGCGGCATATTCTTAGACGATAATTATCGGCCAAGTTGGAGCTCTCAAGCGATCGTACCCATAAGGGCCCATGTAACTGATATAGATTTAATCAATTAGATCTAAATGGAGCAAACTAAACCGGCAACCACTGGCTTCCCGTATTTTCCTAGTCTCCTGCAGTAGGGGCCTGATATATGGGAGGATAGAAACTTGACTATATGGGAAAGGTATACGTAGAATGTTGATAAACAAAAACATTGACTCCAAGCTACAACTATCGAGTGACAGACCTTGGAGGCATTGTACCACTGATGGATCCCATCGAGGCTTTAAAAATCCCCTCTCAGCTCTTTGCTCTATAATAAGTAACCTTGGCCTGCATATATCTGATTGAGTTGATGATTTGTTTGCTGCAAGCATTCAGGACTCAATAAACCGGCACACCCCGGTGAGCCCGCCGAAGTCAGCTGAGAAAACACATAGGATACTGGAGATGGTCCCAATACGTGCGCAAATAGACTTGTTCTAAGTCTTCCGATCTCTTCGTGAGATATCATAGTCATGATGTTGGTTTCATGACACTTAGATGCCGTCGCATTAACCGCGCCCAGATAATATTTCCCAGGTGCAATACAATCGGCTATTAGTAACGGATTTGGGTCCCCGGCTGTGTGGGGGTTAGCATGTAGCTTGCACATGGACGACAACTCAGTCCTTCGGGGTTTGAACGATTTCCCGACGATACCTCGCAGGAGGCGTTCTTTAGCAACGCCAGTAACAAAGATGATCATGTCTGGTAAATGAATGTTGTTAGAGTGTAGTAATTGTTCTGTACTTATGGGGTTCATGATGCGATGTGAATGGATGAGGATGCGTGTGTTATGCGGGCCTGCCGAAAGATCAAACTACGAGTGATGGTCACACGCCATGATGAGTTTGGTTAGCTGTGTTGAGGAGAGAGAACACCAACGTTTTAATGTAGGCGCGGCATGCACTAGCGTGTGTGGGCCCGGTTCCGATTAGCAAGGATCCTGACTCGCCTAATCCAGGAACCAGGAATCAGGAACCAGGAACCAGGAACCAGGAACCAGGAATCCAGGAACCAGGAACCCGGGACCAGATAATGAAAGCGTGCTTGGCTGGTTAGCTTGGTTGCTGAGACAATTGAAGATTGCTGAAATAATGACTAAATGCTCTACCCCTTACAGTTAAATAGCCCCCAGGGGATTATCATCTACCTAAACATACCTAAACATTCAGACACGACAATAACAATGGCAAATAGGTTTCCAAAGCACGAGGCTGCCCGACAAGGCGGGAAATCTTTCTATGCGGGTATCGTATGGCTTCGGTTTGAATCGTTTGCAGCTTCTTTAAAATATTTAGTACGGGAATTAAGCATTAAAAATATCGAGATATTAAAGACGATCTTTCGAACAGATGGTGTACTTTTCAGGGAAAACCCTTTGAATCGTATCCCAATCTTACTCACTGCAACGGCTTTCACATCTGCAATCGAGAAAGCGAGTATTGGGAAGGATGACATTAACGGCGATCCTCCGTATTATCTACTTCCTATGCGCAAGGGGTCGATCCAGCATCTTCATGGTCATCATCGCCTAGTGCCGCCGAAGACATCATCTCACAAATAGATTGTTGGTGGGGAGTTGACATCTACATTGAAGGTATTGAAAAATTGAACGCGCAGACCACCCTTAGCCCATAGTCTAACCGCGCGCAGAGTTTGCTTCGGACGAAGATTTATACTATCTACAGCACTAATATGCAAATTTGGCCAATATCACTGATGGGGAGATATTTGGAAATATACGTTTGAGTTCCAGAGAAAACAATATATTTACTCAACAATTCTGGTGGTCAAGGCTTAGTCGCTTGAAATCCCGGGACTTAAAACAGCTTTTGCGCAGTGCGAGATTCCGTGTCAACTTCGACAAACTGCTGGACATACCTGGGTTGTGGCCTGCGGTGCAGCTTGGTGCTTTGCACAAACTCCTCCCGCTGAAATGTGACGAGGTGGGTCCTCGTGATTTTATTCCATCCGGCCATATGTCTTATGTTATCTAATTCGTCTCTTATGTCACAAAGTAGCCCGTTATCTCGATTGGGTGTCTGTAGCTTGTGGTGAATTGGCCGGCCCCAATCACCCACTGGTCGATCGTGAGTTGGCAGACACGATGGAATTCTGTGCCCCTGCGGTCTCCGATGTCAACCGGGGCGTTCTCACTCGTTTGTGCGATGTACCTCGCAATGGTGGCAAGGACGCAATTTACGAGAATATCCGAAGGGCCAACGACAGAATTCCCACACTGCACTCGCTCTATCAGGATCTGAAATATCTCGAGACAGTGGCCAACCCGATAAAACTGTTAGCCGGTCCCACAAAACTAACTGTACAACAATCTTTGGAGCATATATTCGTTGAGGATCAGCATGCATTCGAGGAATCTTACTGGAAGTTATGGTTATTTAGCATGAAAAACTTTCATAAATTGTTCACCGCTATCATGGTGCGAAAGAACGCCAATCGTCCCAAGCTAATATGCGAACAAAATCTTCATATTCTTGCAGAATTTGCGCAGATTGCTGATGAGCTTGGGTTCAGCTCCAGTCAAATCGACAAGTACATAGAATCAACCCCCGTAATCATTGTCGCGCGAGAATTCTTTTCGAAGTTTAGGCCTCGCGATGTGTACGTATACGATAACGGAGTCTTTGAGGAGGAAATCCGGAATCTCAGTGCAGGCTTGTGCAGGTTTCAAAAATGTGCGAAGTCCACAAGGAAGTCCGCCCTGACCGGCGAAAATCCGGTGAAGGTTACGAGGAGAACCGGTCACCCTTTCGAGAATCACCATGAGCGTGATGCTGACAACTTCATATTGGAAAACATGCTTGGGCTCCTGCCCCTAGAGAGAGATAACGATATTACGACGTTTTTGTGCCGAAGATCATGGTTCATCGCGTTCTTTGTGGAGTTGGCTCTATATTCGAATAAAGAGTATTTGACATGCCCCAGCGTTCTCAAGCAACTCCCCAAGATCCAGACCTACCCCCTCCCGAGCGAGGCCGAGTCTCCCCTCTCAGTAGAGGGCCAGCCCCTTCGTGCTCCCGAGGGTCATCTCCCCCCCACACATGAGTTCACACCTCCTCCTCCTCCTCCCGAAGCACAATCTCCTCCGTCCTTATCACCTGGCCCGGGAATGAGTCGTAGACGACCCCGTTATTCGTCGAATGGCGCCAACAAAAAAAAGGCGGGTTGGGTTGGAGCCCCATGACGACACAGAATAGACTATCTCCGTATATTATCTTACCGAGCTACTTGTATTAGTGAAGGAAGTGATTCGCCGTTGCGCACTAAATGATCTTATCTGTTCTCTGATTGACTGGGAAGTGCGGGTTCTCGAGGACGATCATAGTGGGCAGTTGGTTCCCACTGGTGCAATAGTGGATGCACTATACCATTTGTACCCTGGTATTCGTGTTTGTCTTATGGAGGAGAATGGTCAACTTATTTCGTGATCTCATGTACATAATACAACTTTTAAGGTTTATATTCATTAAATAGAAAGATCTAAATTTCTCCTCACGCATGACACGCAAGCACAGTGTCTTTGATACGAAGTTCCTCCTCATCCAACCCCCTGCCGACTACAAGAAGCGAGTCGTTGACCCTTTCTCCATCGAGAAGGATGAAACTGCGCATAAACCGCTAAAAACTATTAGCAATTGTGACATTTCAGGATGCATGTATAGAGCTCAACCTCAGTCTTGCCCCTGTCGAGCTCTCGGCCCAGCTCTATGTCCTCTAATTCATAAATTCGTCGCAAGTCATTGACATGGCAACGCAAACTACCTGCTGAGCGTATTCTTCCGAGTTTGTGATTGAATATGTACCGAATCATTTTGTACGGCAAGCCTTCTAGATGATAAAAAAGTAAGAGAAATGTCTCTGTTCTGGACCATGGAGTGGTTGTGTCCATCGTTCTGATCAGTGGCGGGACACCTATGGCGGGGGAGATGAGGTGTGTGAGGAAGAAAAAGAAATCGAAGCAACTCTGAAGTTGGGTCTAGGGTCTGAGTTGAACTAGTAATGGGCATGAGCCCCGTTACCACTTTTATTATCACCCTTACATTGTCCTTTACGAACCATGACTCGTGCGCTCGTCATGAGTCGATCCCCACTTTAGCATCTTCAAGAACCGATAAAGACACACTCACCTCGCTCAGGTAGGCCACTCTCACCAATAATATTTAACAATCGCGAAGATGAGCTCCAGTAACACCAGCAAACCTGACAACCTGGGAAATTTCAAAACACACCTGTGCCATGAAAACTATGGTGACATGAGCATGAGGACAACTACAATGAACACCATGAACCCAATATGCACCAATACCGGTGGTAGCCCAGGTGATAGGAGTGCGAACCAGCATGCTATGAGCGTAACTACCATGATCTCGGCGAGCAGGATATCTCCCATCAACCTCAATCTTTTCACCTCTGAAGAGTGGGATCGGTTCTTTGAAGCCAGCGAAGGGTTCAAATACTCGCCAACCATCACCATATCATGATTTAGCCCTTGTTTTGGGGGAGGCTCTTCGGCAAACACCCTGACGAGTGGCACTCAGGACCCAAGCAAGGAGTACGCGTTAGACAGAACATTGCCCGTCGATGAGTCGGCCGAATTCGCGCGGGTAGAGAAGCTGGTTCAGGCTGAGAAGGAGATTGAGGCCTTGAAAGAGCAAAATATCGTGCTCCAAAACCGGTATATATCACCATCAGGCTCTTTATTCTCTTTGTATCGATGGCTCGACCTAACACTCAAGTCAATATACAGGGTAGCCAATCTCAAGAGTGAAGTAACGCAGGTTACAGTTTGGAGCCAGAATCTTCAAACATATTTATTTGATTACAGCTCTTGGGCGAGGGATGCTATGGGGGAAGTTATTAGCCACATCAGTGATGACTGGGTGATGGATGGGGAGGTAGAGTAGTGTGGTTCTATGTCTTTTTTTTGAGGTTTCATGTAGGAGAAGTGGCAAAGTAATTCCCTCGATTTATATCACGTGTGGGTAGCTAGCTTGATTATATGTCAAGTGAGTGTAGTGTTAATTTGATGCCGAGCCATCGCCACGAATGAGATAATTTATTCCGACAAAAAACTTTTTACTTTAACGCTGCGAGAAAAATACTTTACCTCCCCCTCCTTAAGCACCGCCCAGAAAAAGATACTACCCATTGATGGAGCGCTGTCCGATAACTGTCCACGACTTGGCTACACAGGATAAGCTGAACCTGATATTAGGCTGTAATATCCGTAACCCATGCGAATTCTAGAGAAACTTCATCTACTTTGATGTTTACACTTTTGTTTGTGGCGACATAGGGGAGGGTGGGATTTACCTTCCTGACCGCCAATGCCGTCATTAAACCCCCTATTGCGGACAAGAATTCGGACATCTCTGATGTATATAGAGATGTGTTTCTTTGCATAACATCAGTATCTCTAATTAAGGCAAGCAAATGGGCACCAGGTTTGACTATCTCGATAAATATGTTGCCGAGGCTCTTGAGATCGTCATTGATCCTCATTTGTTCGGAATGAGAAAAGTCGGCGATCTTAACTTCTCCATCATAATTGAGTAGGATGTTCATGGGGTTAAGGTTACTGTGGACAATGCCATGATACTGCAAATATTCCAGCTCTTTTAGAATCTCACCAGCTACGGTCGCTATTTGGGGGACCTCAAATGGAAGGAGTGCGGAAAGCACTTGTCCGAGAGTAGTGTCCATCGGCTCGAGAAAGACCACCGGACCCTCGGGTGTCAGTCTATACTTGTAGTTTGAAAACAACACATGGGTCGGTATTCACAATTACGATATTTAGAACTTTTAAGTTTGTAGCCCGTTTTGTATTGCTTGATGGCTATAACGTCCCCATCCCACGATGGCTATAACGTCCCCATCCCACGATGGCTATAACGTCCCCATCCCACGATGGCTATAACGTCCCCATCCCACGATTTAGCAAAGATGATGATACCATCGAGCTTGAGGGTGAAGACTCTCTGATAATGATCAAAAGATGAGAAGGAGGAGGACGATGATGACGATGACGATGATGACGACGATGACGATGAGCCAAGGGCCAATGGGGGGGGCGTCGGAGACAGAGGAGGTAAGAGAGATTGCGAAAACGGTGAACCTCACTCGAACATGTCGGACCGGGCTGTCTTGCATTTTTGGCTCTCATGGCTGAACATTGCGTGTGTGTTTTTTCAGGTGGTCCTGAGCCTAGCATAACATGACAGATATACTACCGTGAGATGGGTTTTTATAATAAACTTTATTTGATAATGGGGCCAGGTAGCTCGTTTCATAACAAACTATGTTCGCTATTCCAAGATTCTAGCGACAGAAAGAGCGTCTTTCAGAAATAGCCATTCGATCATTGGATGCAAGATTTAGTGGCCAAAATTTGGATATCCAATGTATCAGGAATTGTGGTAAAGAGATCCATGAGTTGACGGTCAACTGGGCGGTCAAATTTTTTCCTTGGTTCACTTAACCAATTCTGTGAGCTCCAGAATCAAACAATCCTTCCTTCTATCTCATACAACCCATCACAGTTTGGGTCGATAAGCGCGCGCATTCAGCGTATACACCTGCGGCTCCTTGGCTTCCAATTTTAGGTGTAAGATTACCGCATAAATACACCTCGGTTTAAGTATACATCGGTTTCCCCGTTTGAAGTTTAAAGATACATTGATAATGTACGCAACAACAGTCTACGTTATTTCAATTGGGTGTGTTTTCTTACTATGGGTGTCCTTCACGGCTGGGCTTGCCACTGTCCTGAGTGTCTACAAAGCCTTCATCTCCACTGCATACAATCACCTAGCATGCCAGACTCCCCAACTGCTAAGAGGGAACACCAACGTCACTCGCACAGAGGCCCCCCTATATCTTGTGTATATAATCGGGGATATTATCGCCATCTTCGTTGAAGACCTTACCCGCAAGGAAATACAGAGCCGAGCTGGATTTCCCGCTTTGATTAATATGGCTCCTTTGGTCTTGGTCGGAAGACCTAACAACCTTGTCAATAGCTAAATGATTTCTTAGCGCACACAGGAGCGCCTGCATACAGTGATACAGTACATGGTGCTTGTACAATCCGTAATATGTACCGCTATTGGTATCTCCATTAACCAGAACCAAAGAAGTTTCTCGGAGTATATTGAGGTAGGTGGTATCACCTTTCTCTGCGTCTTCATGGCTAAGTTTTGTCATAGCCTGACGTTCAAACCATTTCGTGCACTGCATATGCTTGTGACGCTTCTAGTTCTTGTCAGCTTGAGCCTACATGTGTAGATCACTCATATACCACTTCTCTGCACCTGCACCAGCATCTGCGTATTTGTGATAGTCGCCCTCTGGGCAGCGCTCATCGTTTTTCGAGTGGTTAGGTCTATTTTTAGCAGTCTCTGGGCACGTGCCTATCTCATTGGCCACGAAAAGGATGATGGAATTCTCCAGATAGTTGTCAACTTCAGGAATCCCTAGTTCAAGTTTCAACCAGGCCAATTTATATATATCACGATCCCTTCAATTAGGTCTAGCGCTGTTTTGCAATCTCACCCATTTCAACTAGTTTGGTGGGATCAGTCACTTTTGAGGGCTTTCTTCCTAGTCAGGCCTGGAAAGGGCTTCAACCGCAATCTTCTTCATCACTGGCCTAAATGGACGAGTAGGGGAGAGTCTACGGAGGATCCAATAATGATGGCGACCACACTAAGGACGATTGTCGAAGGCCCTTACGGTCTTTCTGATCTGAAACTCGGATCTTATGGGACTGTCTTCATGGTGGCTACTGGACTTGGTATAGCCAGCAAACTTCCGTATATCAAGCATCTGCTTGATGCGTACCATAGTCATAGTGTTACAACCCAAAAAATAAAGCTTTTCTGGGAAGTGCAGATAGAAGGTAGTACACACACGCACACAAGAACACTCTCGTTCCCCGCCCCTGGCATACCTCCCCAGTTATTGTTGGTGCTGACGTATTTCTTTGGGTTTTTCAGGCCACAGATACTGAATTTCCCGATGGATGGGTGAATTGATTAAAGCGGACCTTAATCATGTAGTTGAAACTCCCCTGTATTTCCTATTGATATACATTAACAATTTCAGGTTTTATCTATATCAATATTTATTACAAAAAGTACTCCCCCAAGAGAGAGGGACGATAGTCCTGGGAGGCACAATTCACTCCGACTGTACCGGAAAGATGCTGACTCCTCCAGCCTTTTGATGCAGGAAGTTACGAACCGGGTTGGCGATATCATTATTACAGGTACCTTAAGCGGCCCATAACCTGAATCTACCCTCAATAGGGGATATTAACCCCCCACAAGTTTGCGTAAAGAACGATACAAAACGGGACATCAGAACGCGCATCGGAACAAGTTTCGGAGACGGCTTGGTCCTCAAAGAGCTTGATTTTGAACCTTCGGAATAAGGAACTCCAGTCATTTTTTTTCTCTCTCTCTCTCCTGGCAATTGTGCTGGCTGACTGCTGTATGCGCCGTTTCCAAGCTACGGCAGAGGTTATCCCTACTCAGAGATACTCAATTTATCGAGTTTTGAAATATGTAATACGTATGTGTGTGTATATATGTATATCCGCCTGCTTATCTGTAGCTACCTGTAATTAGCATGATTCTCAATATCATTCTTTTTCTTCTATTGGTGGTACCCCCCTCGATTTGAGACTTGCCTGTTAAATGTATGACAGATTACAATACCATCTATATTATAGTCACGCGAAACCGTGGGTCTGTGCATTAGCGCCAAAATATTATTCAGGATGCCTCTTCTCTAAACGCAGTAGCGTTGATAAAGTATCACATATCACATAGAGCCAGCTCTATATTTTGGTAACTTGATTGGTGGTGATCCCAAAGCCTGCTGATAATCAGATATAATCGAAATATAGAGGTCTGGCATTCAAACCGCCTAGAGACTAAGGCGTGGCGAAGACGCATGACACATGTTGTAAAGTGGGAACTTTTGAGACGT
Source organism: Morchella sextelata (assembly GCF_020137385.1). Lineage (NCBI taxonomy): Eukaryota > Fungi > Ascomycota > Pezizomycetes > Pezizales > Morchellaceae > Morchella > Morchella sextelata. The sequence continues at coordinate 1,588,686 of NW_025408631.1, forward strand.
CCCAACTTTCACCACTTATCCCCTAGATGTATGAGACAGTGGGAAAATCTCTCTCATGCATTAGCGTGGCCTATCGAAAAAATGATTTACTGAAGTAAGGCAGCGAACTGCGAACTTCATGGTGCCATTAAGTATTCCCAAGACCGACAAAGGCAGCAAGCTACTTACCCAGACGTTTTCTCAACAAAATTCACGGTCACATGATGTTCATGTATGAGAGAGATTTTCCCACTGTCTCATATATACAGGGGATTGCCCATCAACAACCACACCTATATCTATAGGTCTACTCAGTTTCAACTAGTTTGTCTTTGTATAAGGCCACAATTTTAAAACTTCTGGTTGAGTAAATCGCTCGGATGGTAGAAAAAGTCCCTTCGCCCAATTCAGGCAGGTCTTGGAACCTATTTTTATGGGAGGATGAATGTCGACTAATTGAAGTATGGATGAATGGACTAATGGATGAATGTTAGGCCCACATATACATAGTCAGATATATTTAGATAACGTATGAAGAGACGGCCTCGCTTCAGTCGCATGATAGTTACGGTAAGTCATTTAGGGTTAGCTAGGGTTAGTTAGGATTCTGGTAGTGCAATGTAGGACAGGATTTTGAGGTTTCCCGGGAACCGTTGCCCCACAATTCCGGGCTCCGTGGCTATGGGTTGAACAGGATGACCCGAGTCCATTCCCATCATCAGGTATGCACGTACAGGGGGTCGTGGTCGTGATTGCGGGGGCGGAGGTGGTGGTTTGGGGCTGTTGAGTAGGGTAACTCACTGTGAGTCTTGGCAACCCGTCCTGGTTTACTCCCGACATCGCCACTCACCGGATGGGTACAACGATCGATGACTGCATGGCACCGAACACACCGTCTCGAGCCCACGATCATGACGACGCACGAAATTCAATGATGCCGCATTTCCCCATCCTCTGCTTCGATGGAATACATAAATTTAGGATTCCGAACTGCGGGTTACCGCATCGGGCGAATCCCAATTCTTGTCTCCGCTGTGTCTTCTTACGCCAACTCGGATTCTGACCTCCAGGTTACCACCCGGTGTGTATTCTAATACTAATTCGGATTTCAATCTCAAACAACGCTATGTGCAATACCTGCAACCCAATATGTGAGTGACGATCCATGACCAACATTCCATATTGTGTATTGTTGCAGTTGGTTTTGCATATCCCCTTGTTAGAGTTGGTCAAAATTACTAAGCAAATGTATTACTTCTGGTAACTTACTGGATTATATTTTTCCGACCCATAAACTGAATTCTTTTGAAATATGTCAGTTTTATCTGAGAGCCGCTAACCCCAAAACCTAAAGGAAATTTTCAAATATACTCATAAACTACCTTCTAATATATAACATCGACAACTTACAATCCTAACAAAACCGATAAAAACGTTTTGCAAACAGGATCCTTTATGTCAATAGACTGCACAATATACTAAAATCTCATCGCACATCTGTTTGTACGCTAAGTTATTGACACTCTGGTCCCTGAATTGTGAACTCTTATCCCTCCCAAACCCCTTGCTTAACAAAGGAAAACAAACTTCACGACCGTAGCAAAACACTTCTAACCTGGCATACCCAATCCCCTTACACCCCTCTACCCCACCGAGTACTGCAGGCAGGAAAAGAATACTTTCACAAGTCTCCCCTACCCTCAACCGATCCAGGATATCCATCATGTCCCAGCAAGGCTTCCTGAACTTCTCCTTTGTGAGAACGCTACCCACAGAGATTTTTGCCCCCCCATGTTTCGCCGAAACCCAACAAGTTCAACCAACTCAATCTACTATCATCGAACAAATTTAACTGAACAATGAACCATTCTTCATCTTCGCAGAACACGCCCCATACAATGAACAATACACACCCCGATATTACTACATCTACTCAAGGATTGTCCTGCAGGAATCAAACGCCAGAATAGACCTGAACTATATGTTATGGGTAGTTAGTAACGCCGTCACCATCGCTATTGAACGGATCAAACAAAACATCAACCAAATCAACCACGATAACACTGCCAGCAAGCAACTCATTTTCCAGCAAAATGGGGCTCTGAAACACACCCTCAACATCCCAGTAAAACAAATGTTCGAAATAACTAAGAACCTTGACATAATAAACGAGAAACTCCACTGGCTACAACACCAAACCTCCTCAATGAAGCAGACCCAACAGAATGATTCCAACCACGACAGACCGATCATAGCCCCCCCAGCCCCAGCTGCAAGCCGACTCACCCCATTACACAAAGGCAAGAAATTGAAATATCTGTGCCCCCTGCCCAACCTAATTCAGCAGCGAACACGAATCATAAGCTGTCGCCGCCGCCCAAGATACAGGGACTGAATTCACAACAGTCACCAACAAGCAGAAACAAAAACCTAAAGATGACCCACTGTTTAACCACAAATCACAAAAATCAATGGGGAACTCGTTATCGAGACAAGCAGGGATCCGCTAATCACACCCCCCCCGATGTCAGAACCAAAATCAACTCCAAAATCCAAGATCCTGACTGCCATCTCATCACCAACCAGAAAACGAACAAAGATAACTATATCCTAGAATCAATATTCACAACCGCAGCTACCAAAGTCCTCAAATACAAAAAAGAAATCGAAGCCGCCGGCAATAAACTCAAAGTACCCTTTATTGACAGCGGAGTTGATTCCTCGAGGCAGTTACCGGTGCTTTTCGGGTATTATATAGTAGAGGCCCCGAGGGGCTTTGTCAAGATTTTCGGGATGCATATTCTGCTCCACTACTACCACGGCAAGCATGCCTTCCAGACCAAAATAACAGAAACGTTCAGTTGCCGATAGACGCAGTCAGCATGCTTCAATTTCGTCTTCTGTTAATAAACGCTGACGGTGTGCAATGAGTGTTTCCAGTACGGCCAGCTCTTTCGATTCTATAAACTCTATAGTTTCTGGATCGACAACAGAGGTGGACACAGATTTTGATAACGGCCCACCGAGCTTTGTAGAGAGTTTTGATAGCTATCCTGAGGGCCAAGCAGTGGTGGAATACTCCTCACGTGGGTGGATCAGACTTGACGATCATTCAGAGGAGGACGACGCTGCCCTGTAGATATATGAAGATGACTATGACTATGTGGTTGACTATGATGAGGATAAACCTGGAGATGAGATTCTCCCACCTCCACCACCAATCCTAGCTCCACCCCAAGTAACACCAAGTCCCCTCTCTGAACGTAGGCTCTCTCCACTACCACCACCATCTAACCGGTCATTACAAATGCCCCCCTCAGGATGAATACTATCTCAGACTCCCCCAGAACGAAGACATTTTTAGGCTCCCCGAAAATAGGAATCATGGCTCAGGAGAAGAGCAGTGGAGGCTCCTGTAGCTTCCGTTAGGGATCTTGTGGCCTCCCATAAGAGATCAAGTAGGCCAGTAGAAGAAGCAATTGCTTCTTTCTCTGTCCCGGTGAAAATAACGCAGGTATGTGCCCACTATACTCTTTGATTTGTCTATACTTATCGTACAAGTATGGCAATCATGATGCAGTTAATCCACCCAAACCGACGATGCAACAGCACCCCCTGAGGGCCGGGCAAGCTTTCGAGAGAGCAATCTTTACATCTCCAAATTCCTCGGTTGGTTTGTTAAGCACCTTGCGACATGAGCATGAGCTTTATCGTACACCAGCGGCTTCACAGTCATATCGTACCCCTCCGGCTACCCAATATCTTGGTTTCCCATCCGTCCATGGAACACCTAGGCCGGAGTCAGTTGGCAGGTCGTATAGCAAGTTGCCAGAATACAAGCTAATAATTAAACACATCGGAGAGCTTCTCGGGTATTATACACTGCATGAGGAACCTTGGCCACAACCTGACTCTCTTATGGTTAATATTCGAAAATTTTAGGCAGAAGCAAGCGATCATTTTAATACCACTTTAAATCTGACTAAAAGTAATAGAACAGGTGTGAATAGGTTTAAAGCCTTCCATAAGGCTCAGGGAGCCCTTGCTTATACGACTAGGTTCAAATCGTATCTTCACGAGTGAGATCACACCTTATTTATGCTGTCAAAGACTATATAGCGAAGTTCATCCTGTATGGGATGAATGAGCTTCTTACAGCTGAGAAATGGGCCACCAAAGTCAATTATCTACTCGAAAAGGACCGTCTCATCAATGACCCTGACAACTATTCGGTAAACATTTCTTGTCTTTGGTTAGCATTTTAGAAGGCTCTAACAGACTTCAGGGAGGCCGTTGACACTTCTGGGCTCCACAAATCCTGGACGTGATATTTCTGAAGTATTACAAAGGCGACAAGATGCGTGATGCAAAGGATCCTGATTTCTTCGATGGTATTTCTCCGGCATTCATATGCCTGGTCTATACCAGAATCTGGTTTGTTCTCTGATGTTGGACGACTGGAGATTACGTAGAAGGTGTGCACTTCAACCCAAGGCAGAATATAGATATCATGTTTAAGGCGTCTCCTGCCCTGTGAAAGGCTCCTGCTGACTTGTCAATGTCAAGGAACGTATTCTAGGATGATGGATATATGGAAGAAGAGAAGTGTACAGAACCAAGTGGGCACTTTAGAAGTGATACGAGAAACGATTGAAGAGAAGGTCAACATCGCTATGCAACTACGCGTGGTGCTGAACGTACTAATAACATTACTATATAGGTTGAGGAAGTACGAGAGCTCAGGGACTTGATATCGAAGGTGGGGCAGAAGGAAGATGATGAGGCATTGGCAGTAGATATCATGGCGTGGAGGGCTGCAAAAGCCCATCGCAAAGCTCAGGGAGACAGAGCTACGGTCGAGCATAGCAACGTGGACAACATTGGTGTGTCACTATGGCTAGGTGATAGGGTAGAGGGGCTAAGTGAGGCAGTAGATATTACACCAATGCCTTCTGAAGCCTAACCAAGGGCATAGGAGGAATCAGTGGTAGGAATTCCTTTCGTGGATATGGATAAATAAATACATTGTCTCTACGCTCTATCAGAAATTTTGTATGCTAATATATTACTATGTGTTTAGGTTCGGGTTACTAAGTCCCACTGAGTCTTGTTAGAGTCTGCTCGGAGGTTCTCCTGAGATGTCAGGAGAGCGGCTGGGTACTCAGGAGAGAATGAGACGGGTCCCTATATGTCAGGAGGGTGTGAGAGGGGTTGAATTTTTTTTTTAATGGCTCAGGAGAGCATTGGACGGCTCGCTTATTTTTCGGGAGCGTGTGAGTTGGGTTGAATAATTTTCTTAATAGCTCAGTTGAGTATAGGAGGGCTCGACACGACCTCGGCATTGAATGGGAAGGGGTGAATAGTTCTTTTATTGGGCCAGGACAGTTTAGTACACCTTTCTGATCCCTCGGGAGGGTTTAGGATAGGGTAAACAGTTTTCCTACTAGCACAGGAGATTGTGAGGAGTGTGTTTCTATGAATACGTATATGTGATTATCTTACTATAGTATCACTGCCAGTATGGAATAGGGACAGGGGGTAAGAATCGTCCTCCAGAGAGTATCAGAGATGTAACTCGTTCTCGGGATGGCTTGCTGAAGCTTTCAAAAATCCGTATCTGCTATCATCAGACACTAGTACAAATCTCGTATAGCATCCCGATAACGCTCAAAGCGTTCAAGAGAACCTCCCGAACTATTGACAAGTCTTCGGATCACTAGTCGGGTGCTCAAACCACTACAGAGAATTAAAGTTTGGCGGGTATCTACGGAGATCTTCTATATCTCCCGTGCCTTTAGTCAAGTTGGTACCGTTTGCTGATGTAGTAAATATTACTTGTTAAAAACATTCTTATAAATACCGGAGTAATATCAATAAATCCAAAGTAAGAAAAGGTTCCCAATTGAATCCGAAAGCTTTTGTAGTATTGCCAATTTCATTAGCCGTTACTCCCATTCAAATCTTCACCTCCTTATAGTTCGCAAAACTCAAACAGAGTTTACCCTCCACTGAAAAATTTGGCCGCGAATGTTTTCATTAATTCAATTATTTCCCGACGTATAATTCAATAAAAAAAAAATAACAAGAGTGTATATTCCGTAAACATTTCAGCAGATTGAAGCCGCAAATATATATTGACAACAGGTACCAAAAGTGATTTAATGAACCTGAATATGTATTATAATACTAAATACGCAAATTTCAAATATGGAATATGTATTATGCATGGTAGTGAATCGGAAATAAAGAAATACGTATTATTTACATAAATAAATCACAATCTATAAGTAAGAGAAGTTGAATTAATTTAAAGAGTCAGGGAAATAATCCTACGTAATATGTATTATTTCAAATTTATAAACATTCCCGCTATACCGTCCTATAGTATTCACAATTTCCTAATGAGACTACAAAGACGTAACTCAAGTGACTTTCTCTACTGCATTCACAGTACAGGTAACTACATATTCAGAACTGGTTTATCCAACTCCATTTTCCTATACTTAATACTAAATACAATAATTGATTTAATACCCAAAGTAACGACAATACAATATAGGTATGATATCAAATTCCCCACGATATCATTTAGGACTTGCGATAGTTCCACAAATCCTCCTCTCCCCCCTCTTCGTAATTATTCACTATAGACAATTCCAACTCCACTTCTTCTTCCTCCTCCTCCTCTTCTGTATCAATCCCGCAAAACTTTGCACTAATCATTTCGTACTGATTGCTCTCGGAACCAGCAAGAACTCCTGTAACACTGTTGAGTTTTCTCCGGGAAATTCGGAATTTGACGGGATCCGCAGCCAGAGCTTCATCGTCCTTGCCCAAACACTCCCCCGGTATCACCTGAATCGTTATACCCTATTTTTTATGTATCTATTATGGTTACCATTTAGATTATACGACATGTCCACCCCCGACCCAACTGTATGGGCTGCACCCAATGATGTAGAAGGATTCAGGCAGATGTATGAGGCCGACTCTACTGAATTATTCAACAACATCGCCCCCCTCGTCCAGCGCGTCGGCTTCCAAAGGGACACCCTTCATACACAACTTACCGCCGCCAATGAAACTATTGACAACCTCGAGGAGCAGATAAACCGGCTCAACCTCGACCTCAATGTCGCCCGCGCTGCCCCCGCCCCTACCGTCACTGTCCCCATTGCCGCTGCTCCCCCACCTGCTCCTGTCCCCGCCTTCAGGTCTGAAAAGTTTCCAGACCCTGAAAAATTCGATGGTACCCGCACCAAGCTCCCCGGATTCACCACCCAACTTCAGATGAAACTTGAAGTCAACCACGATCGGTTCCGAAACGAGGCAGCAAAGGTTATTTATGCCGTCAGTCGTTTGGAAGGAAGGGCCCTTGACCAGGTCGTTCCACTCATTAACGCTAACCCTGCTGCCCCCTTTTCCTCCATCACTGCCTTCGTTGTCCAACTGGAAGCCTCGTTTGGAGACCCATATCCCCGGAATACCGCCCGCCGCCAACTCGTCGCCCTGAAGCAAGGCAAAGGGGACTTTGCCACCTATTACTCGCAGTTCCTCCATATTGTGGCCTACCTAGACTACAACGAAGGAGCCAAGATCGGTGCCCTGGCCGAAGGACCGTCGGAAGACCTGAAGGACGCAATAACATACCAGGCAGATAGGCCTAACACTATAGAGGCATATGCCACCATGTTAATGACAATTGACAACCAGGTTCAGGGGCATAAAGCTGAACAACGGGCCATCCGGAATACGATGGGAAAATTTACCGCCCCCGCCGCTGTCGCAAACCCATTTCATACCGTTGGAGGCCTCACTCCAATGGACCTCTCCACCCTCCAAGCCCGTCCCACTCAACGCCCTGCCACAGAACAACGATACAGCTTTGTCAATGGACAATGCAAAACCTCTGCCGCCGAAAAACAATGGCGAAGGGACACCAATCTCTGTATGTACTGCGCCAACTCCGGCAATATCTTTGCCAACTGCCCCTCTGCCAATGGCCCGCGCGGTAATCAACAGGTCATGAGGGGCAACCTCCTTGCACCCGATGATACTGCCCCCAACCCCGCTGCCCCACCAGTCGCTAGTCCCGCCTCCTCTGAGTCGGGGTTTCAGCAGTCCCGGGCTTGATTAATGGCCCCTGCCCGGGACCTTCCAATGTTTCTCCTTTGTCTGCGTTTTCTATCTCTGGCTTCTCGGTATCGTCTGTGGAGGATAAATTGGATGGGGATCATTTTGTTGCTTCTTGTAAAATTATACACAATAAAATACCCATTCAAACTCACGCATTGATTGATACCGGTTGCTCCGGATTCGCATTCATTGATGAAACATTTGCGCGCCATAACAACTTCCCATTTCTCCCCCTTAAATCACCCCGCACTCTTGGAGTCATCGACGGACGGCCCATATCTTCCGGACAAATTACCCACCTCTGCTACCTACCGCTATCAATTGACTCCCACCATGAAACTATCCCCTTCTTCGTCACCAAACTCGGCTCATACCCACTCGTCTTCGGAATGCCCTGGCTCCAATTGCATGACGTCACATTACGGTTTAAGGACAACAGTATACTGTTTGACTCCGAACACTGCAGATGCAAGTGGACCTCTTCCGCGATACCCGTTCCCATTAAAGGGGTTGCACCACCGCCCAGTTTCCACTTCGTTAGTTCAGCTGCTCTTTGTCGCTTTGCTCGAAGGGACAAACTCCAAATCTTTAGTACAACTATTGAGGAAATAGATCAAACAATGGGCGAGGCCCCTAAGGAAGACTGGAGAATCCGAGTCCCAACCCAATATAAGAGGTTTCATGAAATGATGGACGAGAAATTCGCTAATGAGACGCCACCTCGCCGCCCCTACGATCATAAGATACCGCTTAAGGAAGGGAAAGAGCCCCCTTTTGGACCACTTTATGGTATGTCCCGTGAGGAACTCATTGTGCTTAAACAATACATACAGGACAACCTCCAGAAGGGCTTCATTCAGGCCAGCTCTTCGCCTGCCGGTGCCTCTGTCCTATTTGTTAAAAAGGGCGATGGAACACTCCGCCTCTGTGTCGACTATCGTGGCCTCAACGAACTTACTGTCAAAAACCGCTACCCGCTGCCACTCATCCGGGAAACTCTCGACCGCATTTCCAAAGCCACGTGATACACCAAACTCGACTTTCGCCAAGGGTAAAATAAGATCCGAATGGCTCTAGGTAAAGAATGGAAAACAGCCTTCCGAACGCATTACGGGCATTTCGAATATACGGTGATGCCCTTCGGCCTTACCAATGCACCAGCCACCTTTCAACATTTCATTAATGATTGCGTCCACGACTACCTCGATATGTTCTGCACAGCCTACCTCGACGATATTCTTATTTACAGCGACACCTTCGAGGAACATCAAATACACGTCGAAAAGGTCCTGGAAGCCCTACAAAGAAATGGATTACTGTTGAAAACGGAGAAATGCGAATTTTATACACAAAGCACCACTTATCTCGGCCTTATTATCGAACCCAATGGTATTAAAATGGACCGGAGAAAAGTGGAGACAGTGAAGAATTGGACCGTCCCCAAAAGAGTTAAGGATGTGCAAGCATTTCTCGGTTTTGCTAACTTTTACCGCCGATTTATACGTGGATTCTCGGAACTGGCTTCTCCCCTTACCTGACTGACACGTAAGGACGTATCATTTGGATGGACATCCGATGCCCAAACTGCCTTCAACGCCCTGAAAGAAGCCTTCACCACGGCGCCCATTCTTACCCATTTTGACCCGGAGAAGGAAATTACTGTGGCAACCGACGCATCTGACTATGTCTCTGCCGGTGTACTCTCCCAATACGATGACAATGGTATCCTCCGACCTGTTGCATACTTCTCAAAAAAGCACTCCCCCGCCGAATGCAACTACGAGATTTATGACAAGGAATTACTGGCAATCATTCGGTCTTTTGAGGAGTGGCGACCGGAACTTGAAGGGGCTGCACATCCAATCGCCGTCATATCCGATCATAAGAATCTCGAATACTTTATGAGTACCAAACAACTCAACCGGAGACAAGCACGGTGGGCAGAATATCTGTCACGGTTTAATTTTGTCATTAAGTACCGACCAGGGAAACAAGGAGGGAAACCGGACGCGTTGACAAGAAGATTAGGAGATCTCCCTGGAGAGGGGGATGAAAGACAATTGCATCAGAGTCAAGTGGTATTAAAGAAGGAGAACCTTGATGCAAAGCTAAGTTTGTTGGCGGGTTCTTTCTCAAACGAGCCCGCTGAAAAGAACGACTCACTGCATGGACTGTTCGATGAAGGATATAGCGCTGACCCATTTCCACAAAAGATACTGGATATGCGGAACAAAGGTGAACGACAATCAAAGGACATATCACTCGCCGAATGCACAGAGGTTGAAGGCCGATTACTTTACCCAGGCAGCATATATGTCCCCGATTACAACCCTCTTAAGCTCCGAATCCTCCAACTTTACCATGACGCTGCCTCTGCTGGACACCCGGGATGCGAAAAAACATTCGAACACATCAGTCGAGACTACAACTGGCCCCTTATGTGGAATTATATTGCCCGCTACGTTCGGAACTGCCACATCTGTCAACGAAGCAAGCCCAATACCCACGGAAAACTCGGCGTACTTCGACCTTTACCGATTCCCGAACAACCATGGCAGGAGGTATCAATGGACTTCGTTACCGGACTATCGGAGAGTGAAGGGTACGATGCAATTATGGTAGTTGTTGACCGGTTAACGAAGATGCGACATCTCCTCTCCTGTAATACAACTGTCAACTCCGAAGACGTCGCCCAACTATACCTGAGAAACATATGGAAGCTCCACGGGCTACCCACACACGTCACCTCCGACCGTGGTACCCAATTTACAGCCAAGTTTTGGAAGGCTCTTTGTAAACACCTCGACATCGAAGCAAGGATGTCTACCGCCTTCCACCCAGAGACCGACGGCCAAACCGAAGGCTGAATGCTGTGATGGAGCAATATCTACGTGGGTATGTTTCCTACCAACAGGACGATTGGGTAAAATGGCTTCCTATGGCAGAATTCTCCGCCAACAAGCAGGTCTCCGCATCCACCAAAGCTACACCATTCTTCGCGAACTATGGATTCCACCCCTGTTTCACAGTGACGATTAAATCGCTCGACAGGACCCCACCGAGTCTCAATGCTAAAGACTTCGCCTCGAAGATGAAAGAACTCCATGAGTACTTACGTTCCAACATCCGCACGGCGCAGGATCAACAAGAGCAGGCCGTCAACACTAAACGAACGCCGGCCCTACGGTACGATGTCGGTGATATGGTGTTTGTTTCAGCAAAAAACATCCGAACCACGCGTAACTCCCGGAAGCCGGACTGGAAGAAACTGGGACCGTTCCCCACTAAAGAAATTATATCGCCATATGCGTATCGAGTTGACCTGCCTAGGAGTATGAAAATGCACCCCGTCTTCCATGTATCATTGCTAGACCCCGCTGCAAACGATCCTGTACCGGGCCAAATTCAACCACTACCCCCACCTATTATCGTTGAGCAGGAGGGGGAGTATGCAGTTGAGGAAGTCTTGGACTCGCAAGAATTACGGAATACTGGCCTGCAATATTTTGTTAAATGGACAGGCTATACCGACCCTACCTGGGAACCCGCCGCATACCACGACAATACCGTCGCCGTCGATATCTTCCATACACATTACCCTGACAAACCTGGACCGTTGGAAGGCAAGATTAATGTTAAGGCTCGCAGGAGCTCGCGCTTGAAGGGAGGGGCTACTTTCATGGATCGACTAGTGGAGGAACGGGTTTACGAAGAGTTGGCTTAGTCAGAAAGGTTCTATTGAGTTCTATCGGGTTCTGTTGATTGTTAATGTATGAGTCATGTTGGATTTGTCATCGCTGAGATTTCGTTGAGTATATTAAGGGGGGTTGTTTGTACTTCTCGTTCTTTTTCTTCTTCTTTCTTTACGCAACGTCTTCTGTATCTACGCCGTTTACTGCTATACAATATCACCGTTCTCTTCTTTCTTTAAAGAAGACCGCCGCCTCGCTTCCTCTGTGTCCCGTCGAACCTTACCAACGCTAGAGTCCCGTAGTACCCCTATTGCGAGTTCCCATACCGCCCCCTATTACACTCTTCGTACCCCCCGGAATACTCGCTACCCACCCCCATGAGAGATTCCCAGCCAGAGTGCCTGTATTTGGTCTGTTTATTTATTGATTTGATATTGAATTAGGAATAGTTTTGGTCGTCTATTTCAGCATCAACTTGTTCATCAATTTGGGTATCAAATTGTATCGATCTGGACTTCAAATTGGGCATCTCTTTGGGTTTTCATTTCGGCGTTAATTAATAGTCTGTAGTATTGTCTCAAGGGGACGAATAGTGAGGATTCTATAAAGTACGAAGGAGACAGTAGAGGTTGGCCTGGGAACCTGCGATAGGGGTCCTGAAGGACTCTAGCGTTAGTAAGGGTCAAGGGGATAAGGGAAGCAGCAGCATGGTGGGCTTCATGAGAAAGGAATATGAAGTGATATTATATAGTAATCGACAGTGTAGGTACAGAAGAGGTTGCGTATCAAAAGAAAGAAGAGAAAGAGAACAGAGGCGAGGAGGAACCCTCCCAATATACCCAAGGAAATCTCAGCGATAACAAATCCAAAGTAACTCATACCTTTGCAATCAACAGATCCCGATAGAGCTCAATAGAACTTTCCGACTAATCCAACTACTCGTAACCCAGTGTATTAACTAATCGATCTATGAAAGTAGCCCCTCCCTTCAAGCGCGAGCTCCTGCGAGCCTTAACCCTAACTTTTTCTCCCAACGGTCCAGGTTTGTCGGGGTAACGTGGGTGGAAAATATCAACGGCGGCGGTATTGTAGTAGTGTGCTGCGGGTTCCCAGATGGAGTAAGTGTAGCCTGTCTATTCAACAAAGTATTGCAGGCTGTTATTTTTTGTTTCCCGTGAGTCCAGGATTTCTTCGACTGTGTACTCCTCGTCCTGTTCAATGATGATAGGTGAGGGTGTTGGTTGAATTTGCCCGGGGATGGGATCATTTGCAGTGGGATCTAGCAGCGATACATGGAAGACGGGATGCATTTTCATGCTCCTAGGCAGGTCGATTCAGTATGAATATAGCGACATGATTTCCTTGACGGGGAACGGTCTCAGCTTCTTCCAGTCTAACTTTCGAGAGTCACGGGTGGTTCGGATGTTTTTTGCTGAAACAAACACCATATCGCCAATATCGTAACGCGGAGCCGGCGTTCGTTTGGTATGAACGGCCTGCTCTTGTTGATCTTGTACTGTGCGGATATTGGAAGGTAGGTATTCGTGGAGCTCTTTTATCTTCGAAGTGAAGTTCTTAGCATTGTTGCTCGTTGGGGTCCTGTCAAGCGGTTTAATCATCACTGTCAACCGGAGGTGGAAGCCACAGTTCTCAAAGAATGGTATGGCTTTGTTGGATGCAGAAACCTGATTGTTGGCGGAGAATTCTGCCATAGGGAGCCATTTTACCCAATCGTCCTGTTGATAAGAGACCTATCCGCGTAGATATTGTTCCATTACAGCGTTCAGTCTTTCAGTTTGGCCGTCGCTCTCCGGTTGGAAGGTGGTGGACATTCTTGCTTCGGTGCCGATATGTTTACAGAGAGCCTTCCAGAATTTGGCTGTAAATTGCGTGCCATGCTCGGAGGCGACATATGTGGCTAGCCCGTAGAGTTTCCATATATTTCGCAGTTATAACTCGGCAACGTCCTTCGAGTTGACGGTGGTGTTGCAGGGTTGAAAATGTCGCCTCTTTGTTAATCGGTCAACAATTACCATGATTGCGTCGTAACCTTCACTCTCCGGTAGGCCATTAATGAAGTCCATTGATACCTCTTGCCATCGTTGTTCGGGGATTGGTAAAAGTCGAAGTACGCGGAGTTTTCCATAAGTGTTGGGTTTACTTCGTTGACAGGTGTGGCAGTTCCAAACATAGCGGGCAATATAATTCCGCATAAGGGGCCAGTAGTAGTGTCGACTGATGAGTTCAAATGTTTTTTCGCGCCCAGAGTGTCCGGCGGAGAGAGCGTCGTGGTATAGTTTGAGAATCCGGAGTTTCAGAGGGTTGTAATAAGGTACATATATGCTACCTCGGTAGAGCAATCGGCATTCAACCTCGGTGCATTCGGCGTGTGATATGTCCTTTGATTGTCATTCACTTTTTTTCCGCATGTCCAGTATCTTTTGTTGAAATGGGTCAGCGTTATATCCTTCGTCAAATAGTGTACTCAGTGAGGCGTTCTTTTCAGCGGGTTCATTTGACAAAGAACCCGCCAACAAATTTAGCTTTGCTTCAAGATTCTCTTTTTTCAATATGAATTGACTCTGGTGTAATTGCATTTCATCCCCCTCTCAAAGGAAATCTCCTGATTTCTTTGTCAATGCATCTGGTTTTCCTCCTTGTTTCCCTGGTCGGTACTTGATGAGAAAATTGAACCGTAAGAGGTATTCCGCCCAGCGTGCTTGTCCCCGGTTGAGTTCTTTAAAATTGATAAAGTATTCGAGGTTCTTATTATCGGATATGATGGCGATTGGGTGTGCAGACCCTTAAGCTCCAGTCGCCATTCTTCAAATGATCGAATGATCGCCAGTAAAACTTTGTCATAAATCTCGTAGTTGCATTCGGCGGGGAAGTACTTTTTTGAGAAGTATGAGACGGGTCGAAGGGTACCATTATCATCATATTGGGAGAGTCCACGTCAGAGACGTAGTCAGACACATTGGTTTCTACAGTAATTTCCTTCTCGAGGTCGAAATTGATAAAGATGGAGACGGTTGTGAAGGCTCCCTTGAAGGCGTTGAAGGCAGCTTGGGCTTTGGGTGTCCATCCGAACGATATGTCCTTGCGTATCAGTTTGGTAAGGAAGAAGCCAGTTCCGAGAACCCATATATGAATCAGCGGTAAAAGTTGGGGAACTCCAGGAAGGCTTGCACATCCTTAACTATTTTGGGAACGGTTCAATTCTTCACTGTATTCACTTTCCTTGGATCCATTTTAATACCATTGGGTTCCATGATGAGCAAACGTAGGTAGTACTTTGTTTGTGAAACTCGCATTTCTCTCGTTTCCGTAGTACTCCATTTCTTTGTAGCGCTTCCAAGATTTTTTCGACGTATACCTGATATTCTTCGAGGGTGTCGCTATAGCAAAGAATATCGTCAAGGTAGGCTGTACAGAACATGTCAAGGTAGTCAAAGATGCTGTCATTGATAAAGTTTTGGAAGGTGGCTGGCACATTGGTAAGGCCGAAGGCATTACTGTGTATTCGAAATGCCTGTAACGTGTACGAAAGGCTGTTTTCCATTCTTTACCTAGAGCCATTCGGATCTTATTTTACCCTTGGCGAAAGTCGAGTTTGGTGTATCACGTGGCTTTGGAAATGCGGTCGAGAGTTTCCCGGATAAGCGGCAGTGGGTGGCAGTTTTTTACGGTAAGTTCATTGAGGCCACGATAATCGACGCAGAGACAGCGTGTTCGACCGGCCTTTTTAATAAATAGGATGGAGGCACCGGTGGGGGAAAAGCTGGGCTGTATGAAGCCTTTTTCCAGGTTATCCTGTATTCATTGCTTGAGCACGATAGGTTCCTCGCGGAACATATCCTAGAGTGGCCCGAACGAGAGTTCTTGTCCTTCCTTGGGCGGTATCTTGTAGTTATAGAGGCGGCATGGCGGCATCTCGTTAGCGAACCTCTAGTCCATCATCTCATCGAACCTCTTGTACCGGGGTGGAACTCGGTTTCTCCAGTCTTCCTTGAGGGCCTTGGCCATTACTTGGTCGATTTCCTCTATAGTTGTGCTGAAGATTTGGACTTTGTCCCTTCCAGCAAAGCGGCAGAGGGCAGCTGAACTGACGAGTTGGAAGCGGAGCAGTGGTGGAATTCCTTTAATGGGAACCAATCTCGCGGGGAAGTTGCACTTGCGCTTGCACTATTTGGAGTCGAACAGTATGCTATTGTCTATAAACCGTAGTTTGGCATCGTGTAGTTGAAGACAAAGGATCCCGAGTACGAGTGGGTAGGAGCCGAGTTTGGTGATGAAGAAGGGGATAGTTTCGTGGTGGTAGTCAATTGACATTGGCAGGTAGCATATGGGGTGATCTATCTGGAGAATATGGGCCGACCGTCGATGACCTCAAGAGTGCGGGTTGATTTGAGGGGGAGAAAGCGGAGGTTCTTACGGCACGCGAATGTTTCATCAATGAATGCAAGCCCGAAGCAACCGGTATCAATCAATGCGTGAGTTTGAATGGATATTTTATTGTTTACAATTCTACAAGCAGCAACAAAATGATCCCCATGCAATTTTTCCTCCACAGACGATACCGAGAAGCCACAGATAGAGAACACAGACAAAGCAGAAACATTAGGAGGTCCCGGTCAGAGGCCATTCATCAAGTCCAGGACTATTGCAAACCTGACTCGGAGCAGGCCAAACTAGCGATCGGCAGGACAGCAGGGTCGGCGGCAGTATGAGCTGGTGCAAGGAGAGCACCCCTCATGACCGGTTGCTTGCCATTTTGGCGATTGGCAGAGGGGCAGTTGGCGAAGACATAGCCAGGGTTGGCATAGTACATACAGAGATTGTTATCCATTCGCTATTGTTTTTCGGCGACGGAGGTTTTGCATTACCCATTGACAAAGGTGTATCGTTGTTCGATGGCAGGACGTTGAGTGGGACGGCTTTGGAGAGCGGAGAGGTCCATTGGGGCGAGGCCTCCGGCGGTATGAGATGGGTGTACGACAGCGGTGGGGGCGGTGAATTGTCCCATCATGACACAGATGGCCCGTTGTTGGGTCTTACGGCTCCGAATCTGGTAGTCGATTGTCATTAACATCGTCGCTTATGCCTCTAGAGTATTAGGCCTGTCCATCCGGTATAGCATGACATCCTTCAGATCTTCCGATAGTCCTTCGGCCAAGGCGTCTATCTTGGCTCCTTCGTTGTAGTGTAGGTAGGCGACGATACGGAGGAACAGTAAGTAATAGGTGACGAAGTCACCTTCGCCTTGCTTCAGGGTGAAGAGTTGGCGGCGCGCAGTACGCCGGATATCTGGTGCTCCAAACAAGACTTATAGGTAGGCGACGAAAACGGTGACGGAGGAGAATTCGGCAGGAGAGTTAGCGTTAAAGAGTAGAATGACCTGATCAAGGGCCATTCCTTCCAAGCAGCTTACGGCATAGATAACCTTTGCTGCCTCGTTGCGGAATCGATCGTCGTTGACCTCAAGTTTCATTCGGAGTTGGGTGATGATTTTACCCTAGCGAAATTGTAATATTCCAGAGCAATGATAACCGTAAGTTGAAAGTGTGCTTTTTACCCTGTAGAAGAGATGTGATCAAACACTCAATATATTTTTTATATTAGTAATAATTTGGTATAAGTATTGCAATACTGTATTTGAGATAATGCATATTATTTTAAATGCGTATTTTGAAAACATGTCAGTAATACACTCCCGTCCAAATTAGGTAACCTTTTTTACTTCAAGTTACCTGTTTGGATTTTATTTATATTTAGAAATTCTCAAAAACAAAATGCATGAAAATTGGTGGTTCCAATTGTTTATGAATACTTCTGTATCAATTATACATAAATAGTGTTTTGTTTAAAGTATTTTAATATTACGATGTATTCGATTATTTTGTTAATTTTGAAGTTCATGCATGCGATTGGTAATCGTTGCCCTATAATGGTAATGGTTGCCCTATAATGGTAATGGTTGCCCTATAATGGTAATGGTTGTCCTATAATGGTACTGTTAATATGTCATATATATAATCTACATTCTCATCCAAACCCTTACATACTTCTCAATCCTCTCAAAGAAATTCTAACCACCAAATACAATTTCTAATATTTCAGTTCTGCATATTTCACAAAATGGTTTCGAACAAAAAATCAGTTAACCTTTTCCAACAACGGCAAAAACAAGCCAGGATTACCAAACAGATGTTGCCATTATGTTTGGATGACTCTGATGATTCTCTCCCACAAAGCCCAAAAAAACACCAGTTGAAAATAGAAGTTCCAACAGGAAAAAAAGCCAGGAGAAAAATAAACAATTCCACCTCAACTTTGATTGGTAACTTTAGGTCCAATACAATTCAAATTCAGCTTACTGATAATAAACAGGTAACAACAAAGTACCCAATCCAGTATTAACAACAAGTTCAATACCAGTATTCTTGCAGAATTCCGAAGATTTGAAATATGAAATCCCAAATCCCAAATACGATATTTCGCCCACCAATACTGCAATAGTATCTCATGGAATATCAATCCCTTTCTCTGCAAACCTTGTAGCAGATATTCAAGGAGGTAGTTACATATATCAAATTCGAAATAATTCTGTTGTATGATTTACTCATTATTCTTTCAGATCCCAAAGATATTTCAGAATCAACACCAACAATACATATCCCGGTTTCACGTCAATCAGATTCCTCCTACACTTTCAGTCAGACTGATTGTAATACTATTTCAGATGAGGATGAGGAGGAGTATGAGGAGCAGGATAAGGAAGGAGGTACTTACATACATCAAATTCGAAATAATTCTATTGTATGATTTACTGATTATTCATTTCAGATTTCAACGATATTTCAGAATCAACTCCTACAATACATATCCCGGTTTCAATTCAATCAGATTCCTCCTACATTTTCAGTGAAACTGAGGATGAGGGGGAGGAGGAGGAGGAGGAGTATGAGGAACAGTTTGGTGTTGGAACGGTGAATGAAATTTCAGAATTGGAAAAACAGAGAGAAAGTACAGTGGAGAGGGTGGTGGAGTTTTTGGTACAACAACTACACAGTTTCCAAGGCTGTGGTCAAGAAATACATTCGCAACAAGACATCAAAAGTCCCAAGCAGTCAAAAACCGAAATTCTCCCACCATTGGGAGTTACACCCCAATCCCTTGGAGTTGAAATACCATACGTTTTGAACAAGGCATCATTTTATAAAGGCACGGAAAACAATCTTACACCAAATGAATTCAGAACAGTTTTTTGTGGTATCTCAAAAACAACAGGCTCTCCTCCACCCAAAATCTCATTTGCATTGGAACCACCAACAATTCAAAATCGAGAATTGCAAATCCATACTATGTTTGACATTGACAGTGTATTGGCATTACCTAAATCTTTGGCTGTTGCAAAAAGAGGATTAAGAGTTTTTATATTTCCTCCCAGACATCTCAACATTCAACAAAACCTTCACATACAACTCTCTGTTACCAACCCAAAAACGAAACGAAATAATACACTTCCAATTCAGAAAATCCCGCATCTCATTCTGGGCAGAATATTTCAATTTACTGAATTGAATATTTTCATTTTCTTCCCCAACCTATACCACCCAGACAAGGACAACAATTTCCTGACAGAAAAAGAATTGCAAAGATTTTATGATTCTGTATTTCTTCCTGCAGTCCATGAATGTTGTCCTCCAGACATACTTCAACATCTTCCCTCCTCAATAGAAAAGGCAAAACTCAATGCATATGCGGCTGGTACAGAGAACAGATCAAGAAAAACGAAAACCTCAGGCGCCACACAGTTGATTACCCACCTCATTGCTCCACAGTACTTGGATGAAATTTGGATCAAAATGAAATCAAGATGTAATAATGCGGGATTACATGATTTCGAAAATATGGTTATTCTGCTTGATGGAAAGGATTTGAAATTGATAACCAAGAAGGAGAATCCAAATGATTGTTTCAATTCATTTTTGGATCTCTGGAGTCACAGTTGTGATAACGAATACTTGGATCCCAAGTATACTTGGTTGGATTACAGGAAGGAATATGTGGAAAAGTGTCCTCCTTTCTCAATATTCCCCAACCACATTGAGGGACCAGCAATTCCAGCAACCCCAATCACCTATCTCTGGCGTAAATGTTGCCTTCAAAACTATAACACTTTGATTTCAAAAGTGGATTTTATCAAAGCCAATCAGTTTGTGTTTTACCAGTGGGCATTAAGCAATGACACAGCTAGCATGTCCTTCACACCAAGTCAAAAAAGTGTATTTCGAAAAGCGGGATTAGTGTATTCTCAATTTTACACTATTACACATGAGATATTCAATGCAGCGAAGACATATCCGTTCCAAAATGACGCATTGGAAGGGTTGGCAGTTGATCCTTATTTGAAATCCTCTTGGTTTGCAGCTGGTGGTGGTTCAAAGTGGGAAACCAATTCAGTACAGAAAGCATATCACACTTCCAAGATGAGATGTCATGAAGCATTGAAATCGGATTGCATGAAGTCCTATGGGATAAGAGAGGAACATCGCGTCACTATGTCCTTATTGTTCAAGATCAGTCAATACCTTTTGGATCAAACACCAGAGATAATTCACAATTCCAATCCCACTTTCGACAGGCCATTCTGGGCTCATCCCACTCCTGAAATATTTGAGTATCTGAAATCAAATATCAACAAATTCGCATTTGGATTTGAGTATACAATGAGCCTCACACCTGCAAGTACAACAGTTTCATGGGAACACACTCGTTTCATGGTGATGTTTTTGAGAATATTGAAATTTTGTTATGGAGGTGGTGATATCAGTAGAGAGGCTGGATTATGGCATGACAAGTGCATTGGTGGCATTTATGGTGATAAGGGCATGGAGGGAATGGGATTTAAAAATTCCATGCAAGAGTTTGGATATCCTTGGCTCCCATCTCAGAAAATTGACTGGGGGAAGTGGAATTTTTCGGTTTTGTATTCTCAGAAAATACTATTCAACAACAACAGCCTTCACCAATCATACAAGAAGAGATGGGGGCAGGTTAAATCCATCACTGATATTCACAATCAATTTACCGCCATACTCGATACAATCAAGAGACATTCAACAAACAAATATTACGTTTATCAAGCTTTGTTACTGTTGTCTACAAATTGTATTATGAATTTCAGACAAGAGGTTTGGTCAAACACATCGGAGGATTTTGAATGTGAGGATATGGAGGATTGTTTATTGGGAAAGGTTGGGATGAGTGTGGAAGGGTTGAGGAAAAGAGTTGTGGAAGGCCTGGAATACCATTATACAGAGTCATCCAACAAATTTCGGTTTTCACCATTACAGAGGGCAGAATACCTCTGGTTCTTCAATGATGGTATTGAAAGAAACAGTTGGGAGAACAAGCCTTTCAGGCTACTTTTCAAACAGATTTACACCTTTTTGGATCGAAATTTCGGGATTTCCAAAGCCAAAGCATGGGCAACAAGACACTGTCACCAATTCCTAGAATATAATTGGGTTTTGCCACATCCAGTTAAAACCAGATTCTATCAAAGAATTTACACTTCAAACCATAGAGCGGGTCCGGAAAGAAGACAAAGAATTTGGTATTCAGTCAGACAAATACCAGTAACTGAGTGGAAGACTTTTGGGAAAGCTTTAGAGGGGTCAGGGAGGAAAGGAGATTATCAAACAGGAGAACCAAAACAACTACCAATGCAGAATTTTCCGATCCCAGTTTTTATCGATTTTGGTACCAAGGATACACTGCAAATTACGGGATTGAAATCTGCAATTCAGAATTACACTATTTTGTGAGTTTTGGGATATTTCACAAATCCGGATATGTAGGTTTACCTTTAACCATTTTGATTTGTGTGAGACTAATGCAATAATAGTTGAAATGTTTGGGATGGATAAAATATTTCTGTATTTCATTATGTTAACCAAATTTTATTGTGTTATTCAGCTACCATTCTATCAAAATTCCAAATTTATACAAACAAAGAAAGCTGTATTTCATCAATAAAATACTTGATTTGATATTAGTGTATTTTGTATAGAATACGTTCAGCAGATCGAAATGTGTTATTTATCCTGTTTGTATTTTATTGATTCGGAATATTCTTTGGTTTTTCTATAAAGTAATAGTGATTCATATTTGACAAAGTTTGATTTTGTGAATTTATTTTGTCAGAGTTAACAAAACTGAATTTGTTACGTCTTTCAGAATCTAAAAGCACAAACTATTTTTGACATAAATCAATTTCCAATGAATGATCTTGATACATTGTACATATGGGAACATTAACCGGCACAATTGAAACGAGTTGAACTTTTGTCAAATACTGCTAAGTTTTGTATTTACAAGCTTTGGTTTCGAAACCAAACTTTTGTGTGGTTCACAAGTACTTGTATAACCGTATATAAAATATAAAGGTAAGATCGCTTTTGGTAATGATATATATTAGTTGTAACTGGGGCAGACTTTCTATTTATCGCTAGAATTCAATAGAATATATGTAGCCGTACAAGATAGAAATCAGGTACAGATTATTCAAAGATACTATCGCTAGAACTTAATTATCTTTAAGGACTTGACTACCGAGTAAAATACTTGAAACCTCTGAAGAAGACTGAGGAAATCCGATAGCTGAGCGCGAATGGCAACGGGTACTTATACTCCAAAGAACTCCGTTCTCTACTCCTACTTCCTTATTAAGCTCCGGCGATACCTCCTGATGTAAGTGAAACAATACCATCGCTAATTCTTTTCTATACAAGCGTCAGCGAGTGCTTCTGGTTCCGAAGGCAACTACCATTAGTCAAAGCCTTTGTAATATCTGCAGCCTTTGTTGTCACAAAACTGGGCCTGTATGAATAAGCTGCCGCTTGTGTGTGAGTTTAATCATTGTTGTAGAAACTTCGTATACTGTAGACTGCTCAGTCATAGTCCTTGCCACTACAGGTGGACTTACAATGCTCAGAGGATGCATAGGATTCCTGAGCACTCAAAACTTCACTCTGACTGGCCTTCTAATTATTGGCGAGGCATAGACTCGTCAGTCGTTATTCCCAGAAATAGATCCTCTTCCTAGGGCTCAGAATTTGGTTACTCTGACAGCTGGTTGCTAACCACACTGCTGGTACTTGAATGTTACTATACAACTGGCTTCTAACAACTACTCTCAGCATGTAACCGGGCTGTGTTTGTACTCATACAACAGACAGTTGAAATGGCTCCGTATCACGGCCCGACCGCCCTCACCTGCCTTGCCATCGGGAATTCTCCGGAATCGTGTCATTGGTTGAAGGATCGGGATGATATTGGTTATGTTGGATCAGAAATGAAGGTGTACGGAAGATACAGGAAGCGCTGAACGCTTCGGGTTAGTATTGTGGGAAGAAAGATCGGGCTCGGTTATAGGATTTTACTATGTTTTTATGAGATTTCTTTAGATATGGTTACTGGGGTTAGTCATCAGGTTTCTC
Organism: Morchella sextelata; assembly: GCF_020137385.1. Classification (NCBI taxonomy): domain Eukaryota; kingdom Fungi; phylum Ascomycota; class Pezizomycetes; order Pezizales; family Morchellaceae; genus Morchella; species Morchella sextelata. The sequence continues at coordinate 1,612,000 of NW_025408631.1, forward strand.
TTTGGGGGTTATGTTCGGGGATTCGTCCTTACTCCGTGTACTTCTCTTTCTTCCTTCTTTACGCAAAATCTTTATTCTGTTTGTTAGTAATATACTTTGTTTCGATCGGTATTCAGCCCGATCCTGCGTCCAAGTCCAAGAACTTACCCGAGTCAATTCTAGCCTGGGTACCTAACCCAAAATCCTCCCGAGAACCCCGCCTCTTTAGACTTCGTTACATTACTACTACTTCTCACACAACCGACATGCATCAAATTCCACGCATATGTTACATTTATACCTAGATTCAGCTGACATGATTCTCTAACTTTTTCATCTGACTACTTTGCAGCAGTTTAATAAACAACTCGTGATTTTAGTAGGTATCATTGTTCGGTATCGTTTTGATCAGGAAAAAACTGCATATCTTTTTGGGGCACTTGGGTGCCCGAAATCCCTCAAATTCTCTAGATGCCCCATATATCCCTAGACTTTTACTTGCTTGTATCCTGACCCCGGGCTATACGGAATTGGAGCCAGTGCGCCTCTTTGCGAGAAATAACCGTGGCGACAGGATAGGATGCATAGTCATCTTTCGGAGCCTCATTCCGTCTCCTTACTACTATATTGTACCCGGTTAACGGGTTTCGCTAGCAGTGTTTTGCTGGTAGTATTAGATCACTCGGCAAACAGTATATGGGTTACGAGAAGATTTTCAATTGACTGTCACAATATTTCATCTATCTGTCCACCTAACTCGAAATAAATAATCGGTTGTACTCTACCCACTCCCATACTGCTTACCTGCCACCTTGCGTAAAACCGCGCGAAGCCTATCGGACGGCTCTACACCACATTGACTCCCTATATACCTCTGCAGCTGCCTGCTAACCCTCTTACCGATTAGGAGCTTATTTGATGTTGACTTGTTGCATCGTCATACACCGATTTAGGTGTAGATTTGGGCGACAATTTGGTGAAATTATTGAGAATTTGGGATTTTTAGCAGTATGTAGCGGTGTCAGTACACTCATCAAAATCAAAAGGTAAGTATATACATATTCAGGCATCGCTGCTGTTAGAAGTTAGATATCACTGCTAGTAGGAGTTAAGTTTCATTCAGGTAGTAGGTAGGTATCGAAGTAGGTACGAGGTAGGTGTGGATGTAGATGTCGAGAATAAGACAGTCAGATAATCAGGAGTGTAAGTAAGCAAGAATCCTTGGAATGTTGATAAAGGCTCATATATGATGTAATTTGGGAGTTTGCTAGCAAGGTCGGGACTATTGCTAGAACTTTGCCAGATGCGCGACGATTTATTATATTTTCGGAGGTGATCAGGTATCAAAAGATGAGATATCATATTTTGGACGCCAACTATTCGTTAAAATATGAAAGGTAATATTTCGGATGCTCACGAGTTACTAAAGGAGGACTTTCCAAATTTTAGCAGTAGCGGGACGAGGTTTTGTTAGCAACAAACAAGGTTATAGGCGCGGAATAATAATTTGTATATATAGGCTGACCTACTCGTCCTATCGAAACACATTTTTTCCTGATGTTTACGCTATCATCATTAGCCCGGTTGACAGGTTTCATTAGCAGCCTTTGCTTCTAGAATGAGATTTAACTGAAAATTGATATATTACATATGACAACGTTTCCGTACCATTGTTATATTTTTTATCCTTCTACCCAATTTTGTATAAACCTTTGTTAGCGACCTGCATACTTCCGTATCCACTCCGGTTCCTACTTTTTTTTCTGTAACTGCCTGCCCAAATATTTATTCAAACCTGATTGCCTACACATACTCCAGTGACTACAGAGCTGCATTTATGAAAGAACAAAAATATGTGAATTCTCTTCGGTGCACCCTCATGCAAAAGTTCAGCTTTTTATTTGATCTCAATTTTAGAATCGATTTGCTGCTATTTTGATATCTGTTTGGTTTTGTTTAGGAGTATGTAGTAGTGTCGGTATAGGAGTTAAAATCCAGAGCTAGGTAAAAATATATTCATATTTGGATTCAAGTAAGTAGTTGGTGTCGAAGCATATATAAAGTATTAGGTTTTGAGGAAGATGTTGATATATGAATAGGAAGATAAGGAGTACTTATGCAGGAAGATAGGAAGGTTTGAATCCTTTATAAGCCATATACCCAATCCTGACTTGATTTTCTAGAGAGGTTACTGGTACCAAAGCAACAAATTCGGCACATTCTGAGACAGTTTGAGACGCGATAAAGCATGCAATACTAGTACTTTGTACAACCACAAGATGTTAAAAGAGAAGCTATAATATTTTGACTGATTACTACATCTCAAAAGACCATAGGTCCAATTCTACTAGCAGTGGGATTAGTTTTTCTCAAGGCGGGGAGTAGCGAGTATTCCGCAGGGTACGAAGAGTGTAATAGGGGGCGGTATGGGAACTCGCAATAAGGGTACTACGGGACTCTAGCGTTGGTAAGGTTCGACGAGACAAGGAGGAAGCGAGGCAGTGGTCTTCTTAAAGAAAGAAGAGGACGATAATATTGTATAGCAATAGACAGCGTAGATACAGAAGACGTTGCGTAAAGGAAGAAGAAGAAGAAAAAGAACGAGAAATACAAACAAACCCCCTTGATATACCCAAGGAAATCTCAGCGATGATAAATACAACATAACTCATACATTAACGATCAACAGAACCTGGTAGAACCCAATAGAACCTTTCTGACTGATCCGACTCTTCATAACCCCGTATATCTACTAGTCGATCCATGAAAGTAGCCCCTCCCTTCAAGCGCGAGCTCCTGCAAGCTTTAACCTTACCCCTCTCTTTCGGCCTCAACCAGGCAACCCATCCTTAACCGAGGCGGCCCGCTCCCCTCACCCCAACCCAACCTGTCTCCGAGACCACCCCTTATTACGGTCGGCACTTTCGATTGCGACCATACATACCTTAACCGAGGCGGCCCGCTCCCCTCACCCCCAAACTCAACCGGTCTCCGAGACCACCCCTTATTACGGTCGGCACTTTCGATTGCGACCATACATACCTTAACCGAGGCGGCCCGCTCCCCTCACCCCCAAACTCAACCGGTCTCCGAGACCACCCCTCAACACTACGGTCGGCACTCTCGAATGCGACCACAAACACTTACTTGACTTCAGGAAGGTTACCATAATGGCCTGCTTCCACGCCGTACACCCTCCCCACTATAGTCACCACTCCTTACTCCTTCGCTGCCCGACAAGCAGATGCTCGAGGGCCCATATTCGACCCACCCCCCCTCGCTTTCACCCCTGACGCTGTTGCGGTTGGCCTTTCCTGCCTTCGTGCACGTGGTTTCCCAGTCCTATTAAGGTTTGTCCACAGATATGACACCGGGGACGTTGGTAATGATACCGTTTCGGTTGAACACCATGTTTAGGATTGTGCTCGCTAATGTAGTTGACGGAGAAGTTTGGGGTTCATTCTTACCACGGGGAGGTTTCTTTGTTGTCGCTTAGATTCTGCTTACCTGTACTACTTGTTATTCGCGCTCTCTTCGTGCGCTGTTTTTCTTATCATGTACGTAGTTCTCGTAGCTGCGGTAGTTAGTTTTTGTACTTTGTTTCGTCTTTGGGTTAGTCGGTGGAGGTTGTAGTCGGGTATTTAGGTGTGCGATAAGCTTCGGCTTCTAAGCAATATAAGATTCTCTCTCTCTCTCTGTATTCTACCGGCTCGCCTCTGGCTCGCAAAACTTCCTGACAATAAATCTCGCTTCGAAAAACATTTTATTATCGTATACTTTACTTGCTCTACCTTTTATTTCTCATTACTTTGGTTTACCCTGGTATACCATACCAGGCTGAGCCTCCTCGTCCCCGACCGAACGGTCGCATTTGTTTGTTCCAAGCGAAAGAAACCCTAAGAAAACTGGCTTCTAGCGAAGAATTCTCCAATCTTGACCTCCCGAAAGGAAGGAAAAGAAACTTATCCGAAAGATCAACCTATGCCGCTGGAAGAACCGGACATTCAGTCATGTCGCAGCAAGCTTCACTCCAGTCCTTTTTCACCCAATCTAGCCCACAAGGGACAGCCCCCCCACAGAACAGGAACACCCAAAATCCCGACCCAACCCCACCCGAGGCACAGGAACAGGAATTTTCCACAACCTTTGCAACAGAATCCGACTACAACGACCCCTACCAACCGAGAATTGACTATCTCTATCCCAGCACTATCCCCCATACTACTCACACCCAGACAGACCTAAACTATATCACCTATGCCATTAGACATGCAACCAGCCGGATCTGCCCACCCTCCGATAGGATTGAAGTCCTAGAAGAGCAATCGATTACACTCCGGAGAACAGTGGAATCACTGAAACATCAAATCGAGGCACAGACAATGATGATCACCAATATGCACTCGGCGATCCATTTCCTCCTCAACAAGCACCAACCGCAGCAACAACAACAACAGCAACAACAACCACAACAACCGCAACCGCAACAAAGACAGAGAACGGCCCCTCCAACGGCTCCCCAAACAGCAGCGCCACAGGCAGCTCCTCAGGTCCCCCCACCCCCACCCCCCCAAGCACCACCACAAGCCCCACCTCGTGGATGGAAAGCAGGTACCTGGGCCACCGTGGCATCGGCAGCCGGTCCTGCCCAAGGAAAATTCCAGGTTGTCGAAAGAAGAAAGAAGCCGGCAAAGCCAAAAGCGGACCCCCTCTTCAAACCAGAGTACACCAAAATCAACAGAGAGATCATTGTTGAAACCACTGTCTCATCCGACGTCAACCCCTCCGAGATCAGGACCCTTGTCAATGCAAGAATTCAGGACGAATCCTGCCACTTCATCTCAGCAAGAAGAACAGCCAAGGATAACTTCGTCCTGGAAACAAAATTCATTACCCCAGCAACAAAGGCAATGGAATATGCCAAAGAAATCGAGGAGGCCCTCCTCACCCTACAAGTACCGGTCGCCAACATTCGCGCAAACTCCAAATGGTCAAAGTTCCTTCTCCACGGAATCCCCACAACGATCGGGGAGGGCATCGAGGCAGGACAACTGGTAGCATCCGAAATCAGAAGCAATTATGGAGAGAACTTCCAACTTGCCAAGGTTCCCCGCTGGATCTCCAGAGCAGAGATTCGAATGGAGAAAACCCACTCATCAATGGTCATCGCGCTCCCAGCACAAATTACGATGGAAACATTAGGAATCAAATTCCTATCCCTTTTTAACAGAAGCTGCCATATCGAGGTCTTCCTCCCAACCTTCCCAGACACCCAGTGTGCGAAATGCCTCGAATACGTCCACCGCCATGAAAAATGCAAGAACAGTGGAAAATACGGCCATTGCGCCGGAGATCACTCCACCAGCTTCCACCCATGCAATGAATACCAAGGAGGATATAAATGCACCCACACCCCAATCAGATGTCTGAACTGCAAAGGAATCCATAAGGCCTCCGACCCAGCATGCCCCGAAAGAGTCAAACGCCGATTCCTCAACAAAGGAAAGGAAAATGCCCCACCCGCCCAAGGCCCACCTGCCGCACCCGCCCAAGAGTTACTTCCGATAATCCAAGTACCAGCTACCGCCCCGGTCGGAGCCACACCCGTTCCCGAAGAGGACCAACACATGACGAATAATGCCTAGGCCCCGAACCACCGCGCTCGCACACCAACTTAACTGTGCACGGAGCGAACTAACCACCAAGGCGGCGGTGGAGGAAGCGGAAACAGACCCTAGTATATTTTTCCTATTATTACAAGAACCATGGACCTCAGCAGAGGGATACCCACCAGAATCAAACCTCTTCTATCTTTTTACAGCCAGCAACACCAACACAAAATGAGCAACATACGTCCGAAAACACACCAACCTTAAATCAAAACACCACTATACATATGCCAATTTCATAGTATCGATTACGGTAGAAATCCAGAACAAGAGAACCCAAATCCTAAACATATACTCCCCAGGCCGAAGTAGCCCCTTCGCCCAAATAGCAAAAACAATCCAAACTCTCGACAACTGCCTTGTAATGGGGGACTTCAACTGCCACCATCAAATGTGGTACGGAGTAACCTCACATGAATACAGAAACAACATCCGAGCAGACCGCGCCAACGGTGCACGGCTAAAACAATGGATAACCCGACAGAAACTGACCCTCCTGAATGAACCAGGAGTCTACACGCATTTCCCCATAGACAGAGGGAAAAGGCCTACAATCATCGACCTCACATTTGTAAAAGGCCCAACACTTGACCACAACCTACGATGGAGCACTGAACCCTACGGAGCGGCCTCAGACCACGGTAGAACCTCTGTCCATTTACACTTGGAAAAACCACCATTTGTATCAAGACGAATGTGGCGACAAACAGACTGGAAGCTATTGAATAACCAAATATCAAATCTTTCCCTCCCTGCAGAGGCATGGGAAACCAAGGAACACACGGAACAAACGGTCGAATTCTTCCTAGAACTGGTAAAGTCAACAATCAATATAGTAACGCCACTCTCGAAGGAGGGTGTAAGAGCCAACTCCTGGTGGACAGACGAAATGAAACAAATGAAGGCAAAGGTAAACTCGGCGGAAAGGAAGGCGAGAAGTACAAAGAAACCCAACCATTTGGAGGAGCACCGGAAGACATGCAGAGAATGGACAGTCATGATCCGGAAAGCAAAAGCGGACCAGCGGGAAAAGACGATGAACGAAGCGAAAGGTAGTGAGGTCTGGAAAATCCTAAATGCAGGAAGGAGAAGAGACACAATCATACCAACCATACAAGGTGAAGAAACGTTTGCGGGCAAGTGTCAAGCTCTAAGAGCTCAACTCTTCCCCTCAAAACGGACGTCCCCCGACCATCCCCCTCTAAACATTAGACCCCCCTCTTTTGACCTTAGCAACACTTTCGACACAGGCACCCCCGAGGAAGTTAAAAAAGCAATCGACTCTTGCCCAGCGCACTCGGCGACCGGCCCGGATGGCATCCCCTATACATTTATCAAAGCGATAGTCAGAGCAAACACAACTCTAATCCAAGACATGTTCTCCGCCATGCTTCGGCACGGAGTACACCCAGCGGAATGGAAAATAGCAAAATGCATCCCGATCCCCAAACCCGGCAAAGCAAACTATCACGAAGCAAAAGCCTACCGGCCCATCTCCCTTCTACAATGCTTCAGCAAAATCCTGGAGAAAATAGTGGCCCAAAGACTCTGCACCTCCCGAGAGATCCTAGGCACACTCCCAGCAAATCAATTCGGAGGAAGACCAACCATCTCAGCAATCAAGGCCCTCCTAAGTACCCTAACACCAACACAACAAAACCTACTACTGAAAAACAGCACCGGAGTCGCCCGGCGGGACAGACCAGCGATCCTAACCAACGACATCCAAGGAGCATTTAACTGTGTAGACCACCTACTCCTCACAGAAATCATGCACCAGCAAAAATTCCCCACCTACCTAACAGAATGGTGCAAGGAATTCAACCCCGGCAGAAAACTACAGTTCCAATTTAATTATGAGCTAGAAGAACCACAGCCCTATGAATCTGGAGTGTCGCAAGGTAGCCCCATGTCCCCGGTACTATTTATGATCTATGCCGGAGTAATCCTGGACCCAACAAGCAGCCCGAAAGAGATGGATACTACATACATCGATGATGATGTGCTGGTGCAAATATCCAAAACACCAGGTTTCATAATCAAAAGAATGGAGGAACGAATGAGAGAAAGACTAATAAAAGCTGAGCCACTCCAAATTAAATACGACCCGGATAAATCTGACCTGATCTTCTTCCACCCCACCACATCATCTGTACAACAACCTCGACTTCCAGTCAAAATCAACAACACCACTATATACCCCAAGGAGAGGCTGAAATATATAGGAGTCTGGATAGATCCGACCCTCTCCTTCCGGCCCCATATCGAAGCAGCGATTGCAAAAGGCCTGAAATCCCTCTACCAAATCCGAAACACTGCCCGCCTGCCAGGCATAACAGTTAAGACGATCCACCACCTAGTAACACAAGGCTTCCTTCCAAGTCTGCTCTACGGATCTGAGGCTTGGTGGACTGGCGCAGACCACATTATAAGATCCCTCGAACCACTATACAATGAAGCTGCCCGGGTCATCACCGGCCTACCACGATGGACCAAGAGTGCTAAACTCCTCAGAGAAGCAGGCCTACCCCCCCTAGAACACCTCCTGACTTATCGCTCAATAAAGTACGGAACTAGAATACTCTGCACCGACGCAACCCACCCCAACAATGAATCCCTGATCGAGCTCCTCCCATACAGAGAAGCAAATATCAAAGGGACAGGCCTGCACTGAATCGCCTCCCTCTTACTCCCACACCAAACCCCCGGAAACATGAGAGAGAAGTGGAACCAAAACAAACTGTTACGCGATCATCTGTTAGAAGAATGGAATATACAACCAATACCTAACTACCACCATCGGGGGGAACTCCGGCCCCCTCCCAAGATTGCGGAACTCACCCTTACAGAAGCAAAGAAAGTATTCCGAATCCGATGCGAAACCACCTAAATAGATAAACATACAGCACATATAGACCCCGAACCATGCCAGTGTGGTATGGAAAACTCAGCGAAACATACACTCATGGAATGCCTAGCGTGGGCTCGAATCCGCGCCCCCCTGATAGAGAAAATCCCCGGAGCGATGACCTGGGAAAACTGGATGTTTACAAACCTTAAAACGGACCTCATCCTACAATTTGCAAAGAAATCTCAACTCTTGAAATGGTACGAGTCGGTGGAGGCGGAGGCGGACCTGGAAGAGGGGACGGAAGAAAATGATTAGGGACAGGATTAGGAAGAGTAGTTTCTTCTTACCTTTTATTTTTGTTTTCTTTTTATTTGTGTTTTTTGATGGATCCAGCGCCCGAGTCCACTGAGATACGTTATTTCTCCTTGCCGTTGGGTTTTCTGGTTGCGTGTTGTTATGGAATTTCCTTGCTTTTGTTTGTGTTCGTTTTGTTCTTGTTTGTTCGTGTTCCTTCTTTTTCTTCTCTGTTTTTTTGCTTTCTGTTTTTCTGTTCGGTTTCATTTTAGGCGGTTGGTTTGGCGTGCGATAAGTCTTGTACTTCAAAGCAATATAAGTTTCTTCTTCTTCTTCTTCTGTATTCTACTCCACGAATATTATTCTTGTTCTACGCTACGTCATAGGGTTCAGTTTGATTACTAGATAAAACAGAGCTGCCCCATAGTCCATAGTTACGAATATCGTCTACTACGTTCTTACCTCAGTTGTATTCCTTGTCACTATAGTCTCTCGTCCATAGACCCACGTTATAGATAGATAGTGAGGGGTAAGAGACCCTTTATAAGTAAAAGAAAGAGAACCGATGGCTAATACCCAAGAACCTCCCGGAAACTCCTGATGATTATTCCCTTGAATAAATGATCCCTTTTGCAATGGTAAGACTATATTGACATAAGATTCGTAACAGTATTCTTCCATAAACCTTGGTGTGAAAATTTGCTAAATCAACTGAGCTATTTACTATTCAAGTAGGCTTTAAGCTCCTTGCCAACTGCAAGCATTTCCATAAGGTTCAGACCTACCTAATATACACTAAAAACTTTCTATATAGTCAAGCTTTAACCTAAGTCCTACGTTTTAGAGTCAGGGATAACATTAATCTCACTGCTTTAAAAGCCTTTCTTATTCTCCTAAAAGCTACCCTTTTAGGTTCAAAATATGTGACGATGACCGGAGAGAATTTAGAGTACTTATTTGCTATAAGTATAACAGTTTGCGAGCACGAGCTGTTAATAATTGATTATAATCAGTATTGAATAAAGATGAATCTGGTGGAGTAATCTCGGACAGGATTTTAAGGTTGTCTAAGAACCGTCGCCGCACAGTTCCCAGCTCGATAGTTATGGGTTGAACAGGACGACCCGAGACTATTCCCATTATCAGGTATGCACGTACAGGAGATCGTAATTGTGATTGCCGTGTCGGAGGTGGTGGTTGTCGGCTGTTGAGTATTAGCTCGGGTTACCTAGGTGTAGGGTAAGCTAGGGTTAACTAGGGTGATGGGCTAAACTAGGGTTAGCTAGGGTTAGCTAGGGTTACGAGCCAAACTAGGGTTAGCTAGGGTTAACTAGGGTTACGAGGCAAACTCTAGTAGTGCAATGTTGGACAGGATTTTTAGGTTGCCCGGGAACCGTCGCCCCACAATTCTGGGCTCTGTTGCTATGAGTTGAATGGGAAGACTCGAGTCGATTCCCATAATCAGGTATGCACATACAGGGGGTCGTGGTCGTGATTGCAGGGGCGGAGGTGGTGGTTGGGGGCAGTTGAGTAGGGTAACTCACTGTGAGTCTTGGCAACCCGTCCTGGTTCACTCCATCACCGACACTCACAACAATCGACAACTGCACCGTACCGAGCGTGCATTCTCTATCCTACAATCATGATGGCGTTCAAAACTGAATGATGCCGTGTTCCCATCTTGTGGTTCGATGAAATACACGAATTTCGGATTCTGAACCCCGGGTTACCGCATTGGGCGAATACCACTTCGACGCTCGTAACCCTAACCGCCAACAGCCAGGTACAAACCACCACCAAATACAGATTTATGTATTTCATTTCTGCCGAAAATTCTATTTTGCACACCCAACCAAACCAACTTTCAACGCTCGTAACCATAACCACCAACAGCCAGGTTTAAACCACCTCGTAATACAGATTCATGCATTTCATTTTGACCGCAAACCGTATTCTCTAACCCTAACCAAAATCCCACTTCAACGCTCGTAACCCTAACTACCCACATCCAGGTTTCAACCACCACAAAATACACATTGTATTTCATTTTGACCGAGCATTGTATTTTGTACATGTAACCAATTCAGATTTGAACGCTCATAACCCTAACTACCCATATTCAGGTTCCAACCACCACCAAATACACATTCAAGTATTTCATTTTGACCGAAGATTGTATTTTGTGCACGTAACCAAACCGACTTTCAACGCTCCTAACCCTAACTACCCACATCCAGGTTTCGACCACCACCAAATACACATTGTATTTCATTTTGACCGAACATTGTATTTTGTACATGTAATCAATTCAGATTTGAACGCTCGTAACCCTAACTACCCACATCCAGGTTCCAACCACCACCAAATACACATTCAAGTATTTCATTTTGACCGAAGATTGTATTTTGTGCACGTAACCAAACCAACTTTCAACGCTCCTAACCCTAACTACCCACATTCAGGTTTCGACCACCACCAAATACACATTGTATTTCATTTTCACCGAACATTGTATTTTGTACATGTAACCAATTCAGATTTGAACGCTCATAACCCTAACTACCCACATCCAGGTTCCAACCACCACCAAATACACATTCAAGTATTTCATTTTGACCGAACATTGTATTTTGTACATGTAAGCAAACCAACTTTCAACGCTCGTAACCCTAACCACCAACAGCCAGGTTTAAACCACCTCGTAATACAGATTCATGTATTTCATTTTAACCGAAGATTGTACTTTGTACACTTAACCAAACCAACTTTCAACGCTCGTAACCCTAACCGTCAACAGCCAAGTTTACACCACCTCGTAATACAGATTCATGCATTTCATTTTGACCGAAAACCGTATTATCTAACCCTAACCAAAATCCCACTTCAACGCTCGTAACCCTAACTACCCACATCCAGGTTTCAACCACCACAAAATACACATTGTATTTCATTTTGACCGAACATTGTATTTTGTACATGTAAGCAAACCAACTTTCAACGCTCGTAACCCTAACCGCCAACAGCCAGGTTTAAACCACCTCGTAATACAGATTCATGTATTTCATTTTGACCGAAGATTGTACTTTGTACACATAACCAAACTAACTTTCAACGCTCGTAACCCTAACCGTCAACAGCCAAGTTTACACCACCTCGTAATACAGATTCATGCATTTCATTTTGACCGAACATTGTATTTTGTACATGTAATCAATTCAGATTTGAACGCTCATAACCCTAACTACCCACATCCAGGTTCCAACCACCACCAAGTACACATTCAAGTGTTTCATTTTGACCAAACATTGTATTTTGTACACGTAAGCAAACCAACTTTCAACGCTCCTAACCCTAACTACCCACATTCAGGTTTCGACCACCACCAAATACACATTGTATTTCATTTTGACCGAACATTGTATTTTGTACATGTAACCAATTCAGATTTGAACGCTCATAACCCTAACTACCCACATCCAGGTTCCAACCACCACCAAATACACATTCGTGTTTCATTTTGACCGAACATTGTATTTTGTACACGTAAGCAAACCAACTTTCAATGCTCCTAACCCTAACTACCCACATCCAGGTTTCGACCACCACCAAATACACGTATTTCATTTTGACCGAACATTGTATTTTGTACATGTAACCAATTCAGATTTGAACGCTCATAACCCTAACTACCCACATCCAGGTTCCAACCACCACCAAATACACATTCAAGTATTTCATTTTGACCGAAGATTGTATTTTGTGCACGTAACCAAACCAACTTTCAATGCTCCTAACCCTAACCACCAACAGCCAGGTTTAAACCACCTCGTAATACAGATTCATGCATTTCATTTTGACCGAAAACCGTATTCTCTAACCCTAACCAAAATCCCACTTCAACGCTCGTAACCCTAACTACCCACATCCAGGTTCCAACCACCACCAAATACACATTCAAGTGTTTCATTTTGACCGAGGATTGTATGTTGTACACGTAACCAATTCAGATTTGAACGCTCGTAACCCTAACTACCCATATCCAGGTTTTAACCACCACCAAATACAAATTGTATTTCATTTTGACCGAGCATTGTATTTTGTACATGTAACCAATTCAGATTTGAACGCTCGTAACCCTAACTACCCACATCCAGGTTTTAACCACCACCAAATACACATTGATCTGTTACATTTTGACCAAAAATTGAATTTTGTACCAATAGAATAACAACCACCTGAAGAAAAATAGATAGAAAAGTGTCACTTCAGTATTCTGTCCTACATTCTAATTCCGATACGTAACCATGAAGATTGCAATTACCAGTCTTCGGGTTATATAGTATTATTGTTCTAGACACTACTGAGCAATATTGAATCGCTGGATAGATATGCATGTCTACTAGGACAATATGTAAAGCAAACACTAATGGTGAAATTGGTTACTACTGTTTGTGATAGCTTGAGAGGTATAATATCAATCGAAACAGAAACTGCATCACAGTTTGAAATTGAGATTTGTTGGTATGGTTTGCTATGATTCGATTTGTATGCACACTTGTTGTGACAGAATGTAAATCAGGAATACTAAACAAGATTTGTGAGAATTTTTGGCAATCGCTTGATACGTATGCATACAAATCGGAATGGCAAGTAAAGTGCATACCGATAAGAAAAACTTTCTGTATCATGGTTGAATACTAAATAGGAGTCGATACCTGTCAGGAAAATATTCGAATCAGTAATTAGCAGTGAACTTGGTTGATATCATTAATAATTGGTTCATACTTACTAAAGGTACGCCACCTCGCGACCCTGAGGTCCCCTTCTCTCCCACCTATGTGTAGTATCTAGGCACCTCCAGTAATTAGTTAATTTTGTGTTTGCCGTCTCATGTTCTGTTTTCCTGGCCATGTCACATAAATGCCTAAATCTTGTTCTGGAGATCAATTTCCGATTTTCAATGCCAGGTCCAGTGCCAGCTCTAATGCCCACTCCGGTGCGAGCTAAAATCAAGGTCAACCCCAGTGTCAGCTTCGGTCTCGACTCAAATATATTCCAGCTCTAGCCGGAGCCGCCCGAATGCCATCTCTAATGCCCACTCCAGTGCCAGCTCCATTAGATGCCGGCTCCAGTGCCAGCTCAGATACATGCCAGCTCCAGTGCCCGCTTCTTTGCAAGCTCCAGTGCCCGCTTCTCTGCAAGCTCCAGTGCCCGCTTCGCTTCCAGCTCCAGTACCAGCTCTGATGCCGCTCCGGTGGCAGCTCCGGTACCCGCTCCAGTACCCGCTCTGGTGCCAGCTCCGGTGCCAGCTCTAACCCTCACTCCTGTGCCCGCTCTTGTGCCCACCCCTGTTCCCGCTCATGTTCCTGCTCGTCTTCCCGCTCTTGTGTCCGCTCCGGTGACCGCTCGAGTGACTACTCCGGCGTTCGCCTCGATGCCAGCACCTGTGCCAGCTCCAATGCCAGCTCCAGTGCCAGCTCTGATATATTCCAGCTCCCTTCACCATTCCTCCACCACACTGGCACCTCCTCTTCCGCTCTTACTGGTCTTCCCTCTCCCTCTTCGCACTCCCCGCCAACTACTGTTCGTCTCTCTCGCCTATTCTGCTCATATTTAACTACTAAATAGCTATATTTATTATTTAATCATAAAGGGTCCCGTTGGTTGGGCTGGTCTCATAGGTAAGGTCAGGGTTAGGGTTTGGGCTTGGCAGGAAAATGTGCAGGGTAACGGCCCTGAGCAGGCAGGGTAACGCCCAAAAAAGGTAGGGTAACGCACAAAAAAGGTAGGGTTACACACAAAAAAGGTAGGATAACGGCTCAGAGCAGGCAGGGCAACCGCACTAATCGGGTAGAGTAACCATCTCAAAATAGGCAGGGTAACAGAACAAAATCGGGCAGGGTAACTGCACCAAACACACGAATTTGATGTGTCGTGCTTACAAAACACCCCTGTCGCTGTCAACCAATCAGATTGTAGCAATCTCAGAAGAATTATATTCCAGTACGTATTAGATACATTCTTATCAGAACAGCAAATTTAACAGTTATTGACAAACAAAACCTTTTGTATTATTTACAATCCTTTGATGAGTATGTATCAGAACAGCGAGTGTATCAGAAATTCAAATTCTCATTTGTTACAATCGTTCATGAAGGTTTGAAAGCTATGAATATTTATTGGCACAGTAAAATACTGAAATTGATACTCAATGTATTTGATGGCTTGATTGGTATACCATGTTCTGGATCAATATTGAATAGATTGAATACTGCACTACGGTTTGCAAAATATCTTCTCCCAAAACACGAGGTTGCGGCTTTCCAATCCATTCGGAAATATATACAATCTATGCTCATATTCTGAACTTGAGAGTGAACAATATTCAGCACTTATCTCTAAAACTCATTGTTTTAATTGATAACAGTCTTTATAACATGTATCCTGATATTTTGTATTTTGTAAAAGGGTAGGAATTTGACGATGTCCGTAAGATAATATCTGTTCCACCTCACCTACCTAGTAACAGTATGCGCCCAAATTCCCCCAAGCCTTTAGAATTAGGATTATGAATGCTTTTGATTGAGAATATCATATTCGAGCTGACTGGCGATCAGTATAGCACTCAATTGCTTGAATGTTCTCAGTGTAAGCCAATTCAGATCCCAAAACCTTGTCCGATTTCATAGATCGATTGAATAATGTAGTAGGTTACAAAGGGTCGAATTGATCAGAAAAATTCTATGGATTTCTAGAAGTTTCCGTCGATTTTAAGGGTATGAGTTACTTGAGATTTGTGATTGCTAAGCTTTCTTTATGTATATTAAGGGGCTTTGCCCTCGATTCTATTCTTTTTCTCTCTCTTTTCTTCTCTTTCTTTTGGTACGCAAAGGCTTAGGTAATCTACGCTGGCTATTGCTATTCAAGTACTATTTTCTCTTCCTTTATAAGGAGGCCATCTCACTTCTCCGACCTTCCCACCGCTAGACCTAAACTACTGTAAGTTTCTCCAACCCCTCTCACTCATTAACCTACCAGCCCCTATGACCATCTCCCGTACCCTGCGGAATACTCGCTACCCAACTCCCTAGGATTACGTTGCGTCGTAATCCGCACCAGACGCCATGTCCACCCTCAACCGACCTACATGGGTCTCATCTAACAAAATCGAGTAGTTTAACAATCAATACGAATAGAATACTGCTGCCCTGTTTGACCACCTCCCTACTATGTTTTAAAGCATCCGACACAAGAGGGATAGTGCTCGTACACTGCTCTCTGCCATCCACAAAACCATTGGCTACCTGGAAGAGCAAGTAATACAGGTCAACCTTGACCTCAATGTTGACCACACCACCTCCGCCCCCAATGTTCCTATCCCCATTTTCGCTGCTACTGCATCAACCACTGTCTCCACCTTTGGGTCTGAAACTTTCCCTGAAAAGTTTGATCGCATCCGGACCAAAATCTCCGGATTCGTTACCCAACTCCGAATAAAGCACGAAGTCAACCATAATCGGTTCCGCAATGGGACAGCAAAGGTTATCCATGCGGTCAGCTGTTTGGAGGGAAGAGCCCTTGATCAGGTAATACAACTTGTTAGCGCCAATCCTGCTGACTTCTTTTCCTCCGTCACCTTCTTTGTCGCCCACATGAAAGGCTCATTTAGAGACCTAAATACCCAAAGTACCATCCACCGCCAACTCGTCCCCCTGAGGCAAGGCAAAGGAGACTTTGCCACCTACTACTCGCAGTTTATCAGAAACATGTCTCACTTGAATTACAATAAAGGGGTCAAGATTGACGAATTGGCGGAAAGATTGTCTGACAACTTTAGAGACGTCATGACCTATCGAACAGACAGACCCAATATGGTGGAAGCATATACGACCATGTCAGTGACGATCGATAAAAACATGTGACTGAGGTACTACGATGAGGCACAACCGTGATTTGCTTTCGAATAGTGTAAATAAAGAGAGCGAGTTTTGATCATACTCGTTCAGAAAGAATAAAAGGGAGTTTGTATGTTTGAACGTTCTCAAGTCTAGAAAATTATAACTTTAAGGGGTCTTCTCTCTATTAAAGATCCGTTGATGATGAGAGGCCAACCTGCGGCAACACCGAGTCCCTTATAGGAATACGGCGCATTTGCTCAAGTTCTTTTTCCGACTGACAGTCTGCCTATTGATAGTCAGGGGTACAGCAACTATTTTCTATCAGGGGAGAGGAGAGTAACTACGACACCTTGGATGAACTTCTGTCTGAGTCAAATCATTCAATTTGCTGAAAGCTGTGGTCGGAATCTTAAGAACTATTGGAAACAGCCGACCAGATAATAATTGTTTATTCTAACTTTATTAGAACCGATTTGGGTGTTTGTAAACCGAAGTTTTGCTTTAGTAGCTTGAGTCGCACTCCCACTCCCCAAAGATACTCTGGAGCAAAACAGGAGCATTCCGGCAGTTTGACACTGCGGAGGTTAGTGTTGGGGATTAAAACGAGTTTTTGGAATTAGATTTTCCATTAACTCCTGGACACCACCAGAATCATTTCTGTCGTGCTAAAGCATGGTCTTTCGGCATCGGTTGGAGATATATGAAACCTGAAAGATTCGACTGCCTAGGTAGGGAACTCCCATCCTGGGTTCCCTGTGCTATCAGCCATCTTTGTACTTCTGTTCCAGGCTTGCTCGGCCCCCTATTTTTGATTTGTAAGACTTCTTACTCATTGAGATCACTGTCCTCTATACCAATAAAGGTAGGAGCCTAACTGCCCTAATCTTCACGCGTCGATGAAGAACAAGCTGCTGTTACTTTGGGTCGGTGGCTTCACTGATGGAATAGGTTCTTTTGTAACAGCCTGATAGTGGCCTTGTTACATTACTCCCCTCTATTGTAGACTCGTATTGAGTCCACTGTAGTGTTACTGGAATATTAGGATTTGGCATAGAAGAAAAACTGTAGCTCTATTGGTGATTACGTATAAACTACATCTCTGTTTCTATCTCCATCAGAGCAAGAAAACTCTAACATGAAATGCCTTTTAAAAACAAAGAAAATGACATATTCTCCACTCTTGTCGTAGAACCTTCCGTTCCATTAGTGGAGATTTCGATGTTAGCAAGAATCTCTCTTTTTCCCTTGTCTTTTTTACGCGGGTTTCCTCATGCTTCGGTTTTCTATCGTTTCTTGCATTGTTATCAGTAAAAAATTGTATCCGAACTCTGTGAGACCGATGAAAAACCTGGTACAGGAGAGTTGGTTTTTGTTCCCGGATTTCTTCTGGGATACAGAGCTATTTACGCCGTGTTTTGAGGATCCCCAGAGTTTCACCGTATTTTCCGAGGTTTTTGTGGGTATTTTTAATGAAATTCTTTCATGGCCTCGTCGGCACTTCCTTGCAGAATTTTGTATGGTTCTCAGGAGTCTTCCGAACGATAACCCTCCCAAACAATGCGATACTCTACAAACATTTTCTAATGCCCAGCCTGTTGCCATCAGCTATTAGCTGTTTCTTGGAGAGCGTAACTGTATTCTCCTTCGACCTCATCTGGAGTAGGAGAGACTTCAGTGCGTTGAGGGTATCTCAGTCCCTGATAGGACTCCAGCAGAAATATTTGGAAGACATCATGAATGTTCCATTGAGAGGGAAGCTTCAGACTGTAGAACGCAACAACAAGTTTCTCATCAACCTCAAAGAGACATAGTTTCTTGTAGTCAAGCTTGCTTGAGGGTCGATCGGCAATCATATCGCGTCGGTCCATCATCACCTTATACACATCTTTAGGTTCTGGAGCTTCCATATGCTTCTGGTCATACCATTTCTTCTGCCGGGCCTGTGCCTGAAAAATATCAGTCCTCATAGTTTTCCAAAGAGCTTTCCACTTGAACTTTAGTACGGTACTAGAAACATTGGCATTGTCCAGCTTCCTTCTGCGCGAATGCCAATCGGAATCAGGCTCGAACCCATAGTTCGCGTAGAACTGAGATACTTTAGTGGACTATTGGGTTGCCGTTTTGTAGGCGTACTGTGCAAGCGGCAGTAACCCTGCCCAATCGTCCTACTGGTAGGACCAAAAGTTTCTGAAATATTGTTCTAGCGTTTGATTGACCCTCTCAGTTTACCTCTCAGCTTGAGGACGATATGCCGTAGACAGACAAAGGTTGACTCCGAGAACCTTGATCAATGAATGCCAGAACTTGCTTTCGAATCTGAAGTCCCGATCAGAAATGATTACTTCGGATAGTCCATGTAGTCGCCATATTTCTTGAAGGAATATATGCGAAAGTTCCTTGATTGTTGCCTCGGTCTTGAGCGGTATGAAGTAGGTGATTTTTGTAAAGCGTTCAACAATAACCCCGATACGGGTATAGGCTTCAGATTCTGGCAAACTAACGAAAAAGTCCATCGAGATGGAGCTGCAAGGAGTATTGGGGACCTCTAAATATGGTAGTATCCTGTGCTTTTCATGACTGGAGCTTTTATTGCTTTGACATGTATCGCAACTCCATACGTATTCTCCCATATCATTGTCCATCTTTGGGCAAAAGAACAGTCCCCGAAGATGCTCTGCAGTTTTGAATTGACCCATGTGGCTTGTGGGCTTCGAATCATGTAGGGCGCTCATGATTTTTGGTTTGAGCTCTCGGTGATTTGGGATGTAGCATCTTTTCTTCTAAAAGACATTACCGTGTCTCAAAGTTAGGTTTCGGTTTACTGTCTTACCGAAGGTGTGATCCACAGCCTCCTCCGAGGAGAATTACTTAGGGTCTGAAGCTGAATGAGGCCGGATTTTGTCCAGAAGCACCGGTGTGAGTTTGCAGACCTGAGGTGACTTTGGGCGTTAAGATTTGATCGTAACGGTTGGTGGTTGTACAGAAACCATTCTGCTAGGGCAACTTAGGACAGGATTGTTCGGTTGGGCGAGAACCGTACCCGTACAATTCCCGATTCCGTTGCTATCCGTTGGCCAAAACGAATAGAATCCATCAGCATCGTCAGGTATGTGGGTAAAAGGCAACATGATTTTGATATCTGGAGCGGAGGTAGTGGGTGGGGGCTGTTGAGTGTTAGCTCGGGTAACCTAGTGCTAGGGGTAGATAGGGTTAACTGGGATGACAGCCCAAATAAGGGTTACAGGGCAAATCAGGGTTAACTAGGGTTAACTAGGGTTAGCTAGGGTTAACTAGGGTTACGGGCCGAACTAGGTTAACTAGGGCTAGCTAGGGTTAACTAGGGCTAGCTAGGGTTAACTAGGGTTACGGTCCGAACTAGGGTTAACTAGGGTTACGGGCCGAACTAGGGTTAACTAGGGTTAACTAGAGTTAAGGGCCGAACTAGGGTTAACTAGGGTTACGGGCCGAACTAGGGTTATGGGCCGAACTCTAGTAGTCGAATGTCGGACAGGATTTTGAGGTTGCCCGGGAACCGTCGCCCCACAATTCCGGGCTCCGTGGCTATGGGTCGAACAGGACGACCCGAGTCCATTCCCATCATCAGGTATGCGCGTACAGGGGGTCGTGGTCGTGATTGCGGGGGCGGAGGTGGTGGTTGGGGGCTGTTGAGTAGGGTAACTCACTCTAGTAGTGGAATGTCGGACAGGATTTTGAGGTTGCCCGGGAACCGTCGCCCCACAATTTCGGGCTCCATGACTATGGGTCGAACAGGACGACCCGAATCCATTTCCATCATCAGGTATGCGCGTACAGGGGGTCGTGGTCGTGATTGCGGGGGCGGAGGTGGTAGTTGGGGGCTGTTGAGTAGGGTAACTCACTGTGAGTCTTGGCAACCCGTCCTGGTTCACTCCATCACCGACACTCACAACAATCGACAACTGCACCGTACCGAGCGTGCCTTCTCTATCCTACAATCATGACGGCGTTCAAAACTGAATCATGCCGTGTTTCCCCATCTTGTGGTTCGATGAAATACACCAATGTCGGATTCTGAACCCCGGGTTACCGTATTGGGCGAATACCACTTCGACGCTCGTAACCCTAACCGCCAACAGCCAGGTACAAACCACCACCAAATACAGATTTATGTATTTCATTTCTGCCGAAAATTCTATTTTGCACACCTAACCGAAACAGCTAGCAGCGTTCGTAACCCTAACCGCCAACAGCCAGGTTTAAACCATCTCGTAATACAGATTCATGCATTTCATTTTGACCGAAAACTGTATTCTCTAAACCTAACCAAAATCCCACTTCAACGCTCGTAACCCTAACTACCCACATCCAGGTTCCAACCACCACCAAATACACATTCGTTTCATTTTGACCGAACATTGTATTTTGTACACGTGAGCAAACCAACTTTCAACGCTCGTAACCATAACCACCAACAGCCAGGTTTAAACCACCTCGTAATACAGATTCATGCATTTCATTTTGACCGAAAACTGTATTCTCTAACCCTAACCAAAATCCCACTTCAACGCTCGTAACCCTAACTACCCACATCCAGGTTCCAACCACCACCAAATACACATTCAAGTGTTTCATTTTGACCGAGGATTGTATGTTGTACACGTAACCAATTCAGATTTGAACGCTCGTAACCCTAACTACCCATATCCAGGTTTTAACCACCACCAAATACAAATTGTATTTCATTTTGACCGAACATTGTATTTTGTACATGTAACCAATTCAGATTTGAACGCTCGTAACCCTAACTACCCACATCCAGGTTTTAACCACCACCAAATACACATTGATTTGTTACATTTTGACCAAAAATTGAATTTTGTACCAATAGAATAACAACGACCTGAAGAAAAATAGATAGAAAAGTGTCACTTCAGTATTCTGTCCTACATTCTAATTCCGATACGTAACCATGAAGGTTGCAATTACCAGTCTTCGGGTTATATAGGATTATTGTTCTAGACACTACTGAGCAATATTGAATCGCTGGATAGATATGCATGTCTACTAGGACAATATGTAAAGCAAACACTAATGGTGAAATTGGTTACTACTGTTTGTGATAGCTTGAGAGGTATAATATCAATCGAAACAGAAACTGCATCACAGTTTGAAATTGAGATTTGTTGGTATGGTTTGCTATGATTCGATTTGTATGCACACTTGTTGTGACAGAATGTAAATCAGGAATACTAAACAAGATTTGTGAGAATTTTTGGCAATCGCTTGATACGTATGCATACAAATCGGAATGGCAAGTAAAGTGCATACCGATAAGAAAAACTTTCTGTATCATGGTTGAATACTAAATAGGAGTCGATACCTGTCAGGAAAATATTCGAATCAGTAATTAGCAGTGAACTTGGTTGATATCATTAATAATTGGTTCATACTTACTAAAGGTACGCCACCTCGCGACCCTGAGGTCCCCTTCTCTCCCACCTATGTGTAGTATCTAGGCACCTCCAGCAATTAGTTAATTTTGTGTTTGCCGTCTCATGTTCTGTTTTCCCGGCCATGTCACATAAATGCCTAAATCTTGTTCTGGAGATCAATTTCCGATTTTCAATGCCAGGTCCAGTGCCAGCTCTAATGCCCACTCCGGTGCGAGCTAAAATCAAGGTCAACCCCAGTGTCAGCTTCGGTCTCGACTCAAATATATTCCAGCTCTAGCCGGAGCCGCCCGAATGCCATCTCTAATGCCCACTCCAGTGCCAGCTCCATTAGATGCCGGCTCCAGTGCCAGCTCAGATACATGCCAGCTCCAGTGCCCGCTTCTTTGCAAGCTCCAGTGCCCGCTTCTCTGCAAGCTCCAGTGCCCGCTTCGCTTCCAGCTCCAGTACCAGCTCTGATGCCGCTCCGGTGGCAGCTCCGGTACCCGCTCCAGTACCCGCTCTGGTGCCAGCTCCGGTGCCAGCTCTAACCCTCACTCCTGTGCCCGCTCTTGTGCCCACCCCTGTTCCCGCTCATGTTCCTGCTCGTCTTCCCGCTCTTGTGTCCGCTCCGGTGACCGCTCGAGTGACTACTCCGGCGTTCGCCTCGATGCCAGCACCTGTGCCAGCTCCAATGCCAGCTCCAGTGTCAGCTCTGATATATTCCAGCTCCCTTCACTATTCCTCCACCACACTGGCACCTCCTCTTCCGCTCTTACTGGTCTTCCCTCTCCCTCTTCGCACTCCCCGCCAACTACTGTTCGTCTCTCTCGCCTATTCTGCTCATATTTGACTACTAAATAGCTATATTTATTATTTAATCATAAAGGGTTCCGTTGGTTGGGCTGGTCTCATAGGTAAGGTCAGGGTAAGGGTTTGGGCTTGGCAGGAAAATGTGCAGGGTAACGGCCCTGAGCAGGCAGGGTAACGCCCAAAAAAGGTAGGGTAACGCACAAAAAATGTAGGGTTACGCACAAAAAAGGTAGGGTAACGGCTCAGAGCAGGCAGGGCAACCGCACTAATCGGGTAGAGTAACCATCTCAAAATAGGCAGGGTAACAGAACAAAATCGGGCAGGGTAACTGCACCAAACACACGAATTTGATGTGTCGTGCTTACAAAACACCCCTGTCGCTGTCAACCAATCAGATTGTAGCAATCTCAGAAGAATTATATTCCAGTACGTATTAGATACATTCTTATCAGAACAGCAAATTTAACAGTTATTGACAAACAAAACCTTTTGTATTATTTACAATCCTTTGATGAGTATGTATCAGAACAGCGAGTGTATCAGAAATTCAAATTCTCATTTGTTACAATCGTTCATGAAGGTTTGAAAGCTATGAATATTTATTGGCACAGTAAAATACTGAAATTGATACTCAATGTATTTGATGGCTTGATTGGTATACCATGTTCTGGATCAATATTGAATAGATTGAATACTGCACTATGGTTTGCAAAATATCTTCTCCCAAAACACGAGGTTGCGGCTTTCCAATCCATTCGGAAATATATACAATGTATGATCATATTCTGAACTTGAGAGTGAACAATATTCAGCACTTATCTCTAAAACTCATTGTTTTAATTGATAACAGTCTTCATAACATGTATCCTGATATTTTGTATTTTGTAAAAGGGTAGGAATTTGACGATGTCTGCAAGATAACATCTGTTCCACCTCACCTACCTATTAACAGTATGCGCCCAAATTCCCCCAAGCCTTTAGTGTTAGGATTATGAATGCTTTTGATTGAGAATGTCATATTTGAGCTGAGTGGCGATCAGTATAGCACTCAATTGCTTGAACGTTCTCAGTTTAACCCAATTCAGATCCTAAAACCTTGTCCGATTTCATAGATCGATTGAATAATATAGTAGGTTACAAAGGGTCGAATTGATCAGAAAACTTCTATGGATTTCTAGAAGTTTCCGTCGATTTTAAGGGTATGAGTTACTTGAGATTTATGATTGCTAAGCTTTCTTTATGTATATTAAGGGGCTTTGCCCTCGATTCTATTCTTTTTCCCTCTCTTTTCTTCTCTTTCTTTTGGTACGCAAAGGCTTAGGTAAACTACGCTGCATATTGCTATTCAAGTACTACTTTCTCTTCCTTTATAAGGAGGCCATCTCACTTCTCCGACCTTCCCACCGCTAGACCTAAACTACTGTAAGTTTCTCCAACCCCTCTCGCTGATTAACCTACCAGCCCCTATGACCATGTCCCGTACCCTGCGGAATACTCGCTACCCAACTCACTAGGATTACGTTGCGTCGTAATCCGCACCATACGCCATGTCCACCCTCAACCGACCTACATGGGTCTCATCTAACAAAATCGAGTAGTTTAACAATCAATACGAATAGAATACTGCTGCCCTGTTTGACCACCTCCCTACTATCTTTTAAAGCATCCGACACGAGAGGGATAGTGCTCGTACACTGCTCTCCGCCGTCCACAAAACCATTGGCTACCTGGAAGAGCAAGTAATACAGGTCAACCTTGACCTCAATGTTGACCACACCACCTCCGCCCCCAATGTTCCTATCCCCATTTTCGCTGCTACTGCACCAACCACTGTCTCCACCTTTGGGTCTGAAACTTTCCCCGAAAAGTTTGATGGCATCCGGACCAAAATCTCCGGATTCGTTACCCAACTCCGAATGAAGCACGAAGTCAACCATAATCGGTTCCGCAATGGGACAGCAAAGGTTATCCATGCGGTCAGCTGTTTGGAGGGAAGAGCCCTTGATCAGGTAATACAACTTGTTAGCGCCAATCCTGCTGACTTCTTTTCCTCCGTCACCTTCTTTGTCGCCCACATGAAAGGCTCATTTAGAGACCTAAATACCCAAAGTACCATCCACCGCCAACTCGTCCCCCTGAGGCAAGGCAAAGGAGACTTTGCCACCTACTACTCGCAGTTTATCAGAAACATGTCTCACTTGCATTACAATAAAGGGGTCAAGATTGACGAATTGGCGGAAAGATTGTCTGACAACTTTAGAGACGTCATGACCTATCGAACAGACAGACCCAATATGGTGGAAGCATATGCGACCATGTCAGTGACGATCGATAAAAACATGTGACTGAGGTACTACGATGAGGCACAACCGTGATTTGCTTTCGAATAGTGTAAATAAAGAGAGCGAGTTTTGATGATACTCGTTCAGAAAGAAAAAAGGGAGTTTGTATGTTTGAACGTTCTCAAGTCTAGAAAATTATAACTTTAAGGGGTCTTCTCTCTATTAAAGATCCGTTGATGATGAGAGGCCAACCTGTGGCAACACCGAGTCCCTTATAGGAATACGGCGCATTTGCTCAAGTTCTTTTTCCGACTGACAGTCTGCCTATTGATAGTCAGTGGTACAGCAACTATTTTCTATCAGGGGAGAGGAGAGTAACTACGACACCTTGGATGAACTTCTGTCCGAGTCAAATCATTCAATTTGCCGAAATCTGTGGTTGGAATCTCAAGAACTATTGGAAACAGCCGACCAGATAATAGTTGTTTATTCTAACTTTATTAGTACCGATTTGGGTGTTTGTAAACCGAAGTTTTGCTTTAGTAGCTTGAGTCGCACTCCCACTCCCCAAAGCTACTCTGGAGCAAAACAGGAGCATTCCGGCAGTTTGACACTGCGGAGGTTAGTGTTGGGGATTAAAACGTGTTTTTGGAATTAGATTTTCCATTAACTCCGGGACACCGCCAGAATCATTTCTGTCGTGCTAAAGCATGGTCTTTCGGCATCGGTTGGAGATATATGAAACCTGAAAGATTCGACTGCCTAGGTAGGGAACTGCCGTCCGGGGTTCCCTATGCTATCAGCCATCTTTGTACTTCTGTTCCAGGCTTACTCGGCCCCCTATTTTTGATTTGTAATACTTCTTACTCATTGAGATCACTGTCCTCTATACCAATAAAGGTAGGAGCCTAACTGCCCTAATCTTCACGCGTCGATGAAGAACAAGCTGCTGTTACTTTGGGTCGGTGGCTTAACTGATGGAATAGGTTCTCTTGTAACAGCCTGATAGTGGCCTTGTTACATTACTCCCCTCTATTGTAGACTCGTTTTGAGTCCACTGTAGTGTTATTGGAATATTAGTATTTGGCATAAAAGAAAAACTGTAGCTCTATTGGTGATTACGTACAAATTACATCTCTGTTTCTATTTCCATCAGAGAAAGAAAACTCTAACATGAAATGCCTTTTAAAAACAAAGAAAATGACATATTCTCCACTCTTGTCATAGAACCTTTCGTCCCACTAGTGGAGATTTCGAGGTTAGCAAGAATCTCTCTTTTTCCCTTGTCTCTTTTATGCGGGTTTCCTCACGCTTCGGTTTTCTATCGTTTCTTGCATTGTTTTCAGGGAAAAATGGTATCCGAACTCTGTCAGACCGATGAAAAACCTGGTACAGGAGAGTTGGTTTTTGTTCCCGGATTTCTTCTGGGATACAGAGCTACTCACGCCGTGTTTTGAGGATCCATAAAGTTTCCCCGTATTTTCCGATGTTTTTGCGGGTATTTTTGATGAAATACTTTCAGGGCCTCATCGGCTCTTCCTTGCAGAATTTCATATGGTTCCCAGGAGTCTTCCGAACGATAGCCCTCCCAAACAATGCGATACTCTACAAACACTTTCGAATGCCTAGCATATTGCCATCTGCTATTAGCTATTTGTCGGAGAACGTGACTGTATTCTCCTTCGACCTCATCTGGAGTAGGAGGGACTTCAGTGCGTCGAGGCTATTTCAGTCCCAAATAGGACTCCAGCAGAAATATTTGGAAGACGGCATGAATGTTCCATTAAGAGGGAAGCTTCAGCGTGTAGAACGCAACAACAAGTTTCTCATCAACCTCAAAGAGACATAGTTTCTTGTAGTCAAGCTTGCTTGAGGGTCGATTGGCAACCATATTGCGTCGGTCCATCATCACCTTATGCCCATCTTCAGGTTCTGGAGGTTTCATATGCTTCTGGTCATACCATTTCTTCTGCCGGGCCTGTGCCTTAAAAATATCTGTCCTCATAGTTTTCCAAAGAGCTTTCCACTTGAACTTTGGTACGGGACTGGAAACATTGGCATTGTCCAGCTTCCTTCTGCGCGAATGCCAATCGGAATCAGGCTCGAACCCATAGTTCGCGTAGAACTGAGATACTTTAATGGACTATTGGGTTGCCGTTTTGTAGGCGTACTGTGCAAGCGGCAGTAACCCTGCCCAATCGTCCTACTGGTAGGACCAAAAGTTTCTGAAATATTGGTCTAGCGTTTGATTGACCCTCTCAGTTCACCTGTCAGCTTGAGGACGATATGCCGTAGACAGACAAAGGTTGACTCCGAGAAGCTTGATCAATGAATGCCAGAACTTGCTTTCGAATCTGAAGTCCCGATCAGAAATGAATAATTCGGATAGTCCATGTAGTCGGCATATTTCTTGAAGGAATATCTGCGAAAGTTCCTTGATTGTTGCCTCGGTCTTGAGCGGTATGAAGTAGGTGATTTTTGTAAAGCGTTCAACAATAACCCCGATACGGGTATAGGCTTCAGATTCTGGCAAACTAACGAAAAAGTCCATAGAGATGGAGCTGCAAGGAGTATTGGGGACCTCTGAATATGGTAGCATCCTGTACTTTTCATGACTGGAGCTTTTATTGCTTTGACATGTATCGCAACTCCATACGTATTCTCCCATATCATTGTCCATCTTTGGGCAAAAGAACAGTCCCCGAAGATGCTCTGCAGTTTTGAATTGACGCATGTGGCTTGTGGGCTTCGAATCATGTAGGGCGCTCATGATTTTTGGTTTGAGCTCTCGGTGATTTGGGATGTAGCATCTTTTCTTCTAAAAGACATTACCGTGTCTCAAAGTTAGGTTTCGGTTTACTGTCTTACCGAAGGTGTGATCCACAGCCTCCTCCGAGGAGAATTACTTAGGGTCTGAAGCTGAATGAGGCCGGATTTTGTCCAGAAGCACCGGTGTGAGTTTGCAGACCTGAGGTGACTTTGGGCGTTAAGATTTGATCGTAACGGTTGGTGGTTGTACAGAAACCATTCTGCTAGGGCAACTTAGGACAGGATTGTTCGGTTGGGCGAGAACCGTACCCGTACAATTCCCGATTCCGTTGCTATCCGTTGGCCAAAACGAATAGAATCCATCAGCATCGTCAGGTATGTGGGTAAAAGGCAACATGATTGTGATATCTGGAGTGGAGGTAGTGGGTGGGGGCTGTTGAGTGTTAGCTCGGGTGACCTAGTGCTAGGGGTAGATAGGTTAACTGGGATGACAGGCCAAATACGGGTTACAGGCCAAATCAGGGTTAACTAGGGTTAGCTAGGGTTAACTAGGGTTACGGGCCGAACTAGGGTTAACTAGGGTTAACTAGGGTTAACTAGGGTTACGGGCCGAACTAGGGTTAACTAGGGTTAGCTAGGGTTACGGGCCGAACTAGGGTTACTAGGGTTAGCTAGGGTTACGGGCCGAACTAGGGTTAACTAGGGTTAGCTAGGGTTACGGGCCGAACTAGGGTTAACTAGGGTTAACTAGGGTTACGGGCCGAACTAGGGTTAACTAGGGTTAGCTAGGGTTAGCTAGGGTTACGGGCCGAACTAGGGTTAACTAGGGTTAACTCTAGTAGTCGAATGTCGGACAGGATTTTGAGGTTGCCCGGGAACCGTCGCCCCACAATTCCGGGCTCCGTGGCTATGGGTCGAACAGGACGACCCGAGTCCATTCCCATCATCAGGTATGCGCGTACAGGGGGTCGTGGTCGTGATTGCGGGGGCGGAGGTGGGTGGTGGGGCCGTTGAGTAGTAACTCACTGTGAGTCTTGGCGACCCGTCCTGGTTCACTCCATCACCGAGACTCACAACAATCGACAACTGCACCGTACCGAGCGTGCATTCTCTATCCTATAATCATGACAGCGTTCAAACTGAATCATCCCGTGTTCCCCATCTTGCGGTTCGATGAAATACACGCATTTAGGATTCTGAACCCCGGTTACCGCATTGGGCGAATACCACTTCGACGCTCGTAACCCTAACCGCCAACAGCCAGGTACAAACCACCACCAAATACAGATTTATGTATTTCATTTCTGCCGAAAATTCTATTTTGCACACCTAACCGAACCAGATGGCAATGCTCGTAACCCTAACCGCCAACAGCCAGGTTTAAACCACCTCGTAATACAGATTCATGCATTTCATTTTGACCGAAAACCGTATTCTCTAACCCTAACCAAAATCCACTTCAAGGCTCGTAACCCTAACTACCCACATCCAGGTTCCAACCACCACCAATACACATTCAAGTATTTCATTTTGACCGAAGATTGTATTTTGTGCACGTAACCAAACCAACTTTCAACGCTCCTAACCCTAACTACCCACATCCAGGTTTCGACCACCACCAATACACATTGTATTTCATTTTGACCGAGCATTGTATTTGTACATGTAACCAATTCAGATTTGAACGCTCATAACCCTAACTACCCATATTCAGGTTCCAACCACCACCAAATACACATTCAAGTATTTCATTTTGACCGAACATTGTATTTTGTACATGTAAGCAAACCAACTTTCAACGCTCGTAACCCTAACCACCAACAGCCAGGTTTAACCACCTCGTAATACAGATTCATGTATTTCATTTTAACCGAAGATTGTACTTTGTACACTTAACCAAACCAACTTTCAACGCTCGTAACCCTAACCGCCAACAGCCAAGTTTACACCACCTCGTAATACAGATTCATGCATTTCATTTTGACCGAAAACCGTATTCTCTAACCCTAACCAAATCCCACTTCAACGCTCGTAACCCTAACTACCCACATCCAGTTCCAACCACCACCGAATACACATTCGTTTCATTTTGACCGAACATTGTATTTTGTACATGTAAGCAAACCACTTTCAACGCTCGTAACCCTACCGCCAACAGCCAGGTTTAAACCACCTCGTAATACAGATTCATGTATTTCATTTTGACCGAAGATTGTACTTTGTACACATAACCAACTAACTTTCAACGCTCGTAACCCTAACCGTCAACAGCCAAGTTTACACCACCTCGTAATACAGATTCATGCATTTCATTTTGACCGAAGATTGTATTTTGTACACATAACCAAACCAACTTTCAACGCTCGTAACCCTAACCGCCAACAGCCAAGTTTACACCACCTCGTAATACAGATTCATGCATTTCATTTTGACCGAACATTGTATTTTGTACATGTAATCAATTCAGATTTGAACGCTCATAACCCTAACTACCCACATCCAGGTTCCAACCACCACCATACACATTCATGTTTCATTTTGACCGAACATTGTATTTTGTACACGTAAGCAAACCAACTTTCAACGCTCCTAACCCTAACTACCCACATTCAGGTTTCAACCACCACAAAATACACATGTATTTCATTTTGACCGAGCATGTATTTTGTACATGTAACCAATTCAGATTTGAACGCTCATAAACCTAACTACCCATATTCAGGTTCCAACCACCACCAAATACACATTCAAGTATTTCATTTTGACCGAAGATTGTATTTTGTGCACGTAACCAAACCAACTTTCAATGCTCCTAACCCTAACTACCCACATCCAGGTTTCGACCACCACAAATACACT
Organism: Morchella sextelata; assembly: GCF_020137385.1. Taxonomy (NCBI): domain Eukaryota; kingdom Fungi; phylum Ascomycota; class Pezizomycetes; order Pezizales; family Morchellaceae; genus Morchella; species Morchella sextelata. The sequence goes on from NW_025408631.1 coordinate 1,642,822, forward strand.
GTATTCATTATGACCGAACATTGTATTTTGTACATGTAACCAATTCAGATTTGAACGCTCGTAACCCTAACTACCCACATCCAGGTTTTAACCACCACCAAATACACATTGATCTGTTACATTTTGACCAAAAATTGAATTTTGTACCAATAAATAACAACACGACCTGAAGAAAAATAGATAGAAAAGTGTCACTTCAGTATTCTGTCCTACATTCTAATTCCGATACGTAACCATGAAGGTTGCAATTACCAGTCTTCGGGTTATATAGGATTATTGTTCTAGACACTACTGAGCAATATTGAATCGCTGGATAGATATGCATGTCTACTAGGACAATATGTAAAGCAAACACTAATGGTGAAATTGGTTACTACTGTTTGTGATAGCTTGAGAGGTATAATATCAATCGAAACAGAAACTGCATCACAGTTTGAAATTGAGATTTGTTGGTATGGTTTGCTATGATTCGATTTGTATGCACACTTGTTGTGACAGAATGTAAATCAGGTATACTAAATAAGATTTGTGAGAATTTTTGGCAATCGCTTGATACGTATGCATACAATCGGAATGGCAAGTAAAGTGTATACCGATAAGAACTTTCTGTATCATGGTTGAATACTAAATAGGAGTCGATACCTGTCAGGAAAATTTCGAATCAGTAATTAGCAGTGAACTTGGTTGATATCATTAATAATTGGTTCATACTTACTAAACGACCTCGCGCACCTCGACCCTGAGGTCCCCTTCTCTCCCACCTATGTGTATATCTAGGCACCTCCAGTAATTAGTTAATTTTGTGTTTGCCGTCTCATGTTCTGTTTTCCCGGCCATGTCACATAAATGCCTAAATCTTGTTCTGGAGATCAATTTCCGATTTTCAATGCCAGGTCCAGTGCCAGCTCTAATGCCCACTCCGGTGCGAGCTAAAATCAAGGTCAACCCCAGTGTCAGCTTCGGTCTCGACTCAAATATATTCCAGCTCTAGCCGGAGCCGCCCGAATGCCATCTCTAATGCCCACTCCAGTCCAGCTCCATTAGATGCCGGCTCCAGTGCCAGCTCAGATACATGCCAGCTCCAGTGCCCGCTTCGCTTCCAGCTCCAGTACCAGCTCTGATGCCGCTCCGGTGGCAGCTCCGGTACCCGCTCAGTACCCGCTCGGTGCCAGCTCCGGCCACTCCGGTGCCAGCTCTAACCCTCACTCCTGTGCCCGCTCTTGTGCCCACCCCTGTTCCCGCTCATGTTCCTGCTCGTCTTCCCGCTCTTGTGTCCGCTCCGGTGACCGCTCGAGTGACTACTCCGGCGTTCGCCTCGATGACCAGCTCCTGTGCCAGCTCCAATGCCAGCTCCAGTGCAGCTCTGATATATTCCAGCTCCCTTCACCATTCCTCCACCCACTGGCACCTCCTCTTCCGCTCTTACTGGTCTTCCCTCTCCCTCTTCGCACTCCCGCCAACTACTGTTAGTCTCTCTCGCCTATTCTGCTCATATTTGACTACTAAATAGCTATATTTATTATTTAATCATAAAGGTCCGTTGGTTGGGCTGGTCTCATAGGTAAGGTCAGGGTTAGGGTTTGGGCTTGGCAGGAAAATGTGCAGGGTAACGGCCCTGAGCAGGCAGGGTAACGCCCAAAAAAGGTAGGGTAACGCACAAAAAATGTAGGGTTACGCACAAAAAAGGTAGGATAACGGCTCAGAGCAGGCAGGGCAACCGCACTAATCGGGTAGAGTAACCATCTCAAAATAGGCAGGGTAACAGAACAAAATCGGGCAGGGTAACTGCACCAAACACACGAATTTGATGTGTCGTGCTTACAAAACACCCCTGTCACTGTCAACCAATCAGATTATAGCAATCTCAGAAGAATTATATTCCGGTACATATTAGATACATTCTCATCAGAACAGCAATTTAACAGTTATTGACGAACAAAACCTTTTGTATTATTTACAATCCTTTGATGGGTATGTATCAGGACAGCGAGTATATCAGAAATTCAAATTCTCATTTGTCACAATCGTTCATGAAGGTTTGAAAGCTATGAATATTTATTGGCACAGTAAAATACTGAAATTGATACTCAATGTATTTGATGGCTTGATTGGTATACCATGTTCTGGATCAATATTGAATAGATTGAATACTGCACTACGGTTTGCAAAATATCTTCTCCCAAAACACGAGGTTGCGGCTTTCCAATCCATTCGGAAATATATACAATCTATGCTCATATTCTGAACTTGAGAGTGAACAATATTCAGCACTTATCTCTAAAACTCATTGTTTTAATTGATAACAGTCTTTATAACATGTATCCTGATATTTTGTATTTTGTAAAAGGGTAGGAATTTGACGATGTCCGTAAGATAATATCTGTTCCACCTCACCTACCTAGTAACAGTATGCGCCCAAATTCCCCAAGCCTTTAGAATTAGGATTATGAATGCTTTTGATTGAGAATATCATATTCGAGCTGACTGGCGATCAGTATAGCACTCAATTGCTTGAATGTTCTCAGTGTAACCCAATTCAGATCCCAAAACCTTGTCCGATTTCATAGATCGATTGAATAATGTAGTAGGTTACAAAGGGTCGAATTGATCAGAAAAATTCTATGGATTTCTAGAAGTTTCCGTCGATTTTAAGGGTATGAGTTACTTGAGATTTGTGATTGCTAAGCTTTCTTTATGTATATTAAGGGGCTTTGCCCTCGATTCTATTCTTTTTCTCTCTCTTTTCTTCTCTTTCTTTTGGTACGCAAAGGCTTAGGTAATCTACGCTGGCTATTGCTATTCAAGTACTATTTTCTCTTCCTTTATAAGGAGGCCATCTCACTTCTCCGACCTTCCCACCGCTAGACCTAAACTACTGTAAGTTTCTCCAACCCCTCTCACTCATTAACCTACCAGCCCCTATGACCATCTCCCGTACCCTGCGGAATACTCGCTACCCAACTCCCTAGGATTACGTTGCGTCGTAATCCGCACCAGACGCCATGTCCACCCTCAACCGACCTACATGGGTCTCATCTAACAAAATCGAGTAGTTTAACCATCAATACGAATAGAATACTGCTGCCCTGTTTGACCACCTCCCTACTATGTTTTAAAGCATCCGACACGAGAGGGATAGTGCTCGTACACTGCTCTCTGCCGTCCACAAAACCATTGGCTACCTGGAAGAGCAAGTAATACAGGTCAACCTTGACCTCAATGTTGACCACATCACCTCCGCCCCCAATGTTCCTATCCCCATTTTCGCTGCTACTGCATCAACCACTGTCTCCACCTTTGGGTCTGAAACTTTCCCTGAAAAGTTTGATCGCATCCGGACCAAAATCTCCGGATTCGTTACCCAACTCCGAATAAAGCACGAAGTCAACCATAATCGGTTCCGCAATGGGACAGCAAAGGTTATCCATGCGGTCAGCTGTTTGGAGGGAAGAGCTCTTGATCAGGTAATACAACTTGTTAGCGCCAATCCTGCTGACTTCTTTTCCTCCGTCACCTTCTTTGTCGCCCACATGAAAGGCTCATTTAGAGACCTAAATACCCAAAGTACCATCCACCGCCAACTCGTCCCCCTGAGGCAAGGCAAAGGAGACTTTGCCACCTACTACTCGCAGTTCATCAGAAACATGTCCCACTTGCATTACAATAAAGGGGTCAAGATTGACGAATTGGCGGAAAGATTGTCTGACAACTTTAGAGACGTCATGACCTATCGAACAGACAGACCCAATATGGTGGAAGCATATGCGACCATGTCAGTGACGATCGATAAAAACATGTGACTGAGGTACTACGATGAGGCACAACCGTGATTTGGTTTCGAATAGTGTAAATAAAGAGAGCGAGTTTTGATGATACTCGTTCAGAAAGAAAAAAGGGAGTTTGTATGTTTGAACGTTCTCAAGTCTAGAAAATTATAACTTTAAGGGGTCTTCTCTCTATTAAAGATCCGTTGATGATGAGAGGCCAACCTGCGGCAACACCGAGTCCCTTATAGGAATACGGCGCATTTGCTCAAGTTCTTTTTCCGGCTGACAGTCTGCCTATTGATAGTCAGGGGTACAGCAACTATTTTCTATCAGGGGAGAGGAGAGTAAGTACGACACCTTGGATGAACTTCTGTCCGAGTCAAATCATTCAATTTGCCGAAATCTGTGGTTGGAATCTCAAGAACTATTGGAAACAGCCGACCAGATAATAGTTGTTTATTCTAACTTTATTAGAACCGATTTGGGTGTTTGTAAACCGAAGTTTTGCTTTAGTAGCTTGAGTCGCACTCCCACTCCCCAAAGATACTCTGGAGCAAAACAGGAGCATTCCGGCAGTTTGACACTGCGGAGGTTAGTGTTGGGGATTAAAACGTGTTTTTGGAATTAGATTTTCCATTAACTCCGGGACACCGCCAGAATCATTTCTGTCGTGCTAAAGCATGGTCTTTCGGCATCGGTTGGAGATATATGAAACCTGAAAGATTCGACTGCCTAGGTAGGGAACTGCCGTCCGGGGTTCCCTGTGCTATCAGCCATCTTTGTACTTCTGTTCCAGGCTTACTCGGCCCCCTATTTTTGATTTGTAAGACTTCTTACTCATTGAGATCACTGTCCTCTATACCAATAAAGGTAGGAGCCTAACTGCCCTAATCTTCACGCGTCGATGAAGAACAAGCTGCTGTTACTTTGGGTCGGTGGCTTAACTGATGGAATAGGTTCTTTTGTAACAGCCTGATAGTGGCACTGTTACATTACTCCCCTCTATTGTGGAGTCGTTTTGAGTCCACTGTAGTGTTACTGGAATATTAGTATTTGGCATAAAAGAAAAACTGTAGCTCTATTGGTGATTACGTACAAATTACATCTCTGTTTCTATTTCCATCAGAGAAAGAAAACTCTAACATGAAATGCCTTTTAAAAACAAAGAAAATGACATATTCTCCACTCTTGTCATAGAACCTTTCGTCCCACTAGTGGAGATTTCGAGGTTAGCAAGAATCTCTCTTTTTCCCTTGTCTTTTTTATGCGGGTTTCCTCACGCTTCGGTTTTCTATCGTTTCTTGCATTGTTTTCAGGGAAAAATGGTATCCGAACTCTGTCAGACCGATGAAAAACCTGGTACAGGAGAGTTGGTTTTTGTTCCCGGATTTCTTCTGGGATACAGAGCTACTCACGCCGTGTTTTGAGGATCCATAAAGTTTCCCCGTATTTTCCGATGTTTTTGCGGGTATTTTTGATGAAATACTTTCAGGGCCTCATCGGCTCTTCCTTGCAGAATTTCATATGGTTCCCAGGAGTCTTCCGAACGATAGCCCTCCCAAACAATGCGATACTCTACAAACACTTTCGAATGCCTAGCATATTGCCATCTGCTATTAGCTATTTGTCGGAGAACGTGACTGTATTCTCCTTCGACCTCATCTGGAGTAGGAGGGACTTCAGTGCATCGAGGGTATTTCAGTCCCAAATAGGACTCCAGCAGAAATATTTGGAAGACGGCATGAATGTTCCATTAAGAGGGAAGCTTCAGCGTGTAGAACGCAACAACAAGTTTCTCATCAACCTCAAAGAGACATAGTTTCTTGTAGTCAAGCTTGCTTGAGGGTCGATTGGCAACCATATTGCGTCGGTCCATCATCACCTTATCCCCATCTTCAGGTTGTGGAGGTTTCATATGCTTCTGGTCATACCATTTCTTCTGCCGGGCCTGTGCCTTAAAAATATCTGTCCTCATAGTTTTCCAAAGAGCTTTCCACTTGAACTTTGGTACGGGACTGGAAACATTGGCATTGTCCAGCTTCCTTCTGCGCGAATGCCAATCGGAATCAGGCTCGAACCCATAGTTCGCGTAGAACTGAGATACTTTAATGGACTATTGGGTTGCCGTTTTGTAGGCGTACTGTGCAAGCGGCAGTAACCCTGCCCAATCGTCCTACTGGTAGGACCAAAAGTTTCTGAAATATTGCTCTAGCGTTTGATTGACCCTCTCAGTTCACCTGTCAGCTTGGGGACGATATGCCGTAGACAGACAAAGGTTGACTCCGAGAAGCTTGATCAATGAATGCCAGAACTTGCTTTCGAATCTGAAGTCCCGATCAGAAATGAATAATTCGGATAGTCCATGTAGTCGGCATATTTCTTGAAGGAATATCTGCGAAAGTTCCTTGATTGTTGCCTCGGTCTTGAGCGGTATGAAGTAGGTGATTTTTGTAAAGCGTTCAACAATAACCCCGATACGGGTATAGGCTTCAGATTCTGGCAAACTAACGAAAAAGTCCATAGAGATGGAGCTGCAAGGAGTATTGAGGACCTCTGAATATGGTAGCATCCTGTACTTTTCATGACTGGAGCTTTTATTGCTTTGACCTGTATCGCAACTCCACACATATTCTCCCATATCATTGTCCATCTTTGGGCAAAAGAACAGTGCCCGAAGATGCTCTGCAGTTTTGAATTGACCCAAGTGGCTTGCGGGCTTCGAATCATGTAGGGCGCTAATGATTTTTTGTTTGAGCTCTCGGTGATTTGGGATGTAGCATATTTTCTTCTAAAAGACATCACCGTGTCTCAAAGTTAGGTTTCGGTCTACTGTCTTACCGAAGGTGTGATCCACAGCCTCTTCCGAGGAGAATTACTTAGGGTCTGAAGCTGAATGAGGCCGGATTTTATCCAGAAGCACCGGTGTGAGTTTGCAGACCTGAGGTGACTTTGGGCGTTAAGATTTGATCGTAACGGTTGGTGATTGTACAGAAACCATTTTGCTAGAGCAACTTAGGACAAGATTGTTCGGTTGGGCGAGAACCGTACCCGTACAATTCCCGATTCCGTTGCTATACGTTGGCCAAAACGAATAGAATTCATCAGCATCGTCAGGTATGTGGGTAAAAGGCAACATTATTGTGATATCTGGAGTGGAGGTAGTGGGTGGGGGCTGTTGATTGTTAGCTTGGGTAACCTATTGCTAGGGGTAGATAGGGTTAACTGGAATGACAGGCCAAATACGGGTTACAGGCCAAATCAGGGTTAACTAGGGTTAGCTAGGGTTAACTAGGGTTACGGGCCGAACTAGGGTTAACTAGGGTTAGCTAGGGTTACGGGCCGAACTAGGGTTAACTAGGGTTAGCTAGGGTTACGGGCCGAACTAGGGTTAACTAGGGTTAGCTAGGGTTACGGGCCGAACTAGGGTTAACTAGGGTTAACTAGGGTTACGGGCCGAACTAGGGTTAACTAGGGTTAGCTAGGGTTAGCTAGGGTTACGGGCCGAACTAGGGTTAACTAGGGTTAACTCTAGTAGTCGAATGTCGGACAGGATTTTGAGGTTGCCCGGGAACCGTCGCCCCACAATTCCGGGCTCCGTGGCTATGGGTCGAACAGGACGACCCGAGTCCATTCCCATCATCAGGTATGCGCGTACAGGGGGTCGTGGTCGTGATTGCGGGGGCGGAGGTGGTGGGTGGGGGCCGTTGAGTAGGGTAACTCACTGTGAGTCTTGGCGACCCGTCCTGGTTCACTCCATCACCGAGACTCACAACAATCGACAACTGCACCGTACCGAGCGTGCATTCTCTATCCTATAATCATGACAGCGTTCAAAACTGAATCATCCCGTGTTTCCCCATCTTGCGGTTCGATGAAATACACGCATTTAGGATTCTGAACCCCGGGTTACCGCATTGGGCGAATACCACTTCGACGCTCGTAACCCTAACCGCCAACAGCCAGGTACAAACCACCACCAAATACAGATTTATGTATTTCATTTCTGCCGAAAATTCTATTTTGCACACCTAACCGAACCAGATGGCAATGCTCGTAACCCTAACCGCCAACAGCCAGGTTTAAACCACCTCGTAATACAGATTCATGCATTTCATTTTGACCGAAAACCGTATTCTCTAACCCTAACCAAAATCCCACTTCAAGGCTCGTAACCCTAACTACCCACATCCAGGTTCCAACCACCACCAAATACACATTCAAGTATTTCATTTTGACCGAGGATTGTATTTTGTACACGTAAGCAAACCAACTTTCAACGCTCGTAACCCTAACTACCCACATCCAGGTTTCAACCACCACCAAATACACATTGTATTTCATTTTGACCGAGGATTGTATGTTGTACACGTAACCAATTCAGATTTGAACGCTCATAACCCTAACTACCCACATCCAGGTTCCAACCACCACCAAATACACATTCAAGTGTTTCATTTTGACCGAGGATTGTATTTTGTACACGTAAGCAAACCAACTTTAAACGCTCGTAACCCTAACTACCCACATCCAGGTTTCGACCATCACCAAATACACTGTATTTCATTCTGACCGAACATTGTATTTTGTACATGTAACCAATTCAGATTTGAACGCTCATAACCCTAACTACCCACATCCAGGTTCCAACCACCACCAAATACACATTCGTTTCATTTTGACCGAGGATTGTATTTTGTACACGTAAGCAAACCAACTTTCAAGGCTCGTAACCATAACTACCCACATCCAGGTTTCAACCACCACCAAATACACTGTATTTCATTCTGACCGAACATTGTATTTTGTACATGTAACCAATTCAGATTTGAACGCTCATAACTTCAACTACCCATATTCAGGTTTCAACCACCACCAAATACACATTCAAGTATTTCATTTTGACAGAAGATTGTATTTTGTGCACGTAACCAAACCAACTTTCAACGCTCCTAACCCTAACTACTCACATCCAGGTTTCGACCACCACCAAATACACTGTATTTCATTTTGACCGAACATTGTATTTTGTACCAATAGAATAACAACGACCTGAAGAAAGATAGATAGAAAAGTGTCACTTCAGTATTCTGTCCTACATTCTAATTCCGATACGTAACCATGAAGGTTGCAATTACCAGTCTTCGGGTTATATAGGATTATTGTTCTAGACACTACTGAGCAATATTGAATCGCTGGATAGATATGCATATCTACTAGGACAATATGTAAAGCAAACACTAAAGGTGAAATTGGTTACTACTGTTTGTGACAGCTTGAGAGGTATAATATCAATCGAAACAGAAACTGCATCACAGTTTGAAATTGAGATTTGTTGGTATGGTTTGCTATGATTCGATTTGTATGCACACTTGTTGTGACAGAATGTAAATTAGGAATACTAAATAAGATTTGTGAGAATTTTTGGCAATCGCTTGATACGTATGCATACAAATCGGAATGGCAAGTAAAGTGTATACCGATAAGAAACGCTTTCTGTATGATGGTTGAATACTAAATAGGAGTCGATACCTGTCAGGAAAATATTCGAATCAGTAATTAGCAGTGAACTTGGTTGATATCATTAATAATTGGTTCATACTTACTAGAGGTGCACCACCTCGCGACCACGAGGTCCCCTTCTCTCCCACCTATGTGTAGTATCTAGGCACCTCCAGTAATTAGTTAATTTTGTCTTTGCCGTCTCATGTTCTGTTTTCCCGGCCATGTCACATAAATGCCTAAATTTTGCTCTGGAGATCTATTTCCGATTTTCAATGCCAGCTCCAGTGCGAGTTAAAATTAAGGTCAGCCCCACTGTCAGCTTCGGTGTCGGCTCAAATATATATCAGCTCTAGCTGGAGCTGCCCGAATACCATCTTTAATGCCCACTCCAGTGCCAGCTCCATTAGATACCGGCTCCAGTGCCAGCTCAGATACATGCCAGCTCCAGTGTCCACTTCTCTGCAAGCTCCAGTGCCCGCTTCGCTTCCAGCTCCAGTACCAGCTCTGATGCCGCTCCGGTGGCAGCTCCGGTACCCGCTCCAGTATCCGCTCCGGTGCCAGCTACGGTGCCAGCTCTAACCCTCACTCCTGTGCCCGCTCTTGTGCCCACCCCTGTTCCCGCTCATGTTCCTGCTCGTCTTCCCGCTCTTGTGTCCGCTCCGGTGACCGCTCGAGTGACTACTCCGGCGTTCGCCTCGATGCCAGCTCCTGTGCCAGCTCCAATGCCAGCTCCAGTGCCAGCTCTGATATATTCCAGCTTCCTTCACCGTTCCTCCACCACACTGGCACCTCCTCTTCCCCTCTTACTGGTCTTCTCTCTCCCTCTTCGCACTCCCCGCCAACTACTGTTCATCTCTCTCGCCTATTCTGCTCATATTTGACTACTAAATAGCTATATTTATTATTTAATCATAAAGGGTTCCGTTGGTTGGGCTGGTCTCATAGGTAAGGTCAGGGTTAGGGTTTGGGCTTGGCAGGAAAATAGGCAGGGTAACGGCCCTGAGCAGGCAGGGTAACGCCCAAAAAAGGTAGTGTAACGCCCAAAAAAGGTAGGGTTACGCACAAAAAAGGTAGGGTAACGGCTCAGAGCAGGCAGAGCAACCGCACTAATCGGGTAGGGTAACCATCTCAAAATAGGCAGGGTAACAGAACAAAATCGGGCAGGGTAACTGCACCAAACACACGAATTTGATGTGTCGTGCTTACAAAACACCCCTGTCACTGTCAACCAATCAGATTATAGCAATCTCAGAAGAATTATATTCCGGTACATATTAGATACATTCTCATCAGAACAGCAAATTTAACAGTTATTGACGAACAAAACCTTTTGTATTATTTACAATCCTTTGATGGGTATGTATCAGGACAGCGAGTATATCAGAAATTCAAATTCTCATTTGTTACAATCGTTCATGAAGGTTTGAAAGCTATGAATATTTATTGGCACAGTAAAATACTGAAATTGATACTCAATGTATTTGATGGCTTGATTGGTATACCAGGTTCTGGATCAATATTGAATAGATTGAATACTGCACTACGGTTTGCAAAATATCTTCTCCCAAAACACGAGGTTGCGGCTTTCCAATCCATTCGGAAATATATACAATCTATGCTCATATTCTGAACTTGAGAGTGAACAATATTCAGCATTTATCTCTAAAACTCATTGTTTTAATTGATAACAGTCTTTATAACATGTATCCTGATATTTTGTATTTTGTAAAAGGGTAGGAATTTGACGATGTCCGTAAGATAATATCTGTTCCACCTCACCTACCTAGTAACAGTATGCGCCCAAATTCCCCCAAGCCTTTAGAATTAGGATTATGAATGCTTTTGATTGAGAATGTCATATTCGAGCTGACTGGCGAACAGTATAGCACTCAATTGCTTGAACGTTCTCAGTGTAACCCAATTCAGATCCTAAAACCTTGTCCGATTTCATAGATCGATTGAATAATATAGTAGGTTACAAAGGGTCGAATTGATCAGAAAACTTCTATGGATTTCTAGAAGTTTCCGTCGATTTTAAGGGTATGAGTTACTTGAGATTTGTGATTGCTAAGCTTTCTTTATGTATATTAAAGGGCTTTGCCCTCGATTCTATTCTTTTTCTCTCTCTTTTCTTCTCTTTCTTTTGGTACGCAAAGGCTTAGGTAATCTACGCTGGCTATTGCTATTCAAGTACTATTTTCTCTTCCTTTATAAGGAGGCCATCTCACTTCTCCGACCTTCCCACCGCTAGACCTAAACTACTGTAAGTTTCTCCAACCCCTCTCGCTCATTAACCTACCAGCCCCTATGACCATCTCCCGTACCCTGCGGAATACTCGCTACCCAACTCCCTAGTATTACGTTGCCTCGTAATCCGCACCAGACGCCATGTCCACCCTCAACCGACCTACATGGGTCTCATCTAACAAAATCGAGTAGTTTAACCATCAATACGAATAGAATACTGCTGCCCTGTTTGACCACCTCCCTACTATGTTTTAAAGCATCCGACACGAGAGGGATAGTGCTCGTACACTGCTCTCTGCCGTCCACAAAACCATTGGCTACCTGGAAGAGCAAGTAATACAGGTCAACCTTGACCTCAATGTTGACCACATCACCTCCGCCCCCAATGTTCCTATCCCCATTTTCGCTGCTACTGCATCAACCACTGTCTCCACCTTTGGGTCTGAAACTTTCCCTGAAAAGTTTGATCGCATCCGGACCAAAATCTCCGGATTCGTTACCCAACTCCGAATGAAGCACGAAGTCAACCATAATCGGTTCCGCAATGGGACAGCAAAGGTTATCCATGCGGTCAGCTGTTTGGAGGGAAGAGCTCTTGATCAGGTAATACAACTTGTTAACGCCAATCCTGCTGACTTCTTTTCCTCCGTCACCTTCTTTGTCGCCCACATGAAAGGCTCATTTAGAGACCTAAATACCCAAAGTACCATCCACCACCAACTCGTCCCCCTGAGGCAAGGCAAAGGAGACTTTGCCACCTACTACTCGCAGTTTATCAGAAACATGTCTCACTTGCATTACAATAAAGGGGTCAAGATTGACGAATTGGCGGAAAGATTGTCTGACAACTTTAGAGACGTCATGACCTATCGAACAGACAGACCCAATATGGTGGAAGCATATGGGACCATGTCAGTGACGATCGATAAAAACATGTGACTGAGGTACTACGATGAGGCACAACCGTGATTTGGTTTCGAATAGTGTAAATAAAGAGAGCGAGTTTTGATGATACTCGTTCAGAAAGAAAAAAGGGAGTTTGTATGTTTGAACGTTCTCAAGTCTAGAAAATTATAACTTTAAGGGGTCTTCTCTCTATTAAAGATCCGTTGATGATGAGAGGCCAACCTGCGGCAACACCGAGTCCCTTATAGGAATACGGCGCATTTGCTCAAGTTCTTTTTCCGGCTGACAGTCTGCCTATTGATAGTCAGGGGTACAGCAACTATTTTCTATCAGGGGAGAGGAGAGTAAGTACGACACCTTGGATGAACTTCTGTCCGAGTCAAATCATTCAATTTGCCGAAATCTGTGGTTGGAATCTCAAGAACTATTGGAAACAGCCGACCAGATAATAGTTGTTTATTCTAACTTTATTAGAACCGATTTGGGTGTTTGTAAACCGAAGTTTTGCTTTAGTAGCTTGAGTCGCACTCCCACTCCCCAAAGATACTCTGGAGCAAAACAGGAGCATTCCGGCAGTTTGACACTGCGGAGGTTAGTGTTGGGGATTAAAACGTGTTTTTGGAATTAGATTTTCCATTAACTCCGGGACACCGCCAGAATCATTTCTGTCGTGCTAAAGCATGGTCTTTCGGCATCGGTTGGAGATATATGAAACCTGAAAGATTCGACTGCCTAGGTAGGGAACTGCCGTCCGGGGTTCCCTGTGCTATCAGCCATCTTTGTACTTCTGTTCCAGGCTTACTCGGCCCCCTATTTTTGATTTGTAAGACTTCTTACTCATTGAGATCACTGTCCTCTATACCAATAAAGGTAGGAGCCTAACTGCCCTAATCTTCACGCGTCGATGAAGAACAAGCTGCTGTTACTTTGGGTCGGTGGCTTAACTGATGGAATAGGTTCTTTTGTAACAGCCTGATAGTGGCACTGTTACATTACTCCCCTCTATTGTGGAGTCGTTTTGAGTCCACTGTAGTGTTACTGGAATATTAGTATTTGGCATAAAAGAAAAACTGTAGCTCTATTGGTGATTACGTACAAATTACATCTCTGTTTCTATTTCCATCAGAGAAAGAAAACTCTAACATGAAATGCCTTTTAAAAACAAAGAAAATGACATATTCTCCACTCTTGTCATAGAACCTTTCGTCCCACTAGTGGAGATTTCGAGGTTAGCAAGAATCTCTCTTTTTCCCTTGTCTTTTTTATGCGGGTTTCCTCACGCTTCGGTTTTCTATCGTTTCTTGCATTGTTTTCAGGGAAAAATGGTATCCGAACTCTGTCAGACCGATGAAAAACCTGGTACAGGAGAGTTGGTTTTTGTTCCCGGATTTCTTCTGGGATACAGAGCTACTCACGCCGTGTTTTGAGGATCCATAAAGTTTCCCCGTATTTTCCGATGTTTTTGCGGGTATTTTTGATGAAATACTTTCAGGGCCTCATCGGCTCTTCCTTGCAGAATTTCATATGGTTCCCAGGAGTCTTCCGAACGATAGCCCTCCCAAACAATGCGATACTCTACAAACACTTTCGAATGCCTAGCATATTGCCATCTGCTATTAGCTATTTGTCGGAGAACGTGACTGTATTCTCCTTCGACCTCATCTGGAGTAGGAGGGACTTCAGTGCATCGAGGGTATTTCAGTCCCAAATAGGACTCCAGCAGAAATATTTGGAAGACGGCATGAATGTTCCATTAAGAGGGAAGCTTCAGCGTGTAGAACGCAACAACAAGTTTCTCATCAACCTCAAAGAGACATAGTTTCTTGTAGTCAAGCTTGCTTGAGGGTCGATTGGCAACCATATTGCGTCGGTCCATCATCACCTTATCCCCATCTTCAGGTTGTGGAGGTTTCATATGCTTCTGGTCATACCATTTCTTCTGCCGGGCCTGTGCCTTAAAAATATCTGTCCTCATAGTTTTCCAAAGAGCTTTCCACTTGAACTTTGGTACGGGACTGGAAACATTGGCATTGTCCAGCTTCCTTCTGCGCGAATGCCAATCGGAATCAGGCTCGAACCCATAGTTCGCGTAGAACTGAGATACTTTAATGGACTATTGGGTTGCCGTTTTGTAGGCGTACTGTGCAAGCGGCAGTAACCCTGCCCAATCGTCCTACTGGTAGGACCAAAAGTTTCTGAAATATTGCTCTAGCGTTTGATTGACCCTCTCAGTTCACCTGTCAGCTTGGGGACGATATGCCGTAGACAGACAAAGGTTGACTCCGAGAAGCTTGATCAATGAATGCCAGAACTTGCTTTCGAATCTGAAGTCCCGATCAGAAATGAATAATTCGGATAGTCCATGTAGTCGGCATATTTCTTGAAGGAATATCTGCGAAAGTTCCTTGATTGTTGCCTCGGTCTTGAGCGGTATGAAGTAGGTGATTTTTGTAAAGCGTTCAACAATAACCCCGATACGGGTATAGGCTTCAGATTCTGGCAAACTAACGAAAAAGTCCATAGAGATGGAGCTGCAAGGAGTATTGAGGACCTCTGAATATGGTAGCATCCTGTACTTTTCATGACTGGAGCTTTTATTGCTTTGACCTGTATCGCAACTCCACACATATTCTCCCATATCATTGTCCATCTTTGGGCAAAAGAACAGTGCCCGAAGATGCTCTGCAGTTTTGAATTGACCCAAGTGGCTTGCGGGCTTCGAATCATGTAGGGCGCTAATGATTTTTTGTTTGAGCTCTCGGTGATTTGGGATGTAGCATATTTTCTTCTAAAAGACATCACCGTGTCTCAAAGTTAGGTTTCGGTCTACTGTCTTACCGAAGGTGTGATCCACAGCCTCTTCCGAGGAGAATTACTTAGGGTCTGAAGCTGAATGAGGCCGGATTTTATCCAGAAGCACCGGTGTGAGTTTGCAGACCTGAGGTGACTTTGGGCGTTAAGATTTGATCGTAACGGTTGGTGATTGTACAGAAACCATTTTGCTAGAGCAACTTAGGACAAGATTGTTCGGTTGGGCGAGAACCGTACCCGTACAATTCCCGATTCCGTTGCTATACGTTGGCCAAAACGAATAGAATTCATCAGCATCGTCAGGTATGTGGGTAAAAGGCAACATTATTGTGATATCTGGAGTGGAGGTAGTGGGTGGGGGCTGTTGATTGTTAGCTTGGGTAACCTATTGCTAGGGGTAGATAGGGTTAACTGGAATGACAGGCCAAATACGGGTTACAGGCCAAATCAGGGTTAACTAGGGTTAGCTAGGGTTAACTAGGGTTACGGGCCGAACTAGGGTTAACTAGGGTTAGCTAGGGTTACGGGCCGAACTAGGGTTAACTAGGGTTAGCTAGGGTTACGGGCCGAACTAGGGTTAACTAGGGTTAGCTAGGGTTACGGGCCGAACTAGGGTTAACTAGGGTTAACTAGGGTTACGGGCCGAACTAGGGTTAACTAGGGTTAGCTAGGGTTAGCTAGGGTTACGGGCCGAACTAGGGTTAACTAGGGTTAACTCTAGTAGTCGAATGTCGGACAGGATTTTGAGGTTGCCCGGGAACCGTCGCCCCACAATTCCGGGCTCCGTGGCTATGGGTCGAACAGGACGACCCGAGTCCATTCCCATCATCAGGTATGCGCGTACAGGGGGTCGTGGTCGTGATTGCGGGGGCGGAGGTGGTGGGTGGGGGCCGTTGAGTAGGGTAACTCACTGTGAGTCTTGGCGACCCGTCCTGGTTCACTCCATCACCGAGACTCACAACAATCGACAACTGCACCGTACCGAGCGTGCATTCTCTATCCTATAATCATGACAGCGTTCAAAACTGAATCATCCCGTGTTTCCCCATCTTGCGGTTCGATGAAATACACGCATTTAGGATTCTGAACCCCGGGTTACCGCATTGGGCGAATACCACTTCGACGCTCGTAACCCTAACCGCCAACAGCCAGGTACAAACCACCACCAAATACAGATTTATGTATTTCATTTCTGCCGAAAATTCTATTTTGCACACCTAACCGAACCAGATGGCAATGCTCGTAACCCTAACCGCCAACAGCCAGGTTTAAACCACCTCGTAATACAGATTCATGCATTTCATTTTGACCGAAAACCGTATTCTCTAACCCTAACCAAAATCCCACTACAAGGCTCGTAACCCTAACTACCCACATCCAGGTTCCAACCACCACCAAATACACATTCAAGTATTTCATTTTGACCGAGGATTGTATTTTGTACACGTAAGCAAACCAACTTTCAACGCTCGTAACCCTAACTACCCACATCCAGGTTTCAACCACCACCAAATACACATTGTATTTCATTTTGACCGAGGATTGTATGTTGTACACGTAACCAATTCAGATTTGAACGCTCATAACCCTAACTACCCACATCCAGGTTCCAACCACCACCAAATACACATTCAAGTGTTTCATTTTGACCGAGGATTGTATTTTGTACACGTAAGCAAACCAACTTTAAACGCTCGTAACCCTAACTACCCACATCCAGGTTTCGACCATCACCAAATACACTGTATTTCATTCTGACCGAACATTGTATTTTGTACATGTAACCAATTCAGATTTGAACGCTCATAACCCTAACTACCCACATCCAGGTTCCAACCACCACCAAATACACATTCGTTTCATTTTGACCGAGGATTGTATTTTGTACACGTAAGCAAACCAACTTTCAAGGCTCGTAACCATAACTACCCACATCCAGGTTTCAACCACCACCAAATACACTGTATTTCATTCTGACCGAACATTGTATTTTGTACATGTAACCAATTCAGATTTGAACGCTCATAACTTCAACTACCCATATTCAGGTTTCAACCACCACCAAATACACATTCAAGTATTTCATTTTGACAGAAGATTGTATTTTGTGCACGTAACCAAACCAACTTTCAACGCTCCTAACCCTAACTACTCACATCCAGGTTTCGACCACCACCAAATACACTGTATTTCATTTTGACCGAACATTGTATTTTGTACCAATAGAATAACAACGACCTGAAGAAAGATAGATAGAAAAGTGTCACTTCAGTATTCTGTCCTACATTCTAATTCCGATACGTAACCATGAAGGTTGCAATTACCAGTCTTCGGGTTATATAGGATTATTGTTCTAGACACTACTGAGCAATATTGAATCGCTGGATAGATATGCATATCTACTAGGACAATATGTAAAGCAAACACTAAAGGTGAAATTGGTTACTACTGTTTGTGACAGCTTGAGAGGTATAATATCAATCGAAACAGAAACTGCATCACAGTTTGAAATTGAGATTTGTTGGTATGGTTTGCTATGATTCGATTTGTATGCACACTTGTTGTGACAGAATGTAAATTAGGAATACTAAATAAGATTTGTGAGAATTTTTGGCAATCGCTTGATACGTATGCATACAAATCGGAATGGCAAGTAAAGTGTATACCGATAAGAAACGCTTTCTGTATGATGGTTGAATACTAAATAGGAGTCGATACCTGTCAGGAAAATATTCGAATCAGTAATTAGCAGTGAACTTGGTTGATATCATTAATAATTGGTTCATACTTACTAGAGGTGCACCACCTCGCGACCACGAGGTCCCCTTCTCTCCCACCTATGTGTAGTATCTAGGCACCTCCAGTAATTAGTTAATTTTGTCTTTGCCGTCTCATGTTCTGTTTTCCCGGCCATGTCACATAAATGCCTAAATTTTGCTCTGGAGATCTATTTCCGATTTTCAATGCCAGCTCCAGTGCGAGTTAAAATTAAGGTCAGCCCCACTGTCAGCTTCGGTGTCGGCTCAAATATATATCAGCTCTAGCTGGAGCTGCCCGAATACCATCTTTAATGCCCACTCCAGTGCCAGCTCCATTAGATACCGGCTCCAGTGCCAGCTCAGATACATGCCAGCTCCAGTGTCCACTTCTCTGCAAGCTCCAGTGCCCGCTTCGCTTCCAGCTCCAGTACCAGCTCTGATGCCGCTCCGGTGGCAGCTCCGGTACCCGCTCCAGTATCCGCTCCGGTGCCAGCTACGGTGCCAGCTCTAACCCTCACTCCTGTGCCCGCTCTTGTGCCCACCCCTGTTCCCGCTCATGTTCCTGCTCGTCTTCCCGCTCTTGTGTCCGCTCCGGTGACCGCTCGAGTGACTACTCCGGCGTTCGCCTCGATGCCAGCTCCTGTGCCAGCTCCAATGCCAGCTCCAGTGCCAGCTCTGATATATTCCAGCTTCCTTCACCGTTCCTCCACCACACTGGCACCTCCTCTTCCCCTCTTACTGGTCTTCTCTCTCCCTCTTCGCACTCCCCGCCAACTACTGTTCATCTCTCTCGCCTATTCTGCTCATATTTGACTACTAAATAGCTATATTTATTATTTAATCATAAAGGGTTCCGTTGGTTGGGCTGGTCTCATAGGTAAGGTCAGGGTTAGGGTTTGGGCTTGGCAGGAAAATAGGCAGGGTAACGGCCCTGAGCAGGCAGGGTAACGCCCAAAAAAGGTAGTGTAACGCCCAAAAAAGGTAGGGTTACGCACAAAAAAGGTAGGGTAACGGCTCAGAGCAGGCAGAGCAACCGCACTAATCGGGTAGGGTAACCATCTCAAAATAGGCAGGGTAACAGAACAAAATCGGGCAGGGTAACTGCACCAAACACACGAATTTGATGTGTCGTGCTTACAAAACACCCCTGTCACTGTCAACCAATCAGATTATAGCAATCTCAGAAGAATTATATTCCGGTACATATTAGATACATTCTCATCAGAACAGCAAATTTAACAGTTATTGACGAACAAAACCTTTTGTATTATTTACAATCCTTTGATGGGTATGTATCAGGACAGCGAGTATATCAGAAATTCAAATTCTCATTTGTTACAATCGTTCATGAAGGTTTGAAAGCTATGAATATTTATTGGCACAGTAAAATACTGAAATTGATACTCAATGTATTTGATGGCTTGATTGGTATACCAGGTTCTGGATCAATATTGAATAGATTGAATACTGCACTACGGTTTGCAAAATATCTTCTCCCAAAACACGAGGTTGCGGCTTTCCAATCCATTCGGAAATATATACAATCTATGCTCATATTCTGAACTTGAGAGTGAACAATATTCAGCATTTATCTCTAAAACTCATTGTTTTAATTGATAACAGTCTTTATAACATGTATCCTGATATTTTGTATTTTGTAAAAGGGTAGGAATTTGACGATGTCCGTAAGATAATATCTGTTCCACCTCACCTACCTAGTAACAGTATGCGCCCAAATTCCCCCAAGCCTTTAGAATTAGGATTATGAATGCTTTTGATTGAGAATGTCATATTCGAGCTGACTGGCGAACAGTATAGCACTCAATTGCTTGAACGTTCTCAGTGTAACCCAATTCAGATCCTAAAACCTTGTCCGATTTCATAGATCGATTGAATAATATAGTAGGTTACAAAGGGTCGAATTGATCAGAAAACTTCTATGGATTTCTAGAAGTTTCCGTCGATTTTAAGGGTATGAGTTACTTGAGATTTGTGATTGCTAAGCTTTCTTTATGTATATTAAAGGGCTTTGCCCTCGATTCTATTCTTTTTCTCTCTCTTTTCTTCTCTTTCTTTTGGTACGCAAAGGCTTAGGTAATCTACGCTGGCTATTGCTATTCAAGTACTATTTTCTCTTCCTTTATAAGGAGGCCATCTCACTTCTCCGACCTTCCCACCGCTAGACCTAAACTACTGTAAGTTTCTCCAACCCCTCTCGCTCATTAACCTACCAGCCCCTATGACCATCTCCCGTACCCTGCGGAATACTCGCTACCCAACTCCCTAGTATTACGTTGCCTCGTAATCCGCACCAGACGCCATGTCCACCCTCAACCGACCTACATGGGTCTCATCTAACAAAATCGAGTAGTTTAACCATCAATACGAATAGAATACTGCTGCCCTGTTTGACCACCTCCCTACTATGTTTTAAAGCATCCGACACGAGAGGGATAGTGCTCGTACACTGCTCTCTGCCGTCCACAAAACCATTGGCTACCTGGAAGAGCAAGTAATACAGGTCAACCTTGACCTCAATGTTGACCACATCACCTCCGCCCCCAATGTTCCTATCCCCATTTTCGCTGCTACTGCATCAACCACTGTCTCCACCTTTGGGTCTGAAACTTTCCCTGAAAAGTTTGATCGCATCCGGACCAAAATCTCCGGATTCGTTACCCAACTCCGAATGAAGCACGAAGTCAACCATAATCGGTTCCGCAATGGGACAGCAAAGGTTATCCATGCGGTCAGCTGTTTGGAGGGAAGAGCTCTTGATCAGGTAATACAACTTGTTAACGCCAATCCTGCTGACTTCTTTTCCTCCGTCACCTTCTTTGTCGCCCACATGAAAGGCTCATTTAGAGACCTAAATACCCAAAGTACCATCCACCACCAACTCGTCCCCCTGAGGCAAGGCAAAGGAGACTTTGCCACCTACTACTCGCAGTTTATCAGAAACATGTCTCACTTGCATTACAATAAAGGGGTCAAGATTGACGAATTGGCGGAAAGATTGTCTGACAACTTTAGAGACGTCATGACCTATCGAACAGACAGACCCAATATGGTGGAAGCATATGGGACCATGTCAGTGACGATCGATAAAAACATGTGACTGAGGTACTACGATGAGGCACAACCGTGATTTGGTTTCGAATAGTGTAAATAAAGAGAGCGAGTTTTGATGATACTCGTTCAGAAAGAAAAAAGGGAGTTTGTATGTTTGAACGTTCTCAAGTCTAGAAAATTATAACTTTAAGGGGTCTTCTCTCTATTAAAGATCCGTTGATGATGAGAGGCCAACCTGCGGCAACACCGAGTCCCTTATAGGAATACGGCGCATTTGCTCAAGTTCTTTTTCCGGCTGACAGTCTGCCTATTGATAGTCAGGGGTACAGCAACTATTTTCTATCAGGGGAGAGGAGAGTAAGTACGACACCTTGGATGAACTTCTGTCCGAGTCAAATCATTCAATTTGCCGAAATCTGTGGTTGGAATCTCAAGAACTATTGGAAACAGCCGACCAGATAATAGTTGTTTATTCTAACTTTATTAGAACCGATTTGGGTGTTTGTAAACCGAAGTTTTGCTTTAGTAGCTTGAGTCGCACTCCCACTCCCCAAAGATACTCTGGAGCAAAACAGGAGCATTCCGGCAGTTTGACACTGCGGAGGTTAGTGTTGGGGATTAAAACGTGTTTTTGGAATTAGATTTTCCATTAACTCCGGGACACCGCCAGAATCATTTCTGTCGTGCTAAAGCATGGTCTTTCGGCATCGGTTGGAGATATATGAAACCTGAAAGATTCGACTGCCTAGGTAGGGAACTGCCGTCCGGGGTTCCCTGTGCTATCAGCCATCTTTGTACTTCTGTTCCAGGCTTACTCGGCCCCCTATTTTTGATTTGTAAGACTTCTTACTCATTGAGATCACTGTCCTCTATACCAATAAAGGTAGGAGCCTAACTGCCCTAATCTTCACGCGTCGATGAAGAACAAGCTGCTGTTACTTTGGGTCGGTGGCTTAACTGATGGAATAGGTTCTTTTGTAACAGCCTGATAGTGGCACTGTTACATTACTCCCCTCTATTGTGGAGTCGTTTTGAGTCCACTGTAGTGTTACTGGAATATTAGTATTTGGCATAAAAGAAAAACTGTAGCTCTATTGGTGATTACGTACAAATTACATCTCTGTTTCTATTTCCATCAGAGAAAGAAAACTCTAACATGAAATGCCTTTTAAAAACAAAGAAAATGACATATTCTCCACTCTTGTCATAGAACCTTTCGTCCCACTAGTGGAGATTTCGAGGTTAGCAAGAATCTCTCTTTTTCCCTTGTCTTTTTTATGCGGGTTTCCTCACGCTTCGGTTTTCTATCGTTTCTTGCATTGTTTTCAGGGAAAAATGGTATCCGAACTCTGTCAGACCGATGAAAAACCTGGTACAGGAGAGTTGGTTTTTGTTCCCGGATTTCTTCTGGGATACAGAGCTACTCACGCCGTGTTTTGAGGATCCATAAAGTTTCCCCGTATTTTCCGATGTTTTTGCGGGTATTTTTGATGAAATACTTTCAGGGCCTCATCGGCTCTTCCTTGCAGAATTTCATATGGTTCCCAGGAGTCTTCCGAACGATAGCCCTCCCAAACAATGCGATACTCTACAAACACTTTCGAATGCCTAGCATATTGCCATCTGCTATTAGCTATTTGTCGGAGAACGTGACTGTATTCTCCTTCGACCTCATCTGGAGTAGGAGGGACTTCAGTGCGTCGAGTGTATTTCAGTCCCAAATAGGACTCCAGCAGAAATATTTGGAAGACGGCATGAATGTTCCATTAAGAGGGAAGCTTCAGCGTGTAGAACGCAACAACAAGTTTCTCATCAACCTCAAAGAGACATAGTTTCTTGTAGTCAAGCTTGCTTGAGGGTCGATTGGCAACCATATTGCGTCGGTCCATCATCACCTTATCCCCATCTTCAGGTTGTGGAGGTTTCATATGCTTCTGGTCATACCATTTCTTCTGCCGGGCCTGTGCCTTAAAAATATCTGTCCTCATAGTTTTCCAAAGAGCTTTCCACTTGAACTTTGGTACGGGACTGGAAACATTGGCATTGTCCAGCTTCCTTCTGCGCGAATGCCAATCGGAATCAGGCTCGAACCCATAGTTCGCGTAGAACTGAGATACTTTAATGGACTATTGGGTTGCCGTTTTGTAGGCGTACTGTGCAAGCGGCAGTAACCCTGCCCAATCGTCCTACTGGTAGGACCAAAAGTTTCTGAAATATTGCTCTAGCGTTTGATTGACCCTCTCAGTTCACCTGTCAGCTTGAGGACGATATGCCGTAGACAGACAAAGGTTGACTCCGAGAAGCTTGATCAATGAATGCCAGAACTTGCTTTCGAATCTGAAGTCCCGATCAGAAATGAATAATTCGGATAGTCCATGTAGTCGGCATATTTCTTGAAGGAATATCTGCGAAAGTTCCTTGATTGTTGCCTCGGTCTTGAGCGGTATGAAGTAGGTGATTTTTGTAAAGCGTTCAACAATAACCCCGATACGGGTATAGGCTTCAGATTCTGGCAAACTAACGAAAAAGTCCATAGAGATGGAGCTGCAAGGAGTATTGGGGACCTCTGAATATGGTAGCATCCTGTACTTTTCATGACTGGAGCTTTTATTGCTTTGACATGTATCGCAACTACACACGTATTCTCCCATATCATTGTCCATCTTTGGGCAAAAGAACAGTGCCCGAAGATGCTCTGCAGTTTTGAATTGACCCATGTGGCTTCTGGGCTTCGAATCATGTAGGGCGCTCATGATTTTTGGTTTGAGCTCTCGGTGATTTGGGATGTAGCATCTTTTCTTCTAAAAGACATCACCGTGTCTCAAAGTTAGGTTTCGGTCTACTGCCTTACCGAAGGTGTGATCCACAGCCTCCTCTGAGGAGAATTACTTAGGGTCTGAAGCTGAATGAGGCCGGATTTTGTCCAGAAGCACCGGTGTGAGTTTGCAGACCTGAGGTGACTTTGGGCGTTAAGATTTGATCGTAACGGTTGGTGGTTGTACAGAAACCATTCTGCTAGGCAACTTAGGACAGGATTGTTCAGTTGGGCGAGAACCGTACCCGTACAATTCCCGATTCCGTTGCTATCCGTTGGCCAAAACGAATAGAATCCATCAGCATCGTCAGGTATGTGGGTAAAAGGCAACATGATTTTGATATCTGGAGCGGAGGTAGTAGGTGGGGGCTGTTGAGTGTTAGCTCGGGTAACCTAGTGCTAGGGGTAGATAGGGTTAACTGGGATGACAGGCCAAATAAGGGTTACAGGCCAAATCAGGGTTAACTAGGGTTAGCTAGGGTTAACTAGGGTTACGGGCCGAACTAGGTTAACTAGGGTTAGCTAGGGTTAACTAGGGTTACGGGCCGAACTAGGGTTAGCTAGGGTTAACTAGGGTTACGGGCCGAACTAGGGTTAGTTAGGGTTAGGGTAGTAGGGTTAGTTAGGGTTAGTTAGGGTTAGTTAGGGTTAGTTAGGGTTAGTTAGGGTTAGTTAGGGTTAGTTAGGGTTAGTTAGGGTTAGTTAGGGTTAGTTAGGGTTAGTTAGGGTTAGTTAGGGTTAGTTAGGGTTAGTTAGGGTTAGTT